>NC_047121.1:71234642-71542762 GCF_902500255.1 Thalassophryne amazonica
TCGTCAGAATGGCCACTGTCAATGGGGTGGTTGCCTTAAGAAGAACAAAAAATGACCTCTGGGCAGGCAGAGCTTGAGGATACTATATCATGCAAAGAAAGGATTTTTATCTCATGAAAAGGAGTTATTACAATGGAAAAAAGTTGAGAATCACTGTGTGATTTGCCGCGAAGAAGTACCGCTGATGGTCCAATGGTCGGGACCTGGGGTTAGAAAACCCCCAATTCCAAGTGGGGCAAAACATGAGTTCAAGCAAATACTTCACAAGCCGGTGAAGGTTTTGGATGCACTTGTATGTGGGTTATGCCGACTAACCCAGTTGCCAAGAATGGTCTTTTACACCCAGTGGGACATACATGGAGACGATGTGGATATGCAGGTGTGTTCATGCTATTGGAATGGATGTGCGATCGAGTATTGCCTGGTGTGTAAAGCAAGAACTCATATGGGAAGACTACTGCATGTGGTAAGAGCAGAAGGATGGCAAGTGAGAAGGTTTTTGGACCCCCTGAGGACCTTTCACACCGATGAAGCCTGTTGGGCTAATCCTGCAGCAACAGTTGCACTTGATCAAGCAGAAGGGAATCAAGGCAGCGGTGACGTGAGTCCAACGGCACCAAGTGTCTATTTGATGTTGGAAACAACTAGAGCAGGAGGAAGTGACCAAGCTGTAGGAGGTGGTGAGCGAAAGCTGTCTTTGTTGCATGAAGCTATACATCAAAGTTGGTCCCATGGTCCAGAGTATGGGCAAACTTATGACCCTCCAGTAGACACAGTGCAAATTCCACTGGTGTTCAGAGTGTATAGAGATCCAGAGCGACCCAGATATACAGACATGATGGGAGGACTGACAGATGATCAACAGCAAAAAGCCCAAGAAGAAGGATGGATCGGCCCTTGGGAATTAACAACTTGGGCCAAATTGATAGAAGAAGTTCTAAAAAACCCAGAAATTCCACTGGAAGATGCAGAAGAGGTGCCACAAGAAAAAGGTGGCAGAGAAACCCTCATGTATTATTTTACCACTGGATTAGACGCCTGGGGAAATAAAGCAGCAAAACTGAAGAAGAAGTCAGCCGAGTACCACGTGACACCTGAAGAATGGATGAGAAAGAGGACGATACAATCTTTGGGGGGAGTGGCTAGCAGAGCAGACACTCCTAGTAGGCCGGACCAAGCAATTAAGGTGCGGCTCACAGTGCTGATGGTGTTGGTCCCCTATGTGGGGGTTTACTCTGTCGGAGCACACGTTGACCTCCTGGAGGAACAGCAGCAGTCGTTACACCAACCGACTCAAGGTGAGGAAAAATCAAGAAAGTCTCAGAGTCGCTGGATGTTTCCCTCCATTTTCCGTGGGACAAGGAAGAAGTAAAAAGAAGCGGTTGTTTGCAAAATGTCGCAAGGACCAAATGTAAATAGAGTACCCATCATCAATAATCGAGGAAGACTTGGACCTTACATACGATGTGGCCTTGGTGCTGAGAAACTATACTTAAATTGGCCAGAAAAAGATTTTGAGGAAGAAGACTGGGAACTAGCATCTAACGGATATTATGTATCAAATTATGAATATAAAAGAGATGCCGACTTAACAGAGACAACAGGACAAAAATTACTTGCTGAACGAGTGCTGAGCGAGGAAAGTCTGCGGCGTTGGTACATAAAAGGATGCCGAAGAGTACCCCAATCGGTTCCAAGATGTCCAGATACCTACCCCTGGATATTAAATGTGGTTTACCTACAACTCAACGGCCTGAGATTCACATTGAGATGGGGGATTAATTACGTTGAGCCACTCCAAGGAGTCTATGTTGAAATATACCTTAACCAGTGCTTGATCTGGACGACAAGCCCCAACATGCGACGTCAATTGAACAGACGACTGCAAGACCCAAGATATCACGTTTTAGATAACCAGACATTAAATTTGAGAGTTATCGATCAACCCCGGGCCTGTATGAGCTGCCTACCCCCAACCATACCAACAATTTTTGTAAATCGAGACTTCTTCTACCTGTACAAAAGAGGAGTCTGGAACTGTTGTCAAGCAAGAAAAATTCAGCTTCAAATTGAGCCTGAGGATCAAGAAGAGAAGCCTATAGTTCCCCTTTATCTAGCCTTATCACAGACCAGATATTCTGGAAAAGAGTTTTGGCAGCATTGGCAAGATCTATGGAACTACGTACCCCCACATCAAGTACAGAGGATCCCTGAGGGACCCCTCCCTAAACCTGACAGGATAATTGTTACGATGTGGAAGTGGGCGTGGAAAGGAATGGATTCAGAACTTAAGCACCCATCTCCCATCTACACTCATCTCTTTAAGAGACAACAACTATTCCCTATGGTGGTGCATCTTGGCAGAAAGAGAAGGAGACCGATGGCGGAGTGACAACTCACTCTGAATCATGCTGCAGACCTTCAAACTGGATGAAAATAATGTAAATAGTCTACGATCCGGGCCTGGAGGACTTACACCATAGTTGGAATTACCCTACAAGAAAATATGTTTAAGCTGGCCACAAAAGGATTACAAAGAAAAAGGATGGTTGCTGGGAACAGGAGGATACTTTGTAGATAATGACTCATATAAAAGGACTGCTGACCTTGCAGAGCCTGGAATATACACTCCTGTGGAAGCTATCGTGAACAAAGTTGGACAACACTGGAATTGCCCTGGGGTCGGATGGAAGTTTTACCCAATTCCCCGGTGTCCAGACTCATATCCCTGCATCTTGAATGTAGTGCATGTACAGAAAAGGGGCTACAGGTTTAAAATAAGGTGGGGACCTAATTATGTTGATCCATTACAGGGAATGTATGTGGATATTTGGCTTGGATCTTTCCAGATTTGGACATGTAATCCCTATATGTTTAAAAGACTTCAACTACAAGAGGCACGTTCAACTTTTTATTTGATTGAGAACCAAACTTTGCCAATATGCACGACAGTACAGCACCTTGACATTGAGAAAGGTGGAAGTCTCCCACCTATTAGAAGTGGATGGCGAACCAGAGTACTAGTGGGGCTTTGGCAACCCCCAAAGGCTGTACTGATACGACTTAGCATAAAGTCGGGAAGAGGACTATTCCGGAGATTGACTCCTCTGTACTCTGTGATGACGCAGTATGTCTACAGTGGAACGGCATATTGGGACACCTATGAGGATATCTTGCACCTACGTAGAGAATTGAATCCTGCCTCTTCACAGTGTTTCTACACACCCCAGGGACCACCGCCTGAAATGAAGGAGGTGACAGTCGTCACTTGGAAATGGGCGTGGCGAGGACTAGATATTAGACTCCCATGGCCATCTCCCTTGTTAGTCACCCTTCTTCAGCAACGAGCATCAAGCGTCTCTGTTGGGAGCACGAGACAAACAACAGCACCTAAGATCATCTATCTCCGAGATGGGAGAACCATGGGAAGGCAGCGTGATCACCACGCAACCCCAAAGAATCAACGAAAGGCCAAGAGAAGAGGAGCTTGGCATAGAAATGCCACTGCTGCAACGACCCCAAAAGCTGGAGCCGCTGCCACCAGTACCAAGTGAATTCTACTACGAAAATGTTGGAAGAAAGCAGCAGCAACAAAGCCAGCCATGGAAGAAAAAGTGCCTCCAATGTTGGAGTTGGATGGTCAGACGTACAGCATTATTAGTCGGCATTGCTGTACTTCTAGCTATCCTGTACCACTATGGTAGTACGCCCTGGACCTTAACCCATATCAGGGTCCAGTATGCAACAACTAAAACTTTCCAACAGACATGTTGGGGAGTTGAATCAAGAAACATCTACATGATATGGGACCAGAAGTCTACAGAGAAATGGGCAAAGATGAAGAACCTAACCCAGCAGATGCTAAAGAATAGGTGGCAATACTTGAACGACAGTGGGGAATTTCCAACCGTCACCACCAATTACAACCTGACCACCGGAGCAGGCATCCTTCAAAACCTACAAGTGAGGGAGCAAGAGATTATCGTGGCAACCATCTTACGGTTAAAACAAAGAGAGCGAAGAGAAGTAGGCTGCACTTGGATAAGACCTGAACCTGGCGAGCCAGCCTGGTATTGCTCATGGGGATGCAGAGTACTGCTGGGCTATCGAGCAGGATATTGGGAAAAAGAAGCTGTTTTTCCAGCATTACCAAGACATGATGTTTGCAGAATGATAATGCCTACCTGGAAACATTGGGGTAATTATAACCTCACCTGTGACAACACCCGCAGCAGAGTGCCGAAAGTGGATACTACATCTACAATAGTCCCTCTGTTGAACGACACTACCGGTATGGTAGCAGGGATACCATATTCCAAACCAACCGCCATCTCACCAGCAGCATTGGTGGGATCCACAAAGATATCACCAACACAGGGAAAAACCAAACCACTCCCTACATCGCCAACACAAGATACCCAACAAGTATTAGAACCAAAAGTTAAAAGTATTGATAACGTGGCTAAAAATAGATGGAAGAAGATTCATGATTATTGTGTAAAAGAAAAAGTAGCAAAATTAGATAGATGTTATTGGAATCGACCTATTGGATGTAAATCTCAAAATTACATGGTGCTTGCACCAGTCACCGATTTGATAGACAGGATTACTTGGAAACAAAAACAGGAGGCAAAATATGATGAATGGCTTAACGACATCTTTCCGTGGGTCTGGAGCATTCCACTGATACATTTTGAGGGGAATTTTCCAAAGGGATACACGTGGACTGGGCAGTTTGCGGGGTCCACATAAAGCAAAATTCTATGTGCAAAAACTACCAAAGCCTGATGAGCTAAGGTCAGTACCTCAGGAAGATTTTAGCAAAATTGGTCAATGCGTGGCGAATAAAATCTATGGAAGCTTACATGAGACAGAATACCATAATAATTTGGCTGAAGGTTCTGGTAAATCCCCCCGATGTCCCATAGACCAAATTAAGACAGGGAATTGGCTAAGATGGGTATATAACTGTATGCAGTTGTTACAGATTCCAACCATTAAGGGGACCCTTCAAGCATGGCAGGAAGGAGTTAGACGTAGTAAGGACGTCACCTGGTGGGGAATGGAGAAATATGAAGTTGAAGATTGGGTATTCCCCTGTTTGGATCAAAGTAATAATTATTGGGTTAAATATCAATACATCGCCACGGTCTACTCCAGAGACAGAGCTACTTGGTCCAGTGTACTCTGGAGACCAAACCCTTATGTTACGCCACGGCCCTGGAAAATGATTTGTAATAGACTTAATACCACATGCACGATAAGCCTTGCCCGCTAAAATTGTAGAAATGTTCCAGGCTGGGAAGAATACTGTGATGCTTACTATGACGGCGAGTATGACACTTACGGCCATCAAACAGTTTGGGAGAAGAACAGTGCTGGCGCATGGATAAGAGCTTTTCCACCCAACGTTGGATGTGCCAAGGCTGTCCTGGGACATGGAATGTCGAAAAGGAAGCAGGTCCTAGGCCACATAGTGCCATTTGTTGGTGATGCTTTGATAATGCTTGAGGAAGGATATGCCTTCAAGAAAAGTCTATGCGAAGGACGAGAAATTGTTGGTTACGAATGGTTGGGACCCAATCGGATTTACAATAATGGTACATGTGAATCGCCTGCAGAACATTGGTTGAGCTGTGGAAAAGGAAGAGGTCAGCATGAATGTTCTTGGTGGGAAAGAACGCAAATAATAGCTGGAGGAATCATTACCACTTTCGCAGCAGAGACCGGAGAAGTCATTAAAGAAGGTCTCGAAGTAGTGACTGGTTGGATTAGACATTTGTTTGGATATCTTTGGCCCTATCTGTTAATCGTAATAGGACTTATTATTGCTGCAGTAATTGGATATGTTTTGTTAAAAGGAAGTTTCGCAGCCGCCCTGCGCTTGTGTGGGAGGAGCACACAACGCAGTGATATGGAGCCCCTCCTCCGTTAGGGGAGGAGCGATGAAGCCTACAAAGCCCGACGCCGAGACACGCCCTGTTCATTCTAACTTGGGGGAGTGAAGGAAGAAGAAGCATCTACATAACAGCGTACAAACTTAAGGAAATAAGTAAAAAGAATAAGAGAGCACAATGTCCAACAATACTGCCGGCATAAATGACACCATCTTCAAAGTGAGTAGAGTGGAGTTTATTGCACTACTGTTAATATGGCTGCTATACTGCTGTGTCGGCCGTTGGGACTTACGACAACCACTGCGAATAGTAACGCTACTACATGGATGTGTCAGATTGGCGATCATCAATCTCCACTACGGTCAGAGTGATTTAGGGTTGTCTTTATTCATCACTCACGTCCTCGGTCGCTTTACTCTCCAGTTTGACTGTTGGGGAATATGGCAGTACACATCAATTACAATTTGGATGGTGATAGATATGACAGCAATCTTTTACGCCCCAGCAGTGATAGCTGACATTGTGTGCGAAGCTGTGATGGCCT
Organism: Thalassophryne amazonica; assembly: GCF_902500255.1. Lineage (NCBI taxonomy): Eukaryota > Metazoa > Chordata > Actinopteri > Batrachoidiformes > Batrachoididae > Thalassophryne > Thalassophryne amazonica. Next base: position 71,241,084 of record NC_047121.1, read on the forward strand.
TGACCCTGTTGGCATACATAGCTACATTAACTGGAGCCGTACAACGTAAGAAACCTTGGCTCTACAAACTTGGACTTATCATAATTTGGGCCTTAGGATGGGGAATGTTATCAGCTTTATACTGGCTGTCCATGGTTAGTCAACTATTTCTGCTGTTATGGTTTACGACCTATGATGCTTGCTTCCCGCGTACGGCTCCTTCAACTACAGCGGGAATATCAACGTCACCACAGTCCCACTCTCCTACGGTGATCATGAGGCGTCTCTGGCATACATCTGAATAATCCAGACGAACACTTTTGCTTGCTTGCAATATAATAGTTAAAAGACTAATGTTTCCTCTTACACCATAGGGGGATATAAGATGTATTCATTGTCAAGCCACCCTGGAACAAGCGCTCTACTTCTGGGAGATAACACCGACTCTGTGGTGCCCGACGTGTTATGGCAACAACTTCCCTGTTCAAGTGGCACGGGGAATAGTGGGACGGAAGGATACTTCTTTTCTGCCCCAGGTACCAACAGAAGCATACCTAAAAATTGAGGTCGAGGCAGACGTGATTTGGCATTCACTTTTGGTTGATCAAATACGAGCTGACACTATAGTGTCACCAGAGGGATATATGTATTGCCCCGTGTTTACCAAAATGTGGATGTATCCTACGGGAATAAGATTCTCCACAGCTCATCTTGCCGATGGCCAGATCGTGGCCACTGGTCCTTCATTACCACCAGTTCCACGTTCATCTCCACAGCGCACTGTGGAGGTTGGGGTGCAAACCGAGGACATGAACTGGTGTTTGGAAGCCCTCACGCAGGTGTTCCTGGATGAACACATTCAACAGCAGGAGCCTGAGGATATTCTCGCTGAAGCTTCACCTCAAACGAAGGATACATCACCACGGCCATCTACACCAGTTACATCGTGTTATACACTCGTCACCCCCACTTCACCATGCGCACCATCGTTCCCTGACGGAGTATCATCTCAGGAATATGAGGCAACTCCGTCTCCATTGGGATTACCATCACAATCACCACTACTGGACGAGCAGCCTTCTGACGGCGACGGCAATCTACAGGTGGGCGGAGAGGAGTATGTGGTGCTGGATGAGTGTCGTTCAACTCCAGCTCCTCCTGTTCTGTCTCCGATGGTGGATGAAAAAGAAGTGCTCACCCTTCACCCTGTCGACAACGACGAGGATGTTTTATGGAGGTATAGAGAGATCGGCGGAGCTTCAAGTCATGGAGGGGGTGTCAGGAAAGATGACTTTAAGCTTGCTTTCAGCTTGTTTTCATCTTGGAATATAATACGTGCCATGGAATTAATATACATGCTGTTGGATTAAACTGCACAGTATTTGGTACCTTACAGGAGTAAGTGAGGTCATACCGGACTTTTCCATTGCAAATGGGGAGGCCCACGGAATGAACTCGGTGGTGAAGACAATGGAATATGTCTAACAATGATTCTAACATGACAAGTATGATCAAATGAAGTATTAATGTATTAAAATTAAGAGTTGATTAGAAAAAGTATTAGAAAAAGTATGTTACAAATAAGTGAAATGAATGATTATATGAGTTGTTTTTCATAAAGAGTGCAGAGTCAGAGAGAAGAGGAAGTGAAGAAGATGTCGCAAGTAGGGCAAGAAAAGCTGATGTTAAACAACTGATCAAATGATTAAGATGTTGGTAAAAATTAAATGAATAATAAGGAATGAAAATGTTTGTATATGATCATATGAATTGTTTTTATGTAAAAGAGAGTTGTAATGAAAGGATTGAATATGATTGATGTGATTTTGAAGAAATGATTTGAAAGAATGAATTCTCAGCAAAGCTGAAGTGTTAACAGAAAAGAGGAACTTGAGAAATAAGTTACTGGTAAGGGCTGCGGGGATTTCCAGTAAAATGGAAGGAGAAGGGAGGAGGTTTTGAGTCAACAGTGTCCCCATGGTAACCAAGATCATTTGAGGACAACAACAAGAGTCAAGCACATATATAAACTGTGAAACACCAGAAAACGGGGTTATTCTTCCAGGGAGAGGTGCTGTTGCCACTACTCCCCTGCTATGAGGAGATCACAAGACTTGACCATCTTGTGAGCAGCAATTGGAATCGTGGAGTGAGAGGACTGGAGCCATAAAAGATCATTTGAGAGAGATTTCAACTCCCCCTCAGGCCGTCCAGTCACGGAGTAGCAGAACAACGGAAGAGTAACCACTGGCCTTAAGTCTGAGTGGGGAATGTTCAACGATTTCTCTCTCAAGGAACATCACCACATACCAGAATGGATTAGATCAACTTTTGGTTGATTGAAGACGGAATAACTTCTTATATGGATTAACTTCCTGAAGGATTACAACATCACACAAGGATCGTGGTCAGCTAACAATTAATAGCTGATGAAGAGGAAATCAAGTTCATTGAGCTGGGGACCCTAACCTCAAAAACCTCCTTCCCTCACTCATAGAAAATTTTTTTAAGAAGTCAATCCAGTCCCAGTCAAAGTAAGATCAGTCAGAATTATTGAATTAAAAACAAAAATCTCTGCCAATCATTATTCTAATTATACTTGATTTACTGTTGTGAAATTATCACTATATAACCTATTTTGATTATGTTATTGGCACTTGCAAAACCTGCAATAAATTTCCAAGCATGCAGTTAAAGTGATAAGGCTCGGACACTGGATTATTGATGCTTCTTAAGGTGTAAAAGTTAAAGTTTATTGGTTGTACAACATCAGAAAGGCTCTAAAGGGTTAGTCTGGTTCTTTTAATGAAAATAACACATCCTGGGGACTCGCTGTACGAGTGACTAAATTTAAAATCTAGCAACATTCCAAGAGCCCTGATCCATAAGAGGAGAGCTGCCGTTAAGGGGTGTGGCCGGCTTGTATCCTGGTTCCTGAGAAGGCTATTCGACCGGGGTGCGAGATCAGCATCAGCGGGGTGGACGTCCGGATGGAGGCAGTGAGCAGCTAGACGAATCTCCTCGCCACCAGCTTGAACAGCCTTTGTGCAGCCCTGCCGGGTAATACCCGTGGAGACACGAAGGTCGGACCCCAGAGACGGAGAGCTGGTTTTGTACACAAACACACTCATCAGAGGGTGAGCGTGTGCCGTGTATCTAAAAAGCGGGATCTGACAGCTCGTAGCACGGACCGAGGGGGAGGATTAGCAGCAATCTTCCATTCCAGCTTATTAATTAATCCAAAACCCGGACAGAGCTTTAATTCATTTGAGAGCTTGACTCTTAGTCTTGTCCATCCAAATTGGAAGTCCCAAAAACCAGTTTTATTTGTTATTATCTATCGTCCACCTGGTCGTTACTGTGAGTTTCTCTGTGAATTTTCAGACCTTTTGTCTGACTTAGTGCTTAGCTCAGATAAGATAATTATAGTGGGTGATTTTAACATCCACACAGATGCTGAGAATGACAGCCTCAACACTGCATTTAATCTATTATTAGACTCAACTGGCTTTGCTCAAAATGTAAATGAGTCCACCCACCACGTTAATCATACCTTAGATCTTGTTCTGACTTATGGTATGGAAATTGAAGACTTAACAGTATTCCCTGAAAACTCCCTTCTGTCTGATCATTTCTTAATAACATTTACATTTACTCTGATGGACTACCCAGCAGTGGGGAATAAGTTTCATTACAGTAGAAGTCTTTCAGAAAGCGCTGTAACTAGGTTTAAGGATATGATTCCTTCATTATGTTCTCCAATGCCATATACCAACACAGTGCGGAGTAGCTACCTAAACTCTGTGAGTGAGATAGAGTATCTCATCAGTAGTTTTACATCCTCATTGAAGACAACTTTGGATGCTGTAGCTCCTCTGAAAAAGAGAGCCTTAAATCAGAAGTGCCTGCTCCGTGGTATAACTCACAAACTCGCAGCTTAAAGCAGATAACCCATAAGTTGGAGAGGAAATGGCATCTCACTAATTTAGAAGATCTTCATTTAGCCTGGAAAAAGAGTCTGTTGCTCTATAAAAAAGCCCTCCATAAAGCTAGGACATCTTACTACTCATCACTAATTGAAGAAAATAAGAACAACCCCAGGTTTCTTTTCAGCACTGTAGCCAGGCTGACAACGAGTCAGAGCTCTATTGAGCTGAGTATTCCTTTAACTTTAAATAGTAATGACTTCATGACTTTCTTTGCTAATAAAATTTTAACTATTAGAGAAAAAATTACTCATAACCATCCCAAAGACATATCATTATCTTTGGCTGCTTTCAGTGATGCCGGTATTTGGTTAGATTCTTTCTCTCCGATTGTTCTGTCTGAGTTATTTTCATTAGTTACTTCCTCCAAACCATCAACATGTCTGTGAGACTCCATTCCTACCAAGCTGCTCAAGTAAGCCCTACCATTGATTAATGCTTTGATCTTAAATATGATCAATCTATCTTTATTAGTTGGCTATGTACCACAGGCTTTTAAGGTGGCAGTAATTAAACCATTACTTAAAAAGCCATCACTTGACCCAGCTATCTTAGCTAATTATAGGCCAATCTCCAACCTTCCTTTTCTCTCAAAAATTCTTGAAAGGGTAGTTGTAAAACAGCTAACTGATCATCTGCAGAGGAATGGTCTATTTGAAGAGTTTCAGTCAGGTTTTAGAATTCATCATGGTACAGAAACAGCATTAGTGAAGGTTACAAATGATCTTCTTATGGCCTCGGACAGTGGACTCATCTCTGTGTTTGTTCTGTTAGACCTCAGTGCTGCTTTTGATACTGTTGACCATAAAATTTTATTACAGAGATTAGAGCATGCCATAGGTATTAAAGGCACTGCGCTGCGGTGGTTTGAATCATATTTATCTAATAGATTACAATTTGTTCATGTAAATGGGGAGTCTTCTTCACAGACTAAGGTTAATTATGGAGTTCCACAAGGTTCTGTGCTAGGACCAGTTTTATTCACTTTATACATGTTTGCCTTAGGCAGTATTATTAGACGGCATTGCTTAAATTTTCATTGTTACGCAGATGATACCCAGCTTTATCTATCCATGAAGCCAGAGGACACACACCAATTAGCTAAACTGCAGCATTGTCTTACAGACATAAAGACATGGATGACCTCTAATTTCCTGCTTCTAAAAGTTATTGTACTTGGCCCCACAAATCTTAGAAACATGGTGTCTAACCAGATCCTTACTCTGGATGGCATTACCCTGACCTCTAGTAATACTGTGAGAAATCTTGGAGTCATTTTTGATCAGGATATGTCCTTCAATGCGCATATTAAACAAATATGTTGGACTGCTTTTTTGCATTTGCGCAATATTTGTAAAATTCGAAAGGTCTTGTCTCAGAGTGATGCTGTAAAACTAATTCATGCATTTATTTCCTCTAGGCTGGACTATTGTAATTCATTATTATCAGGTTGTCCTAAAAGTTCCCTGAAAAGCCTTCAGTTAATTCAAAATGCTGCAGCTAGAGTACTGACGGGGACTAGAAGGAGAGAGCATATCTCACCCATATTGGCCTCTCTTCATTGGCTTCCTGTTAATTCTAGAATAGAATTTAAAATTCTTCTTCTTACTTATAAGGTTTTGAATAATCAGGTCCCATCTTATCTTAGGGACCTCGTAGTACCATATCACCCCAATAGAGCTGCTTCGCTCTCAGACTGCAGGCTTACTTGTAGTTCCTAGGGTTTGTAAGAGTAGAATGGGAGGCAGAGCCTTCAGCTTTCAGGCTCCTCTCCTGTGGAACCAGCTCCCAATTCAGATCAGGGAGACAGACACCCTCTCTACTTTTAAGATTAGGCTTAAAACTTTCCTTTTTGCTAAAGCTTATAGTTAGGGCTGGATCAGGTGACCCTGAACCATCCCTTAGTTATGCTGCTATAGACGTAGACTGCTGGGGGGTTCCCATGATGCACTGTTTCTTTCTCTTTTTGCTCTGTATGCACCACTCTGCATTTAATCATTAGTGATCGATCTCTGCTCCCCTCCACAGCATGTCTTTTTCCTGGTTCTCTCCCTCAGCCCCAACCAGTCCCAGCAGAAGACTGCCCCTCCCTGAACCTGGTTCTGCTGGAGGTTTCTTCCTGTTAAAAGGGAGTTTTTCCTTCCCACTGTTGCCAAGTGCTTGCTCACAGGGGGTCGTTTTGACCGTTGGGGTTTTTCCGTAATTATTGTATGGCCTTGCCTTACAATATAAAGCGCCTTGGGGCAACTGTTTGTTGTGATTTGACGCTATATAAATAAAATTGATTTGATTTGATTTGATTTATCAGGCTCGATAGGCAGGATGGACTGGACACAAATGCAAAACGCAGGAACACAGTTCAGTGGAGAGGAAACGTTTACTGGGTAAACAGGCTGGGGTCGGTACGCAGAAAAGCAGTCCAAATGGAGCAACAGGATCAAAAACATCAGGCAAAAAGGCGTGGTCAGAGTACACAGGCAGGTAGTCAAAAAACCGATGAGGCAAACAAAGCAAGGCAAGAGTACAAGAACTGAGCTAGAAGGAAGGCACAAGGCACATCGATGTGGCGAAGGACAGAGACAAACTGTGAGGCTTATAAAGCACCCAGGTGATTAACTGCAAACTCAGAACAGGTGTGTGGAGAAACTCCCAGAACCAGGGTGTGGCCAGACAGAGGCAGACACCCACCACAGAACCAGGAGAGAAAGGCAAGAATCAACAGGACAGAGAAAACCCAAGCAGAAAGGTAGAACAGAGACAGAGCAGGAGACAGACAGAACACAAAAACAACCCATAAAACCAGGAACCTGACGTATATGATCTGTATATATATATATATATATATATATATATATATATATATATATATATATATATATATAAAGTGCAGTTGTGATTGATGTGACAATCCCAGTCAACAGCCACATCAGAAAGAAGGAGCATGAGAAAATCAAGAAGTATCAAGGGCTGAAGGAACAACTGGAGCAGATGTGGAAGACAAACTCCAAAGTGGTCCCGTGATAATAGGAGCACTAGGACCTGTCACCTCCAAACTGGAAGAGTGGCTTCAGATTCCAGGCAAAACATCAGGCATCTCAGTCCAGAAGTGTACCGTCCTAGGACCAGCTAAGCTACTGTGAATGACCCTCAAACTCCCAGGCCTCTGGCAAAGAACCCAAGCTTTAGGAACACATATACCACCCTTACCTGGTCTCTCTCTCTCTCTCATATATATATTGTTTAATGAAAAACTATGTGGTCTATGAAAGTATGAACACACTCAATAAATTACCAACAGATGCATAATGAGGTTTTCCTAACCAGTATGTTTCAGCTGCCTTTCAGCAGCAAACGTGGGGGGTAAACATCATGACGGTTCACAAGGAAATTGCCTGGAAACATGACATGGACTATGCGTAATTTGCTGACAAAATTGTCAATGAGTTAATGATTATGGGGAATTGGCGGAGCGTTGCAGCTTTTCATTCAGTCTCTAATGTGTTCATTTCGATTGGCAGCCGCTGAACTCGCCTTTTGGTGACAAGAAAAACTTCATACTAACACAATATTGTCTGCTGGTCACGGAGTGCACCGAGATGGAAACAAAGCCATTTTGTGCAGTGCTTGCATGGATGGAAGTTTAAATTTGGGGCTTAAGTTGTTCCAACTGCAATATTATTCAATAATGGAGCGCCATTGCAATAGTTTGCAATAATGGTACTCAAAAATGTTTAAATTACTATTTACCGACTTACTGTCCTCATATCAGAGCTGGCCGTGTTTGCCTTCACCTGCCTGACAAGAAGTGAAATGGTTGCAACAACCACGTATACGTTTTACGGTTCCAGTCATGTCAGAGTTGTTTTCCTTGTCTAAGCATCTCTACAGAAAGTCATTATTTTATTTCATAGAGGTTCCTTGCTGGAACATACAGAACCCTGGGGAGGTCACTGAAAGTGACACTTTTTTCTGGCTGTGATAATTTGTGAGCATGTTTACGTTTAATTGAGCCCTTCAAGTAATAAAACATAAGGACATTATTGGCCTAAATTGAGCTCTCAATATATGTATGTCGTGCTTACATTTAGTAATTTCTGACATCTTCTCATCGTTTGCCGTCGTCAGCTGTTGTATGGAGATTTGGGCTGTTGGTCTGTAACGTTACAGTTTTGTAAGTGATCATAACCATAGGCAGTTATTTAAAGCCTTTTTAGTTTTCACCATTAGGTGGTGACAGTTGACTAATATCCTATATTTTCTGCACACAACTTAATTTCTTCAAGCACACATTTTAATTACTTGTGGGTGTGTTTCAGTAGCTCGAGATCTCGAATATGCTATAACGTGCTCATGTTTACATGTGTGAAGACAATATTGGGTGCACGTTTTAGATCATGCACACATTGTTTTATAACAGTGTTAGTTAAATGGTGCTCTCATTATACTAAACTGTTTCCTCATTTTAATAAATTGTGCACTCATTTTACAATGTTTAAAATGAGTGCACGCTATAATAAAATGAGAATACAATATAGTAACTTGTGTACACAATTTAGTAAAATGAGCACATGATTTAGTCAAACGAGCCCACAATATAGTAAACTGCACACACAATATAGTAAAATGAGAGCACAATTTAGTAAAACGAGCACATGATTTAGTAAAATGAGAGCACAATTTAGTAAAACAAGCACATGATATAGTAAAACGAGTGCACAAGCATGATTTAGTAAAATGAGTGCATAATATAGTAAACTGTGCAATTAATATAGTAAAACAAGAGCACAATTTAGTAAAACCAGCATGATTTAGCAAAATGACTGCACAATATAGTAAATTGCTCATACAATACAGTAAAATGAGAGTACAATTTAGTAAAACGAGCACATGATTTAGTAAAATGAGCGCAAATACAGTAAATTGTGCACACAATATAGTAAAATGAGAGCACAATTTAGTAAAAAGTGCACATGATTTATTAAAACGAGTGCACAATATAGTAAATTGTGCACATAATACAGCAAAACAAGAACACAATTTAGTAAAACGAGCACATGATTTAGTAAAACGAGTGCACAATATAGTAAATTGTGTACACAATATAGTAAAACGAGCACAATTTAGTAAAACAAGCACATGATTTAGTAAAACGAGTGTACAATATAGTAAATTGTGCACACAATATAGTAAAACAAGAGCACAATTTAGTAAAACAAGCACATGATTTAGTAAAACGAGTGCACAATATAGTAAATTGTGTACACAATATAGTAAAACAAGAGCACAATTTAGTAAAACAAGCACATGACTTAGTAAAACGAGTGCACAATATAGTAAATTGTGTACACAATATAGTAAAACAAGTACATGATTTAGTAAAACGAGTGCACAATATAGTAAATTGTGTACACAATATAGTAAAACAAGCACATGACTTAGTAAAACGAGTGCACAATATAGTAAATTGTGTACACAATATAGTAAAACAAGCACATGACTTAGTAAAACGAGTGCACAATATAGTAAATTGTGTACACAATATAGTCAAATGAGCAGAATTTAGGGAAACTGTTTTGCTGCCTTGGTGTTTGCTCTGCTCCCCCTCTCTTCTCTGTGTTTCCAGGCAGCTGACAGAGTTGATTGAGTCTCCTGTCTGCAATCATCACACATCTGTGTTTAAACCCCGGTCTCTCCATTCCACACTCGCCAGAAATGTAGCTCAGCTTTGTGGTACCTGGCCTCCTTCCTTGGAGATCTGTTCTTTCGTGTACATTTCAGTGTCTCAGTATATTCCATGTTTTTGACCATTTTTCTTTGTTCCCTGTTTCCAGTGTCAACTGCCTCCTGTCAGCTCCGTCATGGGCGCCTTGTCCTGGTCCGCCATCTACCACACATTCTGGTCTAGCCTGGGTCTCCTTGCTCCAGTGCCTCCCTCCACATTTAATTGCACATTCACTCAATTTTGTACTCCAATAAATTGTGACTTTGTTTTCACCTCAGCTCCCTGCATTTTGGGTCTGATCATTTGTTTGGGTAACTGTAACAGAAACAAGCACACAATGTAGTAAAATGAGCGCACAATTTAGCAAAATGAGTGGACAATGCGGTAAAACGAGTGCACATTCCCTCAACATGCAAAACATTTTGTGATGACACTTCCAGGGCTCTGTAGGAAGACAACCTTCTTGTGAGGGGTAATTATCAGAACAGGTTCTGCAGCTTAGACAGAACCAGATAAAAATAACCTTTACTGGCAGTTATGGTGAGATGGACTGATACCTTCTGTTGGTATGTTACTGTGTTGTCTACCCTTTTAAATTCATTTTATTATTAAAGAGAGTGGGCCACGGCCTCACCTTTATCTAAAGTCTGGGTCTTGTAGTGAGGCCTAAAGGCCTGGTCCCACTGGCGTTTAGGAAGATTTGCATATGACTTGCACACAGAATTGGTTTATATTTGCTAAACATCCGAAATATCCATGAAACATGCTTGTATGATTTGGCCAACATCCGCACACGTCCGCAATTATCCGCAGAGGTACGTTTTTTTCCGTTGCCAGGATATTTGAGCTGCACAATATTTTGGTTGCGGATGACATCCGCCTTACATACGCAATCCATACTCAATACATACTCAATCTATGCTCTGTATATCCGCCGTTATCTGCTGATATCCACAACTGACGGGGGCATTGTGGCTTGGCAGACTGGGACAGTGTGTAAAACGGATATATAGTGTGCCTATCACATCCACATCACGAACTAAAATAAGTTGTAGCAACTGCATACAGATTGACCACAAATAAAGCATTTGTATTACATCTGCTTTGCATCTGATTTGCGGCCAATTTGCGAATGCATAACAAACACTTCACGTAAATCCAAAGTACTATATAAATGTGGCAGAAATCGACATACCTGCCACTCATTGCCAGTCCAGCTGTGGAGACGTACAGATGTAGTTATGGATCCCCAAAGACGTAGTGTGATAGTTGCTGCCATCCAACAACATACCAATCAACTTGTCCAAGTCCAGCAATTGCTCCAGAGACTGTGGTGTTGGTGTGAATAGTGATGCCGAAAGGCCTGAGTCCGCTTCTTTTATGACCACAATGCAGATGCCGTGCATGCGCAATACAACTGCTGTTTCCACAAAATGTGCGCAATGCATTCTCAGTACATCCATAATACATCCGTGATAATTGCAATGCGTCCGATCCATTTCCTCAATACATGCGTCATATATCCGTGATTGTTCATCATATATTCGCTATACATTATTGATATATCTGTAGTTCATACTGAGACATTTGTCACTTTTGGCCAATTTTGTTGCGGACGACAACGAATGCCCGAAATTTGTATACTCAATTCATGCGCAATTAATCCTCTCCCCAGGGGGACAGGGCCTTTAGGGCTAGTGGTCACCGATCACTTTAGTATTTCTTCTTTTTCTCTTGTTGCTTTCATGCTGACAAATTATACCTTTTTTGTTGTCTTTCTGAGCCTGATTCTGTTTTTTTTTCTCTCGCTCTCTGTTTGAGGTGCGGCTCCATTCAGAAGTGGGAGTGGATGTCTTCTTTTGGAAGCCTCCTGTCCTGTGCACCGGCATGGACTTTCAATATTTCCTGTATATTTGTATTGTCAACTGTGTTGGTAGCATGATCCAAGCAGAGGGTCCCCACTTTGAGTCCGATCTGCTTGAGGTTTCTTCTTCAAATCATCAGAGGGAGTTTTTCCTTACCGCTGTCACCTGTGTACTTGCTCTAGAGGTTGGTAAGGTTAAACCTTACTTGTGTGAAGTGCCTTCAGGCAACTTTGTTGTGATTTGGTGCAATATAAATGAAATAAACTGAACTGAATTGTGAAAGACTTTCACCAGTTATGCACATGTTTCGCGTCTTCTTGTTCATTTTTTGTGGAAGTGTGACTGTGGCACATGCAGGCTTGGCAGATGTACCACAGCGTTTCAGCCATTTTTAGTAGCTCATGCAGACGCAGATATTTCTTGAAACAGTGCCATGTTTATGGAACTCTCTCTCTCTCTCTCTCTGGCCGTGTGTCAACCTGTGCATTGAATTCTGAGCAGCAGCTGACACTACTCAATAACTGTAACCTCTTGATAGATGTCATAAAGCATGAACTCTGCCTGCTGATAATGAAGCAGGTGACTGCTGTATGGCTTCAGAATGGCCTCAAACACACAGTTTAATGAGTGTGTGTGTGTGTGTGTGTGTGTGTGTGTGTGTGTGTGTGTGTGTGTGTGTGTGTGTGTGTGTGTGTGTGGCTCTTTCACAAGGCTCCTGTCAGGTCCGTAATTGACAGTCTAAGTGGGGCAGCCGAGAGGCCAGGCCATGTTAATTTATTTTCTCACAGTCACCATCCATATTTATGAGCTCCTGCTGTTTTGTCTATCGGTGCCGATCAAACTTAACGTGTAATTGTTCTTATTAATGCAAGAGAGCCATGTGTGAGCGGACGTCCGGCCCGCGACGTTGGCATTAGTCTTTATTATTTCACCAATTCATACCCTTAGACCTGGAGACATAAGAGGAATCAGAAGAAGATTCCTGAAGCCGACATAATTCGAGATCAGGAATAGACTCAGGTCGTTGTGCTAGCGCCCTCTGATGTAGCTCAAACTAATTGCTGTGGCTCCTGTGGGTGTGGATCATCTCTCTTTCATCCTAACAGCTCTGTCAGTGATGTTGCAGCACAAAATCAACCCTGGTAAACTATCATGAAAGGACAAGTTCATCTTTTACGACCTTTGTCAGATTAACACATTGTTAACAATAAAGCAACTAAGTGCTCAACACACCTTTGACAGCTTTGTCACTCACTCACTCATCTTCAACCGCTGACTGCAATTAAGGGTGGTGGGGGCACTGGAGACAACTGTGTCATAGCAGATACATTATTTTTTTTTTCTACAAACTGCTGAAAAGGAAATTCATACTTGTCAAAGGGGCAATTAGTAACCCAAACAGTTTTTCTGACACCTAAAATTCAACAGTGTAGTTATTAATGTGCCCGTGCACTTTTATGAATACTTTCAATATACCATATTTGCACGTAGGAGTGACAGGGTGATCCACGTGAAAATTGGCCTGAAAAGGGGCCGAGCCCATGCATGAACGTGGCCAATATTACTTTTGTTGGAACACCCATTTCAATAAAATGTCTGATTTAAAAAAACAAAATCTCACAAATAATTCATCCTTTTGTGTTTTTGTTTGTCCTGTACAAATCCTTTTTGGCATTCATTTAATGTGTTCTTTGTCAGCTGATGTACAGTGCCATCATTGAGTCCATCATCATCTCCTCCATCACCGTGTGGCGCACTGCTGCCACTGCTAAGGACAGGAGCAGACTGCAGTGTATCATCCAGGCAGCAGAGAAGGTGATCAACCGCAATCTGCCATCCCTACAGGACCTGTACACCTTCAGGGCCCTGAGGCAAGCAAGGAAGATAGTGGCCGACCCCTCTCACCCAGGACATAACGTTTTTGTCACTCTCCTCTCTGGCAGACGGCTGAGGTCCATCAGGACTAAAACCTCAAGACCTCAACCCATTTACCCTGCCTCCCACTTCCACAAAGTACAGGCTGATGATCTCTGTACTCATCATCTGCATGCCCGCACAGTCCCATCCCATCATATCTATTTAACAGTAAACCAAGCTTTGCCCATTCATCTGTTTGGCTCCTGTTGTTTATGCACCTATTACTTCTTACAGAAGTATTTTCTTTTATTGTTGTTTATGCACCAATGACACCATCAAATTCCTTATATGTGAGAACTTACTTGGCAGTAAATTCGATTCTGATTCTGATGTCAACCGAGTCCATCAGAATGTTGTGTACATGCTGAAAACTTTGAGTGGACATCAGGCAGATGCACGTTTGTTTTGTCCTGTCCTTGTTCATAGCTTGCCAGGTGACGTTAAGAAGTTTACTTACGTCGGCAGCAGAAAAACCATCACAGCAGAATTCTGTCTTAAGGACCTGTGGCCCACTCTTGGGCCTACTGTATTAGAAATTATTAACCTGTCACTAACCTGATCAAATCAGCAGTGATTAGACCAATACTTAAGAAATCTAACCTTGAGCCCAGCCTACCAAAAAATGACATGCCTATATCAAATCTATTATTTTGTTCTAAGATTCTTGAAAAAGTGGTTTCACAGCAGCGTATGGACCACCTAACTGAAAATAATCTCTTTGAGCCACTGCTGTCTGCATTGAAAATACAGAGAGAGTTCTCACAAAAGTGGTTTATTATCATCTGCATGCAATGGATTCAGACACTATCACGGTTTTGTTGCTGTTCAATCTTAGCATTTTGTTTGATATGGTGGATCATCATATTCTACTTGATAGGCTAGAGAATAATTTTTTGGATTGATGGGAAAGCTCTTGCATGCTTGACATCCTACCTAACCACTCCATCTCACTGTGTCCTGTACAGTAACGGTACCTCTTGCCTTTTTGCCATGAAATATGGGGTTCCACAGGGGTTCATCTTTGGCCCCCTGCATTTCTCCCTTTATATAACACCCCTTGGGCACATATAGTGGCACTATAGGATTACTTTTCATTGCTACACTGATGACACTCAATTATACATGTTGATAACTGCTGGTAATCTCATAGACATAAAATCCTTACAGGATTGCCTTGCATCAGTGAAAAGCTGGATTTCTAGCAATTTCTAACTTTTAAATTCGTACAAGACTAAATCAATGTCTTGGTCCATTGAGACATCGAGATCAGTTTGACCAACTAATGCTTGACCTAGGCTCATGCATCATGAATCACTCCAACAAAGTGAGGAACCTTGGGATGATTTTTTTATGTTGTTTTTTGACCAACACATCAGAGAAATCATGAGGACTGCTGTCTTCCACCTTCGTAACATAGCGAAGATTCATCCCATCTTCTCTATGACTGATACTGAGACCCTTATTCATGTATTTGTCTCTTCAAGACTGGACTACTGTAATGTTCTATTCTCTGGTTTACCGCAGTCCGGCATTAGGGGTCCGCAGTTGGTTCAAAATGCTGCTGCCAGAGTTTTGACAAGAAGCCGGACGTTTGACCACTTTACAATCATTTTGGTGTCTCTTCACTGGCTTCCTGTCCCTGTGAGGTCTGATTTTAAGGTTCTGTTGCTAACCAATAAAAATAATCATGGTCTGGCACCTCCCTAATTAGCTGACCAAATTACACCCTACATACCGGCCCAGGCTCTGTGTTCTCAGGGTGCAAGACTACTTTGTGTCCCAAAGGTGAATAAAAGTCTGCAGGCCACAGAGCCTTCTCATATTGTACGGTTGTACAGAGACATCCTGGATGAAAACCTGCTTCAGAGCACTCTTGACCTCAGAGTGGAGCAACAGTTCATCTTTCAGCAGGATAATGACCCTAAGCACATAGCCAAGATATCAAAGGAGTGGCTTCAGGACAACTCTGTGAATGTCCTTGAATGGCCCAGCCAGAGCCCAGACCTGATTCTGATTGAACATCTCTGGAGAGATCTGAAAATGTCTGTGCACCGACGCTCCTCATCCAACCTGATGGAGCTTGAGAGGTGCTGCAAAGAGGAATGGACCAAACTGCCCAAAGGTAGGTGCACCAAGCTTGTGGCATCATATTCAAGAAGACTTGAGGCTTGTAACTGCTGCAAAAGGTGCATCAACAAAGTAATGAGCAAAGGGTGTGAATACTTATATACAGTACATGTGATTTCTTTTTATATATATATATAAATTTGCAAATATTTCAAAACTTCAGGTTGTGTGATTATGTGATTATACTTTTTCGCATTATTATTATGTGGTACTGTGTGTAGAATTTTGAGGGGAAAAATGAACTCCAGTTTGGAATAAGGCTGTAATATAAAATGTGGAAATAGGGAAGCGCTGTGAATACTTTCCGGATGCACCGTATATTTCTGGCACACAAATGGCTGAAAACTGTTTGGAACGAGAAGGCAGCAAAGATATTTTTCAGGTAACTAAAAACTACTCAGCCTGTCCTGAACTGAGTGTGTGTGTCACTGGAATTCATTTTAAGGAACCATCTCAGATGAAAAAGTGCATTTGAAATGCATATATCTGGTCTCGGAGAAACCCCCTATGATCCAGTCTGTGCTATATGCAACACACCCACAATGACATGAAAATAAGATTTTTGGAAGGCACCACTTCAGTGTCTATGAGGAATCTCTGGCTGCCCACACCAATATCTGTTCAAGACACCTGGTGACCTGCAATAATGAAAAGGTCTATAATATGACTCCTTTAAGGCTTGATATTAGTGCTGCAAAACAACCCGGCACACAACCCCTGCGTTTGCAATATATTTACCTCGGCAGGGAAAATTCCTTGACTGTGCAACGCTCGAGGCATGTTGCTGTTTATCGCCAGTCACCCCTTAATGAATTTGATTTGTTTACAAACTTACCCCAAGGAACTATGTGCCAAAGAGACCTCCGTGTTTGCGGTGTTAGATGTGGGTTTACCTGCACCGTCACAGGTAATACTGTAATTATGTGCTATTTTGATTGCACCAACATACATTAATTTCCATTCATTACCACTTGTTATGTTTCCATCAAAGCCGTGCTCTAGGCTGATGTCAGAATACATAATGGGGATTACTGTAACTGTCCTGCTGTTGGGCAGCTCCAGTTTCCCTCGGATCATCTGCGGTGGATCTTAATAGGAGACGCTCCTCTCTCCCGCTGATCACTGACCTACTTTTTTTTTTTTTGACGGTTGCTGGTGTCTCGTCGTGCAGCTCCAATATGGATCTGTATGTTGATTTGGTACACGTTTTATGCCGGTTGCAACTCTGAGGCAACTCCACTTTACATGGAGAGTAGTTACCGGAAATCTTGAACCGGGAACTTTCTGCTCTGGAAACAAGTGCATTAACCAATTAGTTGGCCACCATGCTGCCAGGAAGAGTAGCCTTTGGCCAGTTTCCACCAAACCCCATATATGGATGATTGTCGACCTCAGAATTGCCTTCAAAGGGTCAATGTCATTGTGATCAATGGTCAAAATTTCAATTTTCACTCTGTTGAGCACCAAACTTGCATATAGAGGTGTGTGGAATTGCCCAGGCGTTATCAAATTTACCAAAGGTCATTTGGGGTCAAAGGTCAAAATTATGTTGTTTCACTCTGATTTGCACCAAACTTGCACCAAAATTTGTAAAAGGTCAATTATTGAAGGCAGGGTGATATCTGTCTGTCTGTTTGTTGGCCTTCTCCTCCCAGGTCCTTATGCTGATTTCTACTAAAGTTGGTATGGCAAAGAAAGTTAACCCCCAAATTGACCTTTAAAGTTTAATTTAGGCAAAGGTCAAGGTCAAAGTATTTATTTGTTTTTCCAACTTAATTTACACTAAATATGGTGTGTACATATGGGGATTTCAGAAATAGCCGGAGCACAATCATTTGGTTGAAGGTCAAGGTCACTGGGGTCAAATGTCAAATTGTTGTAGCCCAGTAGTATTACATAGGCTTGTGATCACTTTATTAGGTACACCTTGTCAACACAAATAGCCAATCAGCCAGTCACATGGCAGCAACTCAATGAATTTAGGCATCTAGATGTGGTGAAGAGGACTTGCTGAAGTTGCATCAGAATGGAGAAGAAAGGTGATATACATGACTTTGACTGTGGCATGGTTGTTGGGCTGGTCTGAGTATTTCAGAAATTGCTGATCTACCGGGACTTTCACACACAACCATTTCTAGGGCTTACAGAGAATGGTCTGAAACAGAAAAGATATCCAGTGAGTGGCAAATGTGTGGATGAAAATGCCTCATTGATATCAGAGGTCAGAGGACAATTGGCAGACCGGTTGAATGGATGAGTGTGTGATGCCATCATGTCAATATAGACCAACTTCTCTGAGGACTGTTTCCAACACCTTGTTGAATCTATGCCACAAAGAATTAAGGCAATCAAGGCAAAAGGGGGTCCAACCCAGTACTAGAAAGGTGTACCTAATAAAGTGGACGGTGAGTGTATAAAGTGATGATTCAAGTGATGTTAACAATATTATACAAAGTGATTATAATTTATCATCATATCTGTCAAGATCTGCAATTAAAAAAAAAAGAAGTGAATTTGAAATAATCATAAAACAAAGCTGACACACACAACAAGCATAAAACAGCAATGGAACAGTATGAAAGTGAGCTCAACATTTGCAGATCTTAAACCCGGAACATAAAAGCAGCATGTGCTGAAAGATCTCACACTTTCCAAAAACACTAACTCCCATCTTTGTATTTGTATGGGATTAACTTATGACACATTCTTGTTTGGGGGCTTTGCCTCTGAGCTGCATGAAGGATGGCGATCTGTGTTTCTTGTTGCACGCATTTGGAAATGTCAATATTAAGTCCAGAATCTGCACAATGCATACTTTAAAAGACAGAACTCGACGTGCATGGGATAAATCATTTACGCCGCTCATTTACTTGAGCCGAGAAGCTTTAATTTGCATATTGTTTTCACATTTTTCGCTGTCACGTTTTTCCTTTCTCTTCAAAATCTCTGATTGAGTGCAGTTGCTAATGGCTGCACCGTGAGTTATAAAGTACAAATGAATTCTCTTCAGTCCAAATGAAACTTACTCTGATATGGGCTCCCAGCAAGCATTGATGATTATAGAAACCCTCGCCGTGAAATTGTCTTTGTAATTGTCTCAGTGCTCATGGTAAGCCAGATACTTTCCTAATAAACCTAACTACTGCCAAGACATCAAAAGCATTCAGATAACCTTGCACAGTAAAATCGCTCATTCTTTCACATTTTATAAACATTCCATGGTTCATTGCATTGTTTTTCTCCAACATATTGAGTACATTATTGCTGTGTACGTTAAAAATAAAAGCTATTTTTAAAATGACCTACAAGGTTTTAAAAAAAAGGAGCCTAACAACTGACCGATCTGAACTGAAAATCAATTTTAAATTAATAACTATGACTACAGTACAATGGAGTTTAAGGGCCACATTGAATTTCTTTTTTTTTTTTGAACTTTGAGAATAAAGTTGTAATATTACGAGAAAAAAAGTCATAATATTACGAGAATAAAGTCGGAATATTACAAGAATAAAGTCGAAATATTATATTGTGACTTTATTCTCATAATATTATGACTTTATTCTCGTAAAATTACGAATTTGATCTTGTAATATTACAACTTTTTTCTTGTAAAATTACGACTTTATTCTCGAAGTCTAAAAAAGAAAAAATTCTATGTGACCCTAAAACGCCATCGTACTACAGCGATACACTGATCCCTCTACTAATTTAAATGTATTGACCTTCTTTTATTATAAATTGGTTGTGTGAAGCTACTACACTGCTACTTTTAGATAGCATCTACAAATTTTGATAGAAATTTAAAAGTCAGTGTAAGACTCTCACAACACTTATCACAGCAACGTTAGCATAGCATTGTCTAGTGTGTAGAAAATGTAATATATCAACTTAAAATCAAAGGTTTTAAAGGATTTGGTTTCTACAAGAAGAAAGGAAAGTTGGACAAAAGTCTGGCAATTTGTAAGTCCTGTAGAACAAGCAATTAAATAGTGTGCAAGCACAACAAATCTTATGCTAACTTAGTGTAGATGTAAGTGAGCTGCTAATGCTAGCTGTAGCAATGACACAAGAAAAAAATGACTGATCATGTTTTTCAACCAAAGCTTGGTCACAAGGTGGATTTATTTAAAGTTAGGCAATTGCAGTTTTATAGAACTAGCTTACTTTAAATTGTAGTGTAAACCGTAAAGAAAGAAATGTGTCGTATTGCATCGTAATGCAAATGTGAAGTTAAATTGTTCCATGATAAGAAGTATTGTCCCTGAATCATATCGTAGCTCATGTATCTAGATGGATATCCTTTTTTTAAATAAAGAAACACAGCACACCCCCAATAAAAATAAAAGGTATTTCCCAACACTTAAAATTGCAATGTAACACAGCACTGATTCCCAAAGTGTGGGTTTTGTCCCCCTGGTGGGTTATGAAGGTACTGTAGGAAGACAATGAGTGTGTGTTTATATACAATATATATATATATATATATATATATATATATATATATATATATATATATATATATATATATATATATATATATATATATATATATATCAAATCAACTCAAATCAACTCCACCCACATAGCGCCAAATCACAACAAACAGTTGCCCCAAGGCGCTCTACATTGTAAGGCAAGGCCATACAATAACCCCAACGGTCAAAACGACCCCCTGTGAGCAAGCACTTGGCGACAGTGGGAAGGAAAAACTCCCTTTTAACAGGAAGAAACCTCCAGCAGAACCAGGCTCAGGGAGGGGCAGTCTTCTGCTGGGACTGGTTGGGGCTGAGGGAGAGAACCAGGAAAAAGACATGCTGTGGAGGGGAGCAGAGATCGATCACTAATGATTAAATGCAGAGTGGTGCATACAGAGCAAAAAGAGAAAGAAACAGTGCATCATGGGAACCCCCCAGCAGTCTACGTCTATAGCAGCATAACTAAGGGATGGTTCAGGGTCATATACATACATATATATATATATATATATACATATATATATATATATATATATATATATATATATATATATATATGTATGTATGTATGTACAGTTCATCTTCATGTGTCATGGTTCTGGGGGACTACAGAAGACTTTCATGTTTGAAAGTGGGTGTTGTTAAGTTTGGGAGTGGCTGCACTGTGGCAGCTTTTTCAAGAACAACAATGCAGAGCAGTTTAGTCATTAGAATCAGACATTAAAACTCAACAAGGCCTGTAATTTCCACATCTAGAGACAAACATATTGTCTTTACAGTCTGTTTGCCACATAAAACGTCGTTCCGTCTTCGTCTTCAGACTCCACTGAAACAACATCTGTGCTGGAGGTCTGGGATGAGTCTCAAATATCCCAAACCCCTCCTCCCTGTTCTGACATTCACACTTGTTCACACAAGTGCCTTCCAGAGAACAAGTTAACCATCACGTAGCTGCAGTTTGAGGCTCATGAAAGCAACCTTGAACCTTGTTTTGTATACATATACATATATTGTTAAGCTACGTTTACAAAAATCCTTATATTTGCTTTGCCATTCTTTTTTGCATTAAAAAACAATTGTCAAAATTGGGTTATGAAATTAGATTTATGAAATTTGCTTTAGATATGAAAATCCAATGAACATAAGGTCCAAGATTAATGGCTACACTTGGCTTCATACATATTTAAGTAGTGTTGCAGTTTTTTTGTAATTTTGCCTCTTTGCACCACCACAATTGAATTCAAATGAAACCATGAAGCTGTGCTTCGTGCGTCGACTGTCAGCTTTAATAAAAGTTGT
Organism: Thalassophryne amazonica; assembly: GCF_902500255.1. Classification (NCBI taxonomy): domain Eukaryota; kingdom Metazoa; phylum Chordata; class Actinopteri; order Batrachoidiformes; family Batrachoididae; genus Thalassophryne; species Thalassophryne amazonica. The sequence goes on from NC_047121.1 coordinate 71,262,454, forward strand.
TGAACCAAAATATCCCCTTCACTATGTAGAAATTCCAGCCATTTGTGCACCACAGCTCCTCTACATTAAAGGCTACTAAGAAACTGGGCAAACTAAACATCAGAATTATTGTCAACACAAGTCATCACTTTTATAGCCTGTTTTCTTCAGACAAGTCAGGGCAAACAGCATTGTGCTGTTCATTAAAAACTGTAAGTTCTTAAAAATGTGACAAGAAGGAAACTGGTGAGGGAAGCCACAAAAGACACTCAGACAACTCTGAAAAAGTTACTGTCAGCTGTGGCTGTGATTTGGTTACAATATGCCAAATGCAACTTTTTATTGTTGCACCATGAGTCCCAACTTCATGATTGGCTCTCATGAGTTTGGCTCTCACTGCGGTATTGTATCACTTCCTGTTCCGGAGCACAGCGGTGTTTTGCTGTATCTGTTAATTTTGGCTCTCTGTTGGGACTGTTTACACAGAGACTGCTACCTGCTGCTTTGGACTTTGAACTAATAGTCTTTTTCAAGACTTTTTTACCTTTTTATTTTTTTTTTTTTTTTTTTTTTTTTTTTTTTTTTTTACTTTTTTACTTGACTCTACTGGTGGTCGGCTCTCACTGCGGTATTGTATCACTTCTTGTTCCGGAGCACAGCGGTGTTTTTCTGTATCTGTTAGCTGTTTGATCTGCGCAGTTAGATTGATCTAGTTATCTAGATTACGATTTGTTTCCCAGTGTAATCTTTACGTGCCTTAACTAAAGCACTCCTTCTGCTGAATCACCTCTAAATTATTTACACATTATTCGCTTTGCGTGTTTTTAGGAATCCGCTAGCTTAGCGTAGCTACTAGCTCTTAGCCGATTTAGCATGGCGGCTTCTCCTGTCTCTCCCGCACTTTTCTGCTCTGGGTGTGAAATGTTTAGTTATTCCTCGGCCTCCTTTAGCAGTAATGGTACTTGTAATAAGTGTAGCTTATTCGTAGCTTTGGAGGCCAGGCTGGGCGAATTGGAGACTCGGCTCCGCACCGTGGAAAATTCTACAGCTAGCAAGGCCCCTGTAGTCGGTGCGGACCAAGGTAGCTTAGCCGCCGTTAGTTCCCCCCTGGCAGATCCCGAGCAGCCGGGAAAGCAGGCCGACCTGGGTGACTGTGAGGAGGAAGCGTAGCCCTAAACAGAAGCCCCGTGTACACCGCCAACCCGTTCACATCTTTAACCGTTTTTCCCCACTCGACGATACACCCGCCGAGGATCAACTCTGGTTATTGGCGACTCTGTTTTGAGAAATGTGAAGTTAGCGACACCAGCAACCATAGTCAATTGTCTTCCGGGGGCCAGAGCAGGCGACATTGAAGGAAATTTGAAACTGCTGGCTAAGGCTAAGCGTAAATTTGGTAAGATTGTAATTCACGTCGGCAGTAATGACACCCGGTTACGCCAATCGGAGGTCACTAAAATTAACATTGAATCGGTGTGTAACTTTGCAAAAACAATGTCGGACTCTGTAGTTTTCTCTGGGCCCCTCCCCAATCAGACCGGGAGTGACATGTTTAGCCGCATGTTCTCCTTGAATTGCTGGCTGTCTGAGTGGTGTCCAAAAAATGAGGTGGGCTTCATAGATAATTGGCAAAGCTTCTGGGGAAACCTGGTCTTGTTAGGAGAGACGGCAGCCATCCCACTTTGGATGGAGCAGCTCTCATTTCTAGAAATCTGGCCAATTTTCTTAAATCCTCCAAACCGTGACTATCCAGGGTTGGGACCAGGAAGCAGAGTTGTAGTCTTACACACCTCTCTGCAGCTTCTCTCCCCCTGCCATCCCCTCATTACCCCATCCCCGTAGAGACGGTGCCTGCTCCCAGACTACCAATAACCAGCAAAAATCTATTTAAGCATAAAAATTCAAAAAGAAAAACTAATATAGCACCTTCAACTGCACCACAGACTAAAACAGTTAAATGTGGTCTATTAAACATTAGGTCTCTCTCTTCTAAGTCCCTGTTGGTAAATGATATAATAATTGATCAACATATGATTTATTCTGCCTAACAGAAACCTGGTTACAGCAGGATGAATATGTTAGTTTAAATGAGTCAACACCCCCGAGTCACACTAACTGTCAGAATGCTCGTAGCACGGGCCGGGGTGGAGGATTAGCAGCAATCTTCCATTCCAGCTTATTAATTAATCCAAAACCCAGACAGAGCTTTAATTCATTTGAAAGCTTGTCTCTTAGTCTTGTCCATCCAAATTGGAAGTCCCAAAACCAGTTTATTTGTTATTATCTATCGTCCACCTGGTCGTTACTGTGAGGTTTCTCTGTGAATTTTCAGACCTTTTGTCTGACTTAGTGCTTAGCTCAGATAAGATAATTATAGTGGGCGATTTTAACATCCACACAGATGCTGAGAATGACAGCCTCAACACTGCATTTAATCTATTATTAGACTCTATTGGCTTTGCTCAAAAAGTAAATGAGTCCACCCACCACCTTTAATCATATCTTAGATCTTGTTCTGACTTATGGTATGGAAATAGAAGACTTAACAGTATTCCCTGATAACTCCCTTCTGTCTGATCATTTCTTAATAACATTTACATTTACTCTGATGGACTACCCAGCAGGGGGAATAAGTTTCATTACACTAGAAGTCTTTCAGAAAGCGCTGTAACTAGGTTTAAGGATATGATTCCTTCTTTATGTTCTCTAATGCCATATACCAACACAGTGCAGAGTAGCTACCTAAACTCTGTAAGGGAGATAGAGTATCTCGTCAATAGTTTTACATCCTCATTGAAGACAACTTGGATGCTGTAGCTCCTCTGAAAAAGAGAGCTTTAATCAGAAGTGTCTGACTCCGTGGTATAACTCACAAACTCGTAGCTTAAAGCAGATAACCCGTAAGTTGGAGAGGAAATGGCGTCTCACTAATTTAGAAGATCTTCACTTAGCCTGGAAAAAGAGTCTGTTGCTCTATAAAAAAGCCCTTCGTAAAGCTAGGACATCTTTCTACTCATCACTAATTGAAGAAAATAAGAACAACCCCCAGGTTTCTTTCAGCACTGTAGCCAGGCTGACAAAGAGTCAGAGCTCTATTGAGCTGAGTATTCCATTAACTTTAATAGTAATGACTTCATGACTTTCTTTGCTAACAAAATTTTAACTATTAGAGAAAAAATTACTCATAACCATCCCAAAGACGTATCGTTATCTTTGGCTGCTTTCAGTGATGCCGGGTATTTGGTTAGACTCTTCTCTCCGATTGTTCTGTCTGAGTTATTCTCATTAGTTACTTCATCCAAACCATCAACATGTTTATTAGACCCCATTCCTACCAGGCTGCTCAAGGAAGCCCTACCATTATTTAATGCTTCGATCTTAAATCTGATCAATCTATCTTTGTTAGTTGGCTATGTACCACAGGCTTTTAAGGTGGCAGTAATTAAACCATTACTTAAAAAGCCATCACTTGACCCAGCTATCTTAGCTAATTATAGGCCAATCTCCAACCTTCCTTTTCTCTCAAAAATTCTTGAAAGGGTAGTTGTAAAACAGCTAACTGATCATCTGCAGAGGAATGGTCTATTTGAAGAGTTTCAGTCAGGTTTTAGAATTCATCATAGTACAGAAACAGCATTAGTGAAGGTTACAAATGATCTTCTTATGGCCTCGGACAGTGGACTCATCTCTGTGCTTGTTCTGTTAGATCTCAGTGCTGCTTTTGATACTGTTGACCATAAAATTTTATTACAGAGATTAGAGCATGCCATAGGTATTAAAGGCACTGCGCTGCGGTGGTTTGAATCATATTTGTCTAATAGATTACAATTTTATTCATGTAAATGGGGAATCTTCTTCACAGACTAAAGTTAATTATGGAGTTCCACAAGGTTCTGTGCTAGGACCAATTTTATTCACTTTATACATGCTTCCCTTAGGCAGTATATTAGACGGTATTGCTTAAATTTTCATTGTTACGCAGATGATACCCAGCTTTATCTATCCATGAAGCCAGAGGACACACACCAATTAGCTAAACTGCAGGATTGTCTTACAGACATAAAGACATGGATGACCTCTAATTTCCTGCTTTTTAAACTCAGATAAAACTGAAGTTATTGTACTTGGCCCCACAAATCTTAGAAACATGGTGTCTAACCAGATCCTTACTCTGGATGGCATTACCCTGACCTCTAGTAATACTGTGAGAAATCTTGGAGTCATTTTTGATCAGGATATGTCATCAAAGTGCATATTAAACAAATATGTAGGACGGCTTTTTTGCATTTACGCAATATCTCTAAAATCAGAAAGGTCTTGTCTCAGAGTGATGCTGAAAAACTAATTCATGCATTTATTTCCTCTAGGCTGGACTATTGTAATCATTATTATCAGGTTGTCCTAAAAGTTCCCTAAAAAGCCTTCAGTTAATTCAAAATGCTGCAGCTAGAGTACTGACGGGGACTAGAAGGAGAGAGCATATCTCACCCATATTGGCCTCTCTTCATTGGCTTCCTGTAATTCTAGAATAGAATTTAAAATTCTTCTTCTTACTTATAAGGTTTTGAATAATCAGGTACCATCTTATCTTAGGGACCTCGTAGTACCATATTCCCCCAATAGAGCGCTTCGCTCTCAGACTGCAGGCTTACTTGTAGTTCCTAGGGTTTGTAAGAGTAGAATGGGAGGCAGAGCCTTCAGCTTTCAGGCTCCTCTCCTGTGGAACCAGCTCCCAATTCAGATCAGGGAGACAGACACCCTCTCTACTTTTAAGATTAGGCTTAAAACTTTCCTTTTTGCTAAAGCTTATAGTTAGGGCTGGATCAGGTGACCCTGAACCATCCTTAGTTATGCTGCTATAGACGTAGACTGCTGGGGGGTTCCATGATGCACTGTTTCTTTTTTTTTTTGCTCTGTATGCACCACTCTGCATTTAATCATTAGTGATCGATCTCTGCTCCCCTCCACAGCATGTCTTTTCCTGGTTCTCTCCCTCAGCCCCAACCAGTCCCAGCAGAAGACTGCCCCTCCCTGAGCCTGGTTCTGCTGGAGGTTCTTCCTGTTAAAAGGGAGTTTTTCCTTCCCACTGTAGCCAAGTGCTTGCTCACAGGGGGTCGTTTTTGACCGTTGGGGTTTTACATAATTATTGTCTGGCCTTGCCTTACAATATAAAGCGCCTTGGGGCAACTGTTTGTTGTGATTTGGCGCTATATAAAAAAAATTGATTGATTGATTGATTGACTGGAACAAAGATTTTCACCCAAAAAAATCCGATCAAATCTAGACTTAAGTATGTTTCCCATGTGCCTTCTAGCAAATCTATATCATAATAGCCAAGTGGCCTCTGTGTGTTTATGGGTGTGTGTGTGTGTGTGTGTGTGTGTGTGTGTGTGTGTGTGTGTGTGTGAATGGCTTCGATGACATTTGCCATTTAGTATACTGATGTATTTTGGGTCAAGGATGAATGCTGTGAAAACAAAAACTTGATAGGACTAATATTTATGGAGAAATTAGTGATAATACCTAACAACAGTGAACAATGGATATTGTGCTGTAATGCACCGTGGGAGTTCAGGGTTTGGGGTTGTTAAATGTTGTTATTGTGGTTCATGTTGTTTAACAGTGTCAGTGTTATTGATTTATTGTGTTTTTGGAGTTCAGGTAGGAGCAGACTTCAATGGGCATGTTGGTGAAGGGAACAGAGGTGATGAGGAAGTAATGGGTAGATATGGTATCAAGGATAGGAATGGGGAAGGACAGATGGTAGTTGATTTCGCAAAAAGGATGGAAATGGCTGTGGTGAACACCTACTTTAAGAAAAGGGAGGAGCACAGGGTAACATATAAAAGTGGAGGAAGGTGCACACAGGTGGACTACATTCTTTACAGGAGATGCAAGCTAAAAGAAATCACAGACTGTAAGGTGGTAGCAGGAGAGAGTGTCACTAGACAGCACATGATGGTTGTTTGTAGGATGACTTTAGAGGTAAAGAGGAAGAAGAGAGTGAGAGCTCAACAAAGGATCAGATGGTGGAAGCTGAAGGAGGAAGACTGTTGTGTGAAATTTAGCAAGCAGGTGAGAGAAGCACTAGTTGGAGGGGAATTTTGGACAATTGGAAGAGTACTGCAGATGTGGTGAGGGGGACAGCTAGGGCAGTACTGGGTATGACATCTGGACAGTGGAAGGAAGACAAGGAGACTTGGTGGTGGAATGAAGAGGTCCAGGAAAGCATAAGGAGAAAGAGGTTGGCGAAAAAGTTTTGGGATAGTCGGAGAGATGAAGAAAGTAGACAGGAGTACAAGGAGATGCGGCGTAAGATGAAAAGAGAAGTGGCAAAAACAAAGGAAAAGGCATATTGCGAGCTGTACAAGAAGTTGAATAGTAAGGAAGGAGAAAAGGACTTGTACTGATTGGCCAGACAAAGGGACAGAGCTGGAAAGGATGTGCAGCAGGTTAGGTAAAAGATGCACATGGTAATGTGCTGACAAGTGAGGAGTGTGTGCTGAGAAGGTGGAGGGAATATTTAGAAGAGTTGATGAATAAAGAAAATGAGCAAGAGAAAAGGCTAGATGATGTGGTGAGAGTAAATCAGGAAGTACAAGAGATTAGTAAGGAAGAAGTGAGGGTTGCTATGAAGAGGATGAATAGTGGAAAGGCAGTTGGTCCAGATGACATTCCAGTGGAGGCATGGAAATGTCTAGGAGAGATGGCAGTAGAGTTTCTAACCAGATTGTTTAATAAAATCTTGGAAAGTGAGAGGATGCCTGAGGAGTGGAGACGAAGTGTGCTGGTTCCTATTTTCAAGAACAAGGATGATGTGCAGAACTGCAGTAACTACAGAGGCATAAAGCTGATCAGCCACAGCATGAAGGTATGGGAAAGAGTAGTAGAAGCTAGGCTTAGAAAACAGGTGAAGATCTGTGAGCAGCAATATGGTTTCATGCCGAGAAAGAGCACTACAGATGCAATGTTTGCTCTGAGAATACTGTTGGAAAAGTACAGAGAAGGACAGAAAGAGTTACATTGTGTGTTTGTGGACTTAGAAAAAGCTTATGATAGGGTGCCAAGAGAAGAGCTGTGGTATTGTATGAGGAAGTCTGGAGTGGCAGAGAAGTATGTTAGGTTAGTACAGGACATGTACAAGAATAGTGTGACAGCGGTGAGATGCGCAGTCGGAATGACAGACTCATTCAAAGTGGAGGTGGGATTACACCAAGGATCAGTTCTGAGTCCTTTCTTGTTTGCAGTGGTGATGGACAGGTTGACAGATGAGATCAGACAGGAGTCCCCATGGACTATGATGTTTGCAGATGACATTGTGATCTGTAGTGAGAGTAGAGAGCAAGTTGAATCTAGTCTGGAGAAGTGGAGATATACTTTGGAGAGAAGGGGAATGAAAGTCAGTAGAAGCAAGACTGAGTACATGTGTGTGAATGAGAGGGAGCCAGTGGAATAGTGCAGTTACAAGGAGTAGAAGTGGTGAAAGTAGATGAGTTTAAATATTTGGGGTCAACTGTTCAAAGTAATGGAGAGTGTGGTAAAGAGGTGAAGAAGAGAGTGCAGGCAGGGTGGAGTGGGTGGAGAAAGGTGGCAGGAGTGATTTGTGACCGAAGAATATCAGCAAGAGTGAAGGGGAAAGTTTACAAAACAGTAGTGAGACCAGCTATGTTGTATGGTTTAGAGACGGTGGCACTAACAAAAAGACAGGAGGCAGAGTTGGAGGTGGCAGAGCTGAAGATGTTGAGATTCTCTTGGACAAGATTAGGAATGAACATATCAGAGGGACAGCTCAGGTGGGACGGTTTGGAGACAAAGTCAGAGAGGCGAGATTGAGATGGTTGGGACATGTGCAGAGGAGGGACCCAGGGTATATAGGGAGAAGGATGCTGAGGATGGAGCCACCAGGCAGGAGGAGAAGAGGGAGACCAAAGAGGAGGTTCATGGATGTGCTGAGAGAGGACATGCAGGTGGTTGGTGTGACAGAGGAAGATACAGAGGACAGGGTAAGATGGAAACGATTGATCTGCTGTGGCGACCCCTAACGGGAACAGCTGAAAGACAAAGTAGAAGTTAGTTTTGTCAGTTTAGTTAAGTGTCATGTTGCTGTTACCATAAGTGAGAACTGTAGTGCATTTGATGTCTTCCACCACATCTCTGTTTGTGGGTGTGTAAAAATAATTGCATGCGTGCACATGACTTCGATCACAGACAAACTGGGGAAACCTGACAAATGTTGTTTGGTATGCTTACGTATTTTGGGTCAAGGATGAATGCTGCCAAAACGGAACATTGATAGGACTAATGTTTTTGGAGAAACTACAGATATCAGCGAACAACACTGAACAATTGACAGTAATAATTACATTCTGGACTCACACACCATTCCAGCAGGGGGCAGTAAAACTATCCAGTCTATAGCCCATGGATCCCCACGGGCAACATGCTAGTTTTAGCTTAAATTTCATATCTTCTTTTTAACAAACGCTTTCTCAGTGCCACAATACCGTGACGATCCAATCACAATCTCAGAAGCCTAGAACTGTGATGGAGTTGTCTTGGTGGCTTCCCTCACTGGCCCCCTTCTTGCATGATCAACTGCCTACTCAAGACAGTTTTACCACCAAGTTCCATATTGTATATGTTTAATCAAAATGGAAGTGACTTCCCTTGGATTCTCCCTTTTTCCACTCAGAATTCCTAGAGCAGATCCGAGATGGATGCTTGTTGATTTGGTGCAAGTTTTATACCGGATGCCCTTCCTGACGCAACTCCACATTACATGGAGGATAGCCTGGGTTGGTCTTGAACCAGGAACCTTCTGCTTTGGAAACAAGCAAGCTAATGGATTGGCCACCACCCCTTGCTCTGTTTATATTTCTCAAGAATAGTAAATTACTGTAAGTACAAGACAAATTCCGTGACTTAGAATATTCATATGTCCCTCTCCTGGCTTGTCCAAATAAAACTAGTTTATCAATTTATGTGTGGCTTTCGATAATGGCGTCATCGTATATAATAATGACTGTAATGCCTAAATGTTTTTGTTAAACCCCTCCAGATGCTCCAGGCCAATTCATTCTATATGTTACCTTGACACAAAAAGCCAAATTGTCAATCTATAGTGTGACTGCCTGCTAATCAAGATTGAACATCAAATCAGATATTTGAAACAAAGGTGAAGAAAAGATATAAGGAAATTAATTGAGGAGAGGAGCCATGGTCAGACTGGAATTTGCCCCGGGTGAAAACGTGTCATTAAATTGACTTCTAGGCTGGAAGCTGCACGCCTTGATTAATCAATGCGTTGTGTTTTCTCTCCTACTTGAACTCAAGGCCGGGCCATATTTCACAAGAACAAATTGTGCAGGCGACCATAAAACCAAAGGTAATTAGGAAGCACTGGTGGACGTTCCATAAAAGACAGAGGGTCAGACGGTGCACTCTGTGGAAGCTGCAAAAGCAAGCAGAACCACAGTCTGTGTGGAAAATCAGCTTTGAGAAAACACATTTGCTTCCCATTGGGTGCATTTTGAAGTCACAGAATTTTGAAAATCATTTCCCTCACATGAAGGCATTAATTTAACTTCATAAGAGTTCATTTATCTTGAATAAAATGTGTGCTGAGGAAGGGATAAACTGACCTCAAAGATCGTGATGGGAATCTCTAGCGGAGGGTCCGCTAGGTCCTAACATCTTTATGTTATTTGATGGTGTATATTCCAACTCCAAACTGATTTTAAAGTTCACAAATAAATGTAATACTTTCAAACAGCAAACAAACCACATCTAGTTTTGTTCATTTTCCAAAAATAAAACATATGATTCTGTTGACATACACCAACAATCACCTTTACTTGTACTGTTGTATATAATTCTGTTGAATTGAATTCTGTTTGTCTGGGCTTATTTGTGCTTTAGAATAGAACTGCTGTGAAACAATAACAACACAACCTTGTTTTTTGTTTATTCTCTCTCACTCAAGTTGTCACCACATGCCAAATCAATAACTGAATATGGCAATCACTACCAAAAAAAAACAAAAAAGTCATAGAAATTTGCTCCCATGGTGGACTGCTTTGAAATCACTTTGAACTGTGCTCATGTTTCCCAGACAGTTTGCTGCTGCAGGCTGATAATGACACAGTCTGCTTTAGTCCTTCTTCATGCCATCAACCTCAGGTTATTTATTAACAATAAGAAAATGAATTTTCAACATTTGTGAATTGGTAAATGATTGCTCACATCTGCATCGTGATGCATCTAATTTTGCTATTCCACAGAGTAGTGTTCCTCCCTAATCAGGGTGAGTTTTGAAGCATCACAATAACTTCTTGATCCATCTTTTGTCAATCTTAAACAAATTTGGTGGAAGCAGTAGTTATGGCAATCAGCGGCACCAGTTTTGAAATCGGGGCAGAATTTTTGAACTGTTCAAAAAATCTCCTCTCTATTCGCCGAATCGGCGTCATCACGCGGTCCCTTCCAGGTGTTCGTCGACTTAACAGCTTCAGTCATGTTCAAGCATCTTTAAATGTTGTATTCTTAGTGAGTACAGCTTGAAAGCTTGTTTGATTAATTTAATTTATTTAATTCATATAGCGCCAAATCACAACAAAATTGCCTCAAGGCACTTCACACAAGTAAGGTCTAAACTTACCAACCCCCAGAGCAAACAGGAAAAACTCCCTCTGATGACATTGAGGAAGAAACCTCAAGCAGACCAGACTCAGGGAGGTGACCCTCTGCTTTGGCAATGTTACCGACACAATTGACAAAACAACTTACAAACTGTTTTATAAAATTGATTGTGCTCCATCTGGGTAAAAATTTGAAGCAAAAGCAGCATTAGTTGTGGTTCTGGCTGAGAATGCAGCCGGGCACAGCGTTGCTTTTGTTTTCAAGCGGGTTGCCAGGTATGCGCTTTATAAGCCAGCCTGATAGGAGGCATGCCAAAGTGAGCTGTTTCATCCTGTTTTTGCACTTTTTCTGGCCCATGGTGATCATAATAGAATGGTGCCTGCAGAATAGGGCTATGTAAGAACGGATTTTCTCCCAACCCCTATTCAAAGCTTCCTGGATCAGTCGTAACAAGAGTTTTCCAAAGTGCCATGATGCAGCAAACACGAGTTCTGATGCCTGTTGGTCTCACCAGACAGGATGATGTCATCTCATTTTGCAGTAACAGGCGTCTCCGCAGCAGTGATGCACACGAGAGTGAAAAGACAACTGCAGTCTGAAGACCCGCCAGGAAAGGAAAACTATATGAGATCAGAACAGAGAAGAAGAAGAAAAACATTTCAGAATGTTGATTAAATGCCTTCGCTGCAGCACGCCGCTGGTTAGAGGCCCATTTTTTTCATTATACCACTGTTATGAAATCTGCTACGGAGCATCTCTTCTGGTTCTGTGGTTAATGTAGCTTGAAGAGCAAATGGTCAGACGTTCATTCTTCTGCGCTTCCCTCATTAGGAATAAAGAGAAATAGAGAGAAAGAGTAAGCTGAAGCATTTTCGTTCCTCTTCAGAGCCGTATGCAGGTTTGTGTGCACAGAGAGCGCTGCAGATTGCAGCGTAAGCATTTTCTGGCTGCTGATGAGAAAAACAGTGACTCTTATTAAATGTATATTTAGATGTATGGGGTAGCGGGCCGACCCTGTTGCATGGGACTCGCTTTCCGTCTTCCGTGCCTGTAATTTAATCATCTGCAGATTGTGGAAATTGGGACGTGTCAAAATGAAAGAAAAGTATTAAATAGGGAGCGGGTGGAGGAGAGTGAAACTATAGTTCTCGTTTTTGTAAGAAGGAATTTTGAAATAATAATAACAAGAGCAATCTGCCAATCCAGATCCAGATCACCTCCAAAATTCAGTGGAGTCTTCCATGGCCTAATATCTATTTGTGGTCCAACTTTGGTGAGAATCTGTGACGTACATTTCACATAATCCATCAAAGCCTATATAAAGTGAAATCTTGATCCAGAATCCGGATCTGGATCAAGTTTGGACCACAGATAGATATTAGGTCATGGAAAACTATACTGAATTTTGGAGGTGATCCAGATGCAAATCTGGATCCAGATCCGGATTCTGGATCAAGATTTCCCTTTATATAGGCTTTGATGGATTACATCAAATGACTTCACAGATTCTCACCAAACTTGGACCACAGATCCAGAATCTTGATCTGGATCTAGATTTGCATCTGGATCACCTCCAAAATTCAGTATAGTTTTCCATGACCTAATATCTATCTGTGGTACAAATTTGGTGAAAATCCGTGAAGTACATTTGACGTACTCAACAAAAATATAAATGCAACACTTTTGGTTTTGCTCCCATTTTGTATGAGATGAACTCAAAGATCTAAAACTTTTTCCACATACACAATATCACCATTTCCCTCAAATATTGTTCACAAACCAGTCTAATCTGTGATAGTGAGCACTTCTCCTTTGCTGAGATAATCCATCCCACCTCACAGGTGTGCCATATCAAGATGCTGATTAGACACCATGATTAGTGCACAGGTGTGCCTTAGACTGCCCACAATAAAAGGCCACTCTGAAAGGTGCAGTTTTATCACACAGCACAATGCCACAGATGTCACAAGATTTGAGGGAGCGTGCAATTGGCATGCTGACAGCAGGAATGTCAACCAGAGCTGTTGCTCGTGTATTGAATGTTCATTTCTCTACCATAAGCCGTCTCCAAAGGCGTTTCAGAGAATTTGGCAGTACATCCAACCAGCCTCACAACCACAGACCACGTGTAACCACACCAGCCCAGGACCTCCACATCCAGCATGTTCACCTCCAAGATCGTCTGAGACCAGCCACTCGGACAGCTGCTGAAACAATCGGTTTGCATAACCAAAGAATTTCTGCACAAACTGTCAGAAACCGTCTCAGGGAAGCTCATCTGCATGCTCGTCGTCCTCATCGGGGTCTCGACCTGACTCCAGTTCGTCGTCGTAACCGACTTGAGTGGGCAAATGCTCACATTCGCTGGCATTTGGCACGTTGGAGAGGTGTTCTCTTCACGGATGATGCGAAGGAGATGTGTTGCACTGCATGAGGCAAATGGTGGTCACACCAGATACTGACTGGTATCCCCCCCAATAAAACAAAACTGCACCTTTCAGAGTGGCCTTTTATTGTGGGCAGTCTAAGGCACACCTGTGCACTGATCATGGTGTCTAATCAGCATCTTGATATGGCACACCTGTGAGGTGGGATGGATTATCTCACCAAAGGAGAAGTGCTCACTATCACAGATTTAGACTGGTTTGTGAACAATATTTGAGGGAAATGGTGATATTGTGTATGTGGAAAAAGTTTTAGATCTTTGAGTTCATTTCATACAAAATAGGAGCAAAACCAAAAGTGTTGCGTTTATATTTTTGTTGAGTATAATTCTTCAAAGCCTACATAAAGTTAAATCTTGATCCAGAATCCGGATCCAGATCTGGATCACTTCCACAATTTAGTGGAGTCTTCCATGGCCTAATATCTATTTGTGGTGAAAATTCCATCAAAATCTGTGAAGTAGTTCTGACGTAATCCTGCTAACATAATGAATAAATAAATAAACACTGATGATTTTATTACGTACTTGGCAGATGTAATAATAATAATCATAATCATGCAGACTTGTATCATTGAAAACCACAACAACCACAGACATCATTGTATTTGTTGTCCTTTGGTTGCCATGTTCTGAGTACATCGTAATTGTATTTGCATGTTTCCATGATGGGACCTGTAATAAGAACAGTAAGAGTTTCTTTCTTTCTCTCTACTAATAGCACCAGTAATGGCACTCTGACATTTCATCTCAATGAATGTGACCTTCACATAAATGATTAACCTCTGGCTGACCTTGCCAAAACAATTGTGGAACCCGCTTAAGAGTGTACAAAATTGGTACAAATTGGGTGGAATAACAAATTCCTTGACTTTGACTGATGGCAAAATCAGTTTATTTTAATGGAAATTTGGTGTCCACTTCCACTGACAAAAAATTTGGTAGAAATCAGAGGTGGGATGAAGTCACCATCAAGTCACTCTCAAGTCATCAATCAGCAAGTCTCAAGTCAGCTTGCAAACAATTGATGTCCATTATGACTTGTGACTTGACTTGGGACTTGCTTATTGATGACTTGAGAGTGACTTGATGGTGACTTCGTGCCACCTCTGGTAGAAATCAGCTCGAGGACCTGGGAGATACAAAGAGACAGACATGGTCTTGACACCAGTGACTGACATTTGGTAAATTTGACCTTGCTCGGTAATTCTGGAACCCACTCTGACAAACTGCTGCCAAAAACCGGACCAAAAAGCAACCATATAACAAGGAACAAGGAATATACAAATAACATCCCAATTCACGTTTAGTAGAATACAAAATGCAACATGTTGAACCATTTAATTTGGGCTTAATATGGATGAAGGACCTGTTGCACTTTTGATAATTTATGCAATCAACAGAGTCCACTTCTAGTTGGTTATTATGTATGAGACTATTATATATGCAGGAATAAAGTTGGTAAAATTAAAACCCAAAAACTCTATGATGGGATTAACACCAGCCCCAAGGTGGCATAAGAGGCTGCGATGGCAGGCGAGAAGACCTTCCAGATGGCATCCACAGCATATGTGCCATTGACCTTCTGCAACACCAAGTCAGTGTGCAAACAGTACGCAGGGCTCCTCAGATGTGTGTGTGTGTGTATGTGTGTGTGCATGCCCCCTCTGCCCCCCCCACGGGAGGGGGCGGCGGCAGAAGGAGAGGCCCATCACTCTGTGGCGGTGCAGATGCTTCTCACAAACTGCCAGGCTTTTAGCTTCATTAAGCCTGGATCTGATTCACAGGAGAGAGGAGAGGAGGGCAGCCCGAGGCGATCAGTGCAGCCTCCCCGCAACACCACTGCACACACAGACACATTTACAATTATTTCTGAATGAAGGCGATTTTGCAAGTGAAAGGGATGTAATGATGTCACACTTATTTATTTTGGCTTTGCAATTTAAATATGTGCAAGTAATGAGGACGAGCCAGCGAATCATATCTGTTGTGAAAGTGTAGTGACACGGACCCACAACAGGGGGTGCAAATGAACGGACAATAGAAGGAGTCAAATTTGAACACTTTACTGTTGTGAATGCCACAACCAAACACAGCAGATTATAGAATGATACAAAGTCAATGGATAAAGGTGTCGTGTGGGCAGGCTCGACGATAGGAGACGTCCGTCTAGAGAAGAACCGGAACCACACGATTTCCTCCGCCACCAAACCCGAAGGATACTGGAGCCGCCAGGTCCCGAGTCCCTCAGGTGGCCACCGTCTCTGCGTGTCAGATCTGGTACTGCTGGCGAAGAGCAAAGACAGTCAAGTGTGGGTGTGTGTACACCCAGTAACAACAACGGTGGGAATTCCACCTCCACCTCAAATCACACACTCATGCAGCTCCTGTTTAACACTTATCTGGAAAGAGTGAGAGGCGAAGACGTCGGCACTCTCACAAACCACCAATCAGCTGACAAGGCACCACAGGACAACGGCTGCTAACAGAGCACACGTAAGTTATAATTCCTTTAGTACGGCAGAGAATATTACCTCCTTAGAAGAACGATATCTCGGCGATGTGGTGGAGGTGTCATCCTGCTTTTATCCCGGATGAAGTGCAGATGATCGGTGACAGCTGTCACAGTTGATGAGTGACAGCTGTCACCTCGGCTGTTCCTGTGAGGCGGCAGCACCCTTCAGTGCCTGAAGCCCGCACTTCAGGCAGGGTGCCCTCTGGTGGTGGGCCAGCAGTACCTCCTCTTCTGGCAGCCCACACAACAATATCAGTATATATATATATATATATATAATATATATATATATATATATTATATATATATATATATATATATATATATATAATATATATATATATATATATATATATATTATATATATATATTATAATATATAATATATAATATATATATATATATATATATATATATAATATAATATATAATATATATATATATATAATAATATATAATATAATAATAATATAATATAATATATAATATTATAATATATATATATATATATATATTATAATATAATATATTATATAATAATATAATAATAATATAATATATATAATAATATATATATTAATGAATGTGAGATTGAAAAAATGTAATTTGACCAAACTTTGGCATATTGAATAAACATCTCAGGTTAATTAATTACATTTTTTTTTTCAGTTGAAATACAGAACAAGATGAGTGCAGAGATGGTGATAAACGGGCTCAGCATAAGCTGGATCACGAGGTCTCATTTCGATTCATTATCGCTTTACTGTGAATCCAAGTTGATTGATAAGGAGCGACGTTCTCACCCTCTGTGAAATAGAAGCAGAGACATTTCACACCATGCACAATTTATTTAGTGTGTAATTCCCCTTTAAAAAAAAAAGAAAAAAAAAAGAGAAAAAAATGCTGGTGCAAAACCATTATGACATATTTATTCAGAAACACCGTACAGGCATTTATGGTTTTTCTCCTCACCTCAATAAAGCAAGTTATTATAGAGATTTAATATCGCTATGGTCATTACAGCAATTTGCATTTCTACTTATTTGTCATTAAGATGTCAATTGCTATCTGTCATTTATCTGTTTGTTAACTCCGTTAAGGAGATTATTTTATTTTTGGTGTTTTTCAATAAACGTTGTCATGATAGATCATGTGGCAAAAAAGAAACCATTCAAATTTAGTGTGGCTCCTTCCTTTGAGCTTGGATCTGATGGATGTTCTTTCATCATGATTACTCAGCTGAGTTCCTATTTATTTTCTCCCTACAGTTAAGGTGTAAGATCAAAGTCGGGATAAGCATCAAAGTAATCAGGATAATCGATGAAAGATCAAAGCTTAGTGTTCAGAATGAAAGGTCAACAATGGTGATTAAAAAGTCAATGAGAAAAATCAAAGCTCAGGCTCAAAGATGAATGGCCAAGATTAAAGTTTAGTGGTCACAATCAAAGCTTTTGACAGCAAGATCAAAGAAATAACCCTCACACAATGGAAATCTAAACGAATGTCAACAGTGACAATGAACACAAAAGAAAATGAAAGAAAAGAAATGCTATATTTGCTCAATCTAGTTATGCCCCCAATCCCATATCATACAGGTGTTGAAATGGGAAACTGAATGTTCAGCAAACTGTAACAACTGGCAACAATTAATTAAAAGTTAAAAGTCCTGTGTGTCTGTAGGGCACGCTTCTGAACATCTGAAAGCTTCTTCTTATGTACAGTAAACACTGTGAATGCATTTCTAGGAAAAAGTCCAAACAGAAAGAGAAATTTATATTCACAACAATATTTAAAAAACATACACAATAAGTGTATGTTCTCAAATATTAAATGTAATTTCCATCAGAAAAAATAACTTCACATATATATGTGTGTGTGTGTGTGTGTGTGTGTGTGTGTGTGTGTGTGTGTGTGTGTGTGTGTGTGTGTGTGTGTGTGTGTGTGTGTGTGCGTACGGAAAATGGAGGAAATTCATTTTTACCCAAAAATTCCGCACACAGTACTCCATAATGACAATGTGGAAAAAAAAATTTGAGAAGCAGATGAAGGGACTTACTTTTATTATATATATTTATATTTATAAATTCGGCACAAATACTCCTTAGACATTACTCTTTTGAAATAACCGATTAGCCACCTGAATTTTCAATAGGCAGTCAAGGTAGGGATCAATTGAAGAATTACACAGGGGTCAAAATTATAAAATGCTCTAATTATATTGAAAACTATGTCACATTATTCTCTTGATCATAATGATTGCAAAAAAAAGGCATAGTTTGGACTATCTGTGACTGAATGTTCTGGAGTTATGGGGTATAAACAGCAAGAATGGTGACAAAGGTCAATTTCAGTTTGTACAGGGGTGAAAAGTTAAAGTTGCCCTAATTTTAATAAAAAGTGATGCAAATTATTAGTTGAGTTAACAGATTTTTAAAAAAGAATAGTCTGCACCATGTGTCATGCTTAGTTATCACATTACGGGGTAACATAGGTCACATGTTATAGAATCCAATGGACGCTGAGCTTGTCTGACTTTTAATTTGGAGACAAAACATTCAACACTGGCAAAACTATTAGACCCGTTAAGATTGCCCACAAGTTGTAAACAGGCCTTAATTCATAACCTTATGCATGAAAATGCTTGCTTGCCTCTACTGGTGGTTGGCTCTCACTGCGGTATTGTATCACTTCCTGTTCCGGAGCACAGCGGTGTTTTTCTGTATCTGTTAGCTGTTTAATCTGCGCAGTTAGATTGATCTAGTTACCTAGATTACGATTTGTTTCCCAGTGTAATCTTTACGTGCCTTAACTAAAGCACTCCTTCTGCTGAATCACCTCTAAATTATTTACACATTATTCACTTTGCGTGTTTTTAGGAATCCGCTACCTTAGCATAGCTACTAGCTCTTAGCCGATTTAGCATGGCGGCTTCTCCTGTCTCTCCCGCACTTTTCTGCTCTGGGTGTGAAATGTTTAGTTATTCCTCGGCCTCCTTTAGCAGTAACGGTACTTGTAATAAGTGTAGCTTATTCGTAGCTTTGGAGGCCAGGCTGGGCGAATTGGAGACTCGGCTCCGCACCGTGGAAAAATTCTACAGCTAGCCAGGCCCCTGTAGTCGGTGCAGACCAAGGTAGCTTAGCCGCCGTTAGTTACCCCCTGGCAGATCCCGAGCAGCCGGGAAAGCAGGCCGACTGGGTGACTGTGAGGAGGAAGCGTAGCCCTAAACAGAAGCCCCGTGTACACCGCCAACCCGTTCACATCTCTAACCGTTTTTCCCCACTCGACGACACACCCGCCGAGGATCAAACTCTGGTTATTGGCGACTCTGTTTTGAGAAATGTGAAGTTAGCGACACCAGCAACCATAGTCAATTGTCTTCCGGGGGCCACAGCAGGCGACATTGAAGGAAATTTGAAACTGCTGGCTAAGGCTAAGCGTAAATTTGGTAAGATTGTAATTCACGTCGGCAGTAATGACACCCGGTTACGCCAATCGGAGGTCACTAAAATTAACAATGAATCGGTGTGTAACTTTGCAAATACAATGTCGGACTCTGTAGTTTTCTCTGGGCCCCTCCCCAATCAGACCGGGAGTGACATGTTTAGCCGCATGTTCTCCTTGAATTGCTGGCTGTCTGAGTGGTGTCCAAAAAATGAGGTGGGCTTCATAGATAATTGGCAAAGCTTCTGGGGAAAACCTGGTCTTGTTAGGAGAGACGGCATCCATCCCACTTTGGATGGAGCAGCTCTCATTTCTAGAAATCTGGCCAATTTTCTTAAATCCTCCAAACCGTGACTATCCAGGGTTGGGACCAGGAAGCAGAGCTGTAGTCTTACACACCTCTCTGCAGCTTCTCTCCCCCTGCCATCCCCTCATTACCCCATCCCCGTAGAGACGGTGCCTGCTCCCAGACTACCAATAACCAGCAAAAATCTATTTAAGCATAAAAATTCAAAAAGAAAAAATAATATAGCACCTTCAACTGCACCACAGACTAAAACAGTTAAATGTGGTCTATTAAACATTAGGTCTCTCTCTTCTAAGTCCCTGTTGGTAAATGATATAATAATTGATCAACATATTGATTTATTCTGCCTAACAGAAACCTGGTTACAGCAGGATGAATATGTTAGTTTAAATGAGTCAACACCCCCGAGTCACACTAACTGTCAGAATGCTCGTAGCACGGGCCGAGGAGGAGGATTAGCAGCAATCTTCCATTCCAGCTTATTAATTAATCAAAAACCCAGACAGAGCTTTAATTCATTTGAAAGCTTGTCTCTTAGTCTTGTCCATCCAAATTGGAAGTCCCAAAAACCAGTTTTATTTGTTATTATCTATCGTCCACCTGGTCGTTACTGTGAGTTTCTCTGTGAATTTTCAGACCTTTTGTCTGACTTAGTGCTTAGCTCAGATAAGATAATTATAGTGGGCGATTTTAACATCCACACAGATGCTGAGAATGACAGCCTCAACACTGCATTTAATCTATTATTAGACTCTATTGGCTTTGCTCAAAAAGTAAATGAGTCCACCCACCACTTTAATCATATCTTAGATCTTGTTCTGACTTATGGTATGGAAATAGAAGACTTAACAGTATTCCCTGAAAACTCCCTTCTGTCTGATCATTTCTTAATAACATTTACATTTACCCTGATGGACTACCCAGCAGTGGGGAATAAGTTTCATTACACTAGAAGTCTTTCAGAAAGCGCTGTAACTAGGTTTAAGGATATGATTCCTTCTTTATGTTCTTTAATGCCATATACCAACACAGTGCAGAGTAGCTACCTAAACTCTGTAAGTGAGATAGAGTATCTCGTCAATAGTTTTACATCCTCATTGAAGACAACTTTGGATGCTGTAGCTCCTCTGAAAAAGAGAGCTTTAAATCAGAAGTGTCTGACTCCGTGGTATAACTCACAAACTCGTAGCTTAAAGCAGATAACCCGTAAGTTGGAGAGGAAATGGCGTCTCACTAATTTAGAAGATCTTCACTTAGCCTGGAAAAAGAGTCTGTTGCTCTATAAAAAAGCCCTCCGTAAAGCTAGGACATCTTTCTACTCATCACTAATTGAAGAAAATAAGAACAACCCCAGGTTTCTTTTCAGCACTGTATCCAGGCTGACAAAGAGTCAGAGCTCTGTTGAGCTGAGTATTCCATTAACTTTAAGTAGTAATGACTTCATGACTTTCTTTGCTAACAAAATTTTAACTATTAGAGAAAAAATTACTCATAACCATCCCAAAGACGTATCATTATCTTTGGCTGCTTTCAGTGATGCCGGTATTTGGTTAGACTCTTTCTCTCCGATTGTTCTGTCTGAGTTATTTTCATTAGTTACTTCATCCAAACCATCAACATGTTTATTAGACCCCATTCCTACCAGGCTGCTTAAGGAAGCCCTACCATTATTTAATGCTTCGATCTTAAATATGATCAATCTATCTTTGTTAGTTGGCTATGTACCACAGGCTTTTAAGGTGGCAGTAATTAAACCATTACTTAAAAAGCCATCACTTGACCCAGCTATCTTAGCTAATTATAGGCCAATCTCCAACCTTCCTTTTCTCTCAAAAATTCTTGAAAGGGTAGTTGTAAAACAGCTAACTGATCATCTGCAGAGGAATGGTCTATTTGAAGAGTTTCAGTCAGGTTTTAGAATTCATCATAGTACAGAAACAGCATTAGTGAAGGTTACAAATGATCTTCTTATGGCCTCGGACAGTGGACTCATCTCTGTGCTTGTTCTGTTAGACCTCAGTGCTGCTTTTGATACTGTTGACCATAAAATTTTATTACAGAGATTAGAGCATGCCATAGGTATTAAAGGCACTGCGCTGCGGTGGTTTGAATCATATTTGTCTAATAGATTACAATTTGTTCATGTAAATGGGGAATCTTCTTCACAGACTAAAGTTAATTATGGAGTTCCACAAGGTTCTGTGCTAGGACCAATTTTATTCACTTTATACATGCTTCCCTTAGGCAGTATTATTAGACGGTATTGCTTAAATTTTCATTGTTACGCAGATGATACCCAGCTTTATCTATCCATGAAGCCAGAGGACACACACCAATTAGCTAAACTGCAGGAATGTCTTACAGACATAAAGACATGGATGACCTCTAATTTCCTGCTTTTAAACTCAGATAAAACTGAAGTTATTGTACTTGGCACCACAAATCTTAGAAACATGGTGTCTAAGCAGATCCTTACTCTGGATGGCATTACCCTGACCTCTAGTAATACTGTGAGAAATCTTGGAGTCATTTTTGATCAGGATATGTCATTCAAAGCGCATATTAAACAAATATGTAGGACTGCATTTTTGCATTTACGCAATATCTCTAAAATCAGAAAGGTCTTGTCTCAGAGTGATGCTGAAAAACTAATTCATGCATTTATTTCCTCTAGGCTGGACTATTGTAATTCATTATTATCAGGTTGTCCTAAAAGTTCCCTGAAAAGCCTTCAGTTAATTCAAAATGCTGCAGCTAGAGTACTGACGGGGACTAGAAGGAGAGAGCATATCTCACCCATATTGGCCTCTCTTCATTGGCTTCCTGTTAATTCTAGAATAGAATTTAAAATTCTTCTTCTTACTTATAAGGTTTTGAATAATCAGGTCCCATCTTATCTTAGGGACCTCGTAGTACCATATCACCCCAATAGAGCGCTTCGCTCTCAGACTGCAGGCTTACTTGTAGTTCCTAGGGTTTGTAAGAGTAGAATGGGAGGCAGAGCCTTCAGCTTTCAGGCTCCTCTCCTGTGGAACCAGCTCCCAATTCAGATCAGGGAGACAGACACCCTCTCTACTTTTAAGATTAGGCTTAAAACTTTCCTTTTTGCTAAAGTTTATAGTTAGGGCTGGATCAGGTGACCCTGAACCATCCCTTAGTTATGCTGCTATAGACTTAGACTGCTGGGGGGTTCCCATGATGCACTGAGTGTGTCTTTCTCTTTTTGCTCTGTATGCACCACTCTGCATTTAATCATTAGTGATTGATCTCTGCTCCCCTCCACAGCATGTCTTTTTCCTGGTTCGCTCCCTCAGCCCCAACCAGTCCCAGCAGAAGACTGCCCCTCCCTGAGCCTGGTTCTGCTGGAGGTTTCTTCCTGTTAAAAGGGAGTTTTTCCTTCCCACTGTAGCCAAGTGCTTGCTCACAGGGGGTCGTTTTGACCATTGGGGTTTTACATAATTATTGTATGGCCTTGCCTTACAATATAAAGCGCCTTGGGGCAACTGTTTGTTGTGATTTGGCGCTATATAAAAAAATTGATTGATTGATTGATTGAAAATATTATGAAATGTTAATGCCCTAATTTTACATGGGATTTTTTAAATTTAATCTTTATTTATTTAACCTTTATTTAACCAGGAAAGTCCCACTGATATCAAAAACCTCTTTTGCAAGGGAGTCCTGGCCATTTTAAGTGAAGGGAATGTGCATACCTCCCCAGGACAACTTCCCTGCAGAAAGAGGAGGTGAAGCTATTCAAAGTTCAAAGTTCTTTATTAGTCGTCTCCTTTTGGAGAAATTTAGTTTGGTGCATGAGGGGGCTCACCTGCACAGACGATAAAAACAGGACCAGCCTTTACACAATAAAAGCCACAAAAATAAATATCACCAACAATAAAATAACATAAATAACCAAAAACAACCTTAAAAATCTCTATAATCAACCCACTATATCCTACTAAAACCACACAGCCATTTACCACTCGCCATTCAACTGAAAAATGTGCAAAATTTATCCTATGACATAAGTGCAAATTAAGCTTGTTCATTAATAAGCTTAATAGACAACGGAACAAATGAGTGTTTGTACCGATTGCATTTGCACAAAGGAACACGATATCTCTTTCCTGAGTTCAACAAGGTGTACTCTGAGTGCAGAACATGTGAGCTGTCCATTAAGATGTTTTTTGCTTGTGTAGTTGCTCTGTCAGAGATTTCTTGAAAACTGGGAGGAGTGTGGCCCATGATCTCACCTGCAGTCTTTATAAGGCCATGGATCCGTGCTTTCAATTTGACTGGAAGGTTCCCAGACCAGCTGGTGATACCATAGCTCTGTAAAAGATTAGCATAATGTTCTTGCAGACCCCAAATAAATACAAGTACCATACTTAAAATATTCACCCAACAACTGAGACGAACCTCCATTACTTAATGTTACAGGAAGGTATGTAACTTTCAGCAAGCTCAGTGACTTTTTTGCAGCAAAATATAAGAATATAAGAAGCACAAAAGCAGAAATCTTACTTTGCACCCTTCACAATAAAAGTCTGTGCTTCAATTCATATAAAATTCTTATAAATTGTGTGATGTCCTCTTCATAATGTTGGAATACTGTAATACTACACATTGTCAGTAAGACTTGATGGCTCACACCAGAGTGTCAGATCAGCTGCCAGAACCCTGAACGACTTCCAACAATGTGTCAGGAGGATCAACTTTTGAGCAGCGCGAGTGGTGATAAATGAAAAATGAGTGTGGAAAATGGAAGAGCGGCATGTCCAAATGTGATTAACGTGAAGAATCATATTTAAATAATTATATTTGAATGTTTGGATACTCTATCAATCCAGTTCAGTTGTAATTCTTCACTGGAATTTCACTTGACAGTTATAGAGCTGAATTTGAAACATAATATTTAACCAAATGGCCTCAAGTGTTACATGATGCTATTACATACTCTACACTCTTTATAATTTTCAGCATCAATCAAAATGTCACAAAGTTACACCATGTGGAATCAAAATTGAGTCCAATCACACAAGCAGATATGATCCATGCTGTTTTCAGATATTTTCACTTCAGAATCAAATTTATTGCCAAGTACGTTTTTGCATATAAGAATTTGATCTGGTGTCACTGGTGCGTAAACAACAATAAAAGAAAAGAAAAAACATTTCTGTAAGAAGTAATTGGTGCATAAACAACAATTAAAATTAAAGGAAAAAAATACTTCTGTAAGAATTAAAGGAGTCAAATAGAGAAATGGGCAAAACCTGTAACTTGTTCACTGTCAAATAAATATAACACAGTGGAATGGGGCTGTGCCAAAGCATGCATATGTACAGTACGTTTCGATGCAGGGATGATCAATCTGTACTCTGTGGGAGTGGGGGGGCAGGGTAAATTGGGGATTCTGGCATTATTTTTAAGTCTAGCTGTGGATGGAAAGGAGCTGTTTTTGTGTTTTGAGGTTTTAGTCCTGATGGACCTCAGCAGTCTGCCCGAGGAAAGCATGACAAAAAGTTTGTGTTGTGGGTGAGAGGGATTGGCCACTATCTTCCTTGCTCGCCTCAGGGCCCTGAAGGTGTACAGGTCGTGTAGGGATGGCAGATTGCAGTCAGTCACTTTCTCTGCTATGTGGATGATACACTGCAGTCTGCTCCTGTCCTTATCAGTGGCAGCAGCGTACCAGACGGTGATGGAGGAGGAGATGATGGACTCAGTGATGGCAGTGTAGAAGTTCACAATCATTGTTTTTGGCAGGTTGAACCTCCTTAGGTGCCACAGAAAGTACATCCTCTGTTGTGTTCTCTTGATGAAAGAGCTGATGTAAAGGCATTATATTGTGTAAAATGACTTTGTATATATATATTTTTAAGTTGAATAAGAACTAAGTCCTATATAGACTGTGAGACCCATTGGTGGCTATACTTTCTTCTGCACACACTTAATTTTGCAGAGTAAAATGTCCCAGTCCAAACAGAGTTAAATAGACTCTATCACAGTGCTAAATCAATTCTAGCACAGTGTAAACTCAACTCTGTCATGCTGTGAATGAGTCTTATTAGAGTTGAAAAACTTGATTTGACAAGACAAAAGAGCTGATTTCACTCTAAAATAGAATATATTCTTTAACTCTTTTTTGTCCTGGGAGCAAGTGTTATCCTGGCAGACTATATTTTACTCTGCAAAATTTACTGTGTACCATGAAGCAGATGCAACTCTCCCTGGATCTGACATCGCTTCCTCAACATCATACTTCCTCAGTCAAGGCCAATTCCCAGCTGGATAGACTGAGACAATGCAGGTACTGGACCTGGACCTACTGACCTACTGCAGATACTGGATTTACTGAAGGTTTGCATGCATGAAAATGTGTGCAAACACCATTGCACTCACAAATATACCTGCACGTTGAGTTACTAACAGTGTGCAGTGAGGATAGCATCTTTCAAATGTGAAAAATGGAACATATTGTCATTTTACCATGTTTGTCAATAGGAATATGAAATTTGGCGTTTGTCCACCCAAGTGCTCAAAATTCTGTAAGGGAATATGTAAACTGATGATGTTTAATCGAAGTTAAAAAAGGACATTTAGCGGCAACTGATTGCATCTGTATTTTGCAAGTTTGAAACCTTGACGTTAACTTATTGTCCTTGATAGACTGCTGTTCCAGCAGCACCAAATAAAAAAGCAATTCGAAATATCAGGCATATTTAAATAGTTTATCAGTTTACTTTGTGTTTGTTTCTGTAAGAATAAACATCTCCATGTGCAGCAGGTGGACCACATTTTGGTGCAACTCATGATGTGTCTTGCTGTCTCAATCAGAAAACCACACACATGCACACATCAGGGTTTGTGTGGGATGATGCTTGCATGTCTTTGTTCGTGTGTGTTTCATTGGCAGAAGGCACACTTTAAAACGCATATGCAATGCGCACAAATGCGTGTGTGCATCATCCCACAATGGTGAGCAGAGTGTGGGATGATGCACAAACTCTGAGCTTTGCCTGAAACACACACACACACACACACACACACACACACACACACACACACACAGCTATGTGCACCAGTGGAATGCATAGCTGTGTGTGTGCTGGTAGAGCTGGACGGATCGATCCTAATATTGATAATATTGATACCAACGCTGGTATTGATATTGAACAATCCTCGTGTAAAAAGATCGATACTCAAGTTTTTTTCTCTCCTGCACGCACTGACTGCTGCACATGCAGATTCATCAAAGTCTACTCTTTGTCTGTAAGAGCAGCGCTGTGTCACACAACACGGAGCAGCACACCCTTGTATTGTGGTTTGTCAGCCCTCTACCTCAGGAGATTTTAAGTTGTGTTGATTGATATTTTTTAAACAACAATGTTGATTGTGATAATAAAGTATTTTGTTGTCACGTACAATGTTTGGTGAAATTCTATCCTAGGTCTTTTGGATCCTTTGGATCTATGAAGCTTAAGTATGAAAAAGTATCGGTATTGGTATCGATATCGGTGATACTGGGCCTGTATTTACTTGTTATTGGATCAATACCAAAATTCCCAGTATCGCCCACCTCTAGCTGGCAGAACACAGAATAATTATTTGCTTGAACACCAGTTTGCTTAAATATCATGGATGAAAGAATAATTACATGTCTGAAATAGGATTTATTTTAATTCCCAGTGAACACACTCAGTTATGTTGCACATAGCTGCAGGTGGCTCATTTAATTACGACCATTAACATGCACAAAATCCTCACACTGCAAAAACTGTCCCTCTCAAAATAATCCAAATAAACCAAAATCTAGCCAAATTGTCTTGTATTAAATAAAAAAAATCTACCAATGAGGGAAGAAAGATTTACTTGGTTAGAATTCTCAAAACTAGCAAAATGTCTAGACACTGAATAATCAAAATATGTCTTAAAACTAGACAGAATTCTCATTGTAAGATTAGCCTCTGTCTTAAAATAAGGAAAATAATCTTGTTCCTTTGCTTTGTTCATTTGAACTCCATTGTTTTTTCTTGTTACTGGTTAAATACAGCTTGATATTAGCGGGGAAAAACTTATCAAGAAAAAGTGAGATACATTTTCCCAAACGGAGTGGCTATACACCCAACCGTTGGGTCAATAAAGTCAATTTGCGAGCATATACGTCCAACCACAACCGACCAATGAGCACGCTTGTACACTCACTTCTGGTTTCAACACAAAGGGGGAAAAAAGGCGGATATTTTCTCGCCGGCTGTGGGAAGGTTCGCAGCCCGCGGAGGGGCTCATCACACCCAAAGAACTGTGTCAAAATAACACCATCTTACAGCCAACAAGCAGCATTTTGTTCACAAACTGTTTTGTCATCATTAACAGGCTTCCGTTCAAAATGCTTATGAAGTTTGTCTGTTTTGATCCATTGTGGTGTTTTCGCAGTAATTAAATGTGTCAAACATATGCCACAATAGAGCCTTAAAAAGTGCAGAAAATGTAGTTTAGATGCACAAAACGTGTCAAATACACGATCATGGTTGGGCGAATAAGATAAGACATTATATTTATCTGCCCAATGGTTGGGCGTATAGCCTTTGCCTTTCCCAAAATAAGACGTTTTTTTCTTGGCAAAGGCTATTTGCCCAACCGTTGGGCAGATAAATATAATGTCTTACTTTATTCACCCAACTGTGAACTACATTTTTTACACCACTTTTTTAAGGCTCTATTGCGGCATGAAAAGCGACGTGTTTGACACATTTAATGACGCCATCTTTAATTACTGCCAAAAAACACCGCAATGGAGGAAAGCAGACAAACGTCATAAGCATTTTGAACGGAAGCCTGTTAACGACAATGAAACAGTTTTTGAACAAAATGCTGCTTGTTGCCTGTAAGATGGTGTTAGTTTGACACAGTTCCCTGGATGTGATGACTTTAGATCACAGCCCCTCCGTGGGCTGGAACCCTCCCGCCGCCGGTGAGAAAATATCTGCTGTTTTTCCTTGCGTTGAAATCGGAAGTTCATTGGTCAGTTGTGGTTGGGCGTGTATGCTCATGTATTTACTTTATTGAATCAATGGTTGGGCGTGTAGCCACTCCATTTTTTCTTATGTAAACAAATGCTTGACAAGATTATTTTTCCATTTAGACAAAAATTAAGTGATATTTTCTTTAACCCCTTAAGCCCCAGAGCCTATTTCACCAAAATCACATACTCATACATTATGATTTATTTCTCAGCTTGTACAAGGTCAAAAATGCAAAAGTTTGGATCAGCTAAAAGACTGGTCCTAGGGGATGTTGTGGATGCAAAAAAAAACTGAAAGTAAATAATACTTGGTAGGAGTAAATTAGTTTGTTCTTTTCCCCAAAAATGAATTCTGATTTATGTCTTTATTCGCTTGGCGTTTCAGCTGTGGTTAGTTGATGTGTGACTGAAGTGGATACTTTTGTAGAGGAGACTTCGCTTGACATTCTGATGTATAATAAGTGTATGTTGGTGTCAGCATTGGTTAGTTATGAGTGTTCAAGTGTTCCAAAACAGGGCAAGTCCCCAAATTTGGGGACTCTAGGGTTTAAGAGGTTAAACAAGTCTTTTTTTTTTACTTTCTGAGATATCAGTTTTTGCAGTGCGTTGACATACTGCTGTCTACACAGTAAAATCGCCAGTGTAAAACTAACACTGACAGTGTTAAATTAACACTGCCAGTGTACATATGTACCTACTGTGGCCAGAGTGGGACCATATGTTCGCCGTCAGTGAATTAATTTAACACTGGTGATTTTACTGTTTTTACAGCTAGTCTTAGGAAATCACTCGCACAACTGTTTCCACTCCAACACACAAAAGTTTGGATTGCCTACGCAATTTAGCACTCGATACCTGAGATCTTAATTAATCAGGCCTGAAGTGTTTTGCCTAAGGACACAAACAGGTCTACATATTTGTCACCTGATTTTTTTATCTCATTGAGCTTAACTTGAAATAAATTGATTTATACAGAGAATTCCAAGTACAGAATTTTAAATTTTATTTTTTTAAAAATGCCTTCCTACACTGATTTTGAGTTTGCATGTGCTGATTCGTCACCACCTCCGCTTCACATCTGACACAGGAAAGGAATGCTCAGATTGCATTTTTGGCACAGTATCAAGAGTGTAATTGAGCGTGTGTGTGTGTGTGTGTGTGTGTGTGTGTGTGTGTGTGTGTGTGTGTGTGTGTGTGTGTGTGTGTGTGTGTGTGTATGTGAGGTGGGGCTTTGGATCGGGGCTTAAGAGAGTTGGGTCATCCCGTTGCCTGGTAACAAGCCTCAGGTTGACACAGGAAGAGCAATTTAGGACTACTTTCCCCCAGAAATCAATACAACAGGCCTGATGTGATGATGTGAGATTAGCCAAGGGAGAAAAGCCAGCATATTTGGCAGTGGTTACTCATAATGCAGAACAGAGGGTGTGGAGGAGATTGCGACTGAAACACCAAAGATATGAGGTAGGCTTCCGAAAGCTTGCAAAAATGAGACTTTGCCAGCCTTTGTCTCCCTACTGTAATGACAACTTTAGTAAAGTGAACACTCATGGGGATGGAAGAATCAAATTGTAGCTTCTTGTTTAATACCGTCTGTCAGACCCTCGCAGATATTGCCGCAGGCAAGGCGAGAGCCTGTGATATTGGAAAACATTTGGAGTAAGAAGTCGAATACAATTTTATGACAGCTGTAGCTCACGTAGATGTTCTATGCACAAAAAACATTGTCACAAAGATTGAACTCAATGTACCTGTAATAAAAAAATCAAGTCTTAAGCTCTCTTAACTCATTCATTTCTTCATTTGAATTTGTAAAACTACACATTACTATGAGATTCATGGTTACTTTTTTGTAAATCATGAAATATGGCATTGGTGTTTAACAAGGAAATTAATTCACTGTATTTATTTTCTTTAACTGATAAAGTTTGTTTATGGGGCCGTTTCTGTAGCAAAAGTATTTGCAAATGTGTATTTCAATTTATGTGTATTTTGATTTGTGTGTGTGTAACCAGATCCACAAATGTCTAAAAAAAAAATGTGTGTGTAAATAGATTTGATTCAATTCAACTTATTTAGTTTATATAGCACCATATCACAACAAAGCTGCTTGAAGGCGCATCATACAAGTAAGGTCTAATCTTACCAACCCCTACAGCAAGCACACAGGTGACAGTGGTGAGAAAAAACTCCCTCTGATGAAGTCTGGACGGGAAAGTCTCTACACAATCGCAGAGTTCATTCCACAAAACAGGGGCATGATAAAAGAAGAAGAAGGCTCTATGGCCCGCAGACTTTTTATTCACTCTAGGGACACAAAGTAGCTCTGCGCCACAGGTACCGCAGAGCCCAGGCCGGTACGTAAGGCTTGACTAGGTCAGCTAAATAGGGAGGTGCTAGTCTGTGAATAATTTTATAGGGTAATAGCAGAACCTTAAAATCTGATCTCACAGAGACAGGAAGCCAGTGAAGAGAGACCAAAATGGGCATAATGTAGTCAAACTTTCCGCTTCCTGTCAAGACTCTGGCAGTAGTGTTTTGAACCAGTTGTAGAGCCCTAATGCTGGACTGTGGTTAACCAGAAAACAGAACATTGCAGTAGTCCAATCTAGAAGAAACAAATGCATCGATCAGGGTCTCTGCATCAGCCATAGACAGGACTGGACGGGTCCTCACTATATTTCATAGGTGGAAGACAGCAGTCCTCGTAACATTCTTAATGTGTAGGTCAAAGGACAATGTAGGATCAAAAATTACCCCAAGGTTTATCAGTTTGTCAATGTGATGTATGACACATGAGCCTAGGTTAACCGTTAGCTGGTCAAATTGATGCTGATGTTTTGCTGGACCAAGAACCATCATTTTATTCTTGTCTGAGTTCAAAAATAGGAAATTCATATTTTCACTGAAGCAAGGTAAATCTCTCAGGATTTTATGTGGATAAGATTACCAGCAGTTATCGGCATGTATAACTGAGTATCATCAACATAGCAATGAAAGGTAATCCCAAACCGGCGCAATATGCGCCCAATGGGTGCTATATGAACGGAGAAAAGCAAGGAGCCTAAAACAGACCCCTGTGGAATTCCACATTTCATGTTACTAAGGTTAGAGGTAGTGTTGTTGTACAAAACGCAGTGAGTATGACTGGTTAGATATGATGTCATCCATGCAAGGGCACTCCCACCAATCCCAAAATGACTTATCGAGTAGAATACAGTGATTCACCGTATCAGACGCAGCACTATGATCTAACAGCATCAAAAAAGTAGTGGTGTCCGAATCCCTTGCAAACAGAAGCTCATTCACCACTTTAGTGAGAGCCGTCTCTGTGGAATGATATTTTCTAAATGCAGGAGATTATTCTCAGTGAGGTGGTCCACAAGCTGCTGTGGAACCACTTTTTTCCAGCAAATGAGAACAAAATGATAGATTTGTGGGTCAAAGGTCCTTAACCACTTTTGTTGGTATAGGGTAGAAGTGCAGTAGGACCCAAAGTAGTACCAACTCAGCTCATCCACCAACTCCAGCAACACTGCACCACCCTTGGGAACCCTAATCTGTTGCACAGATGTAGAACATGCAAGGTACCCCTACTAAGTCAACAAGGGACATGGCTACTGGACAACAAACATAGGTAAACTTGAGAGATACCACCCCAGACAGTGCCAAAGCTCATAACGGGCCTGTTGGTCTTATAAGCCCCTGAAAGGATCCTGGTTTGTGAGTTTTTGTTCCATCTGTCAGCAGAACTTTACCTGCAGTCAGCAGATCTTTCCCTGCAGAGGAAGATGAAGATAAATTCAAGTATATTACCAAGAAAATAAAATGTCATCATCTAAAAACAAACTGTGGCTAATTATCATCTTTGACAACTGCTACTGGGCCCTTGGCAGGTGGTAATTTTGACATACGTAGGTTTTAATATCATGTCAAGTGACCAGTAAAGAAAACAGACTGATGCAAAAATGAAACATGGGAAATTGAAGAAAAATGAGGTAGAAAAAAAAGCAACTCACTCCTGGGACACACACCGAATAAGAAAAGATGAGCAGGTAGAGAGAGAGAGAGAGATACACACAATGATTCATGTGCATGACCTTAACAGCGGATGAGGAAATACAGGGAGAGAAACATTCACAAAGGCTTCTCTCCCACTATAGACTGGTGAAACTAGACCTCAGTAAGGCTGGACTGTGGGAGCTCTTGCTACGCAGGAATGTGGATCCTGAGAACACAGGACAGATTGGTGAAGACAGGAGAATAGGAAGGAATGCAACAAGTCTTGGACCAGTGGGAACGGGAAGGCAGGAGGAGATCATCATAGCCTGTGCTGATACCTCTGTCATCACATGTCCTGCTTCTCAGGCCTGGCCAAAGAGCGGGTAATAGTGGGACTAAAGGAGGATGAGGAAAGAGGAGACGAGGTGGAGGTGATGGGAAGCAGAGGTCCTCAATGGTAACCGCAGGATGCAGAATGTGTGCAAATTCTGGAGGAAAAGTACGGTCCATTTGTGCGTTCAGCCTTGCAGAGAATATATATTTGAGGTGACTCAAAGGAAAGCCAGGCTGCGTGCAACCAACCGTGCAATGCTATCAAACCATATTGGGCTTCTGAGAAACCTCATTCCTTAAATATCACAGAGATTCAATGATAAGGGTCTATTGGTGGCCCTTTTGAATTTTAAACCCATGAATGAATTTAGTTTAGGAACAAATGAGTTTGCTGTGACCTGCAATGGTCTTCCCATTGAATCTCTGTGATAGTTAAGTTGTTTATGTGTTGTTTAAAGGTGTTTTAGTGAAAAGTCCTATCTTGGTGGCCATCTTGGATAACTGGCTTGAGGCCAGTTTTTATTTTTGGGAACATCCTGTTTGTGTTTTGGGGTCATCTAAGGAACCTAAAAAAGTTGGCTTGGTTTAGTCCTGGGGAGGGGGGGTGCAAAGGTAGTGGCCGTAGCTCCCCTAATATACGAGGGCTGTCCATAAATTATAGGTCCTTTTTATTTTTTTCAAAAACTATATGGATTTCATTCATATGTTTTTACGTCAGACATGCTTGAACCCTCGTGCGCATGCGTGAGTTTTTCCACACCTGTCGGTGACGTCATTCGCCTGTGAGCACTTCTTGTGGGAGGAGTCGTCCAGCCCCTAGTCGGAATTCCTTTGTCTGAGAAGTTGCTGAGAGACTGGCGCTTTGTTTGATCAAAATTTTTTCTAAACCTGTGAGACACATCGAAGTGGACACGGTTCGAAAAATTAAGCTGGTTTTCAGTGAAAATTTTAACAGCTGATGAGAGATTTTGAGGTGATTCTGTCGCTTTAAGGACTTTTCACGGTGCGAGACATCGCGCAGCGCTCTCAGGCAGCGTCATCAGCCTGTTTCAAGCTTAAAACCTCCACATTTCAGGCTCTATTGATCCAGGACGTCGTGAGAGAACAGAGAAGTTTCAGAAGAAGTCGGTTTCAGCATTTTATCCGGATATTCCACTGTTAAAGGAGATTTTTTTAATGAAAGACGTGCGGACGGGTCCGCGCGTCGGGACGCAGCCGGCGCAGTGAGGCGGCACAGGAAAAACACCTCCGTGTAAAATCCAGGCGGCTTTTGATGGCTTTCAGTGGAGTGAGTATATGAGAAATTGTTTAACAGCTGGACATGTTCCAACTTGTCCTTAAGGCTTCCAACAGAGGTGTTTTTCCTGTGGCAGAGCGTCGCGGACGCTGCAATCCGTCCGCACGTCTTTCATTAAAAAAATCTCCTTTAACAGTGGAATATCCGGATAAAATGCTGAAACCGACTTCTTCTGAAACTTCTCTGTTCTCTCACGACGTCCTGGATCAATAGAGCCTGAAATGTGGAGGTTTTCAGCTTTAAACAGGTTGACAACGGCGGCTGAGAGCGCTGTGCGACGTCTCACACCGTGGGAAGTCCTTAAAGCGACAGAATCACCTCAAAATCTCTCATCAGCCGTTAAAATTTTCACCAAAAACCAGCTTAATTTTTCGAACCGTGTCCACTTCGATGTGTCTCACAGGTTTAGAAAAATTTTGATCAAACAAAGCGCCAGTCTCTCAGCAACTTCTCAGACAAAGGAATTCTGACGAGGGGCTGGACGACTCCTCCCACAAGGAGTGCTCACAGGCAAATGACGTCACCGACAGGCGTGGAAAAACTCAAGCATGCGCACGAGGGTTCAAGCATGTCTGACGTAAAAACATATGAATGAAATCTATATAGTTTTTGAAAAAAATAAAAAGGACCTATACTTTATGGACAGACCTCGTATGACCTTTTAAGTCCCTTCTATGACAAAATTAAGCATTTTATCTGTGCAGTGCAAAGAAAGTGTGAATTACGAGAAAGGTGAGAAGTCACATTAGTGACTCAGCAGGTGTATTCGGTTGGATTCGCAATCAGCTCTCGTATGGAGCCCATAATCAAATCTTTGATCAGTGCCTGGGAAGAGTTTGAGCAGAAATAGAATCCCCCTCCAGAAATGAATGCTATCATCTTTCTGCTCATCTTCTCTTTGCATGACGATGCAATCAACCCTAATAAGCTCTCTTTCCTTCTATCTCTGTCTCTAACATTGTCATTTATCGATGTCTGCATCATTAGTCTGCCCGGATCGTCCCTTCTGGACTGATGTCTCTGTGTCAGGACCTGCCGCATTAGACCGCTGCTCAGATGCTATAATTTACCTCAGTATGGGCAAAGGGTCAATAGAGAGATGAGGCCTATTGGCCATTAGCTACTTGGTAGAAGACAGTGAGGTTATGTCAGAGCCAGAGAGGGTCACTGGTGTTAAGCAGAGCATTGCAGGAGGAAGGGAAGGCAGGAAGCAATGTCTGTGTTAAAATGAAATGAATGGAACGAGCAATAAAGTGTGAATAGGCTCATTGTGAAACTAGATCTGGTCATCTGGAATTTCTAAAGCTTGAGAGGGGATTGAAGAACAGTGTCAGTGTCAATGGTCAATGTCAGTTTTGATTATGTGGTCTCACAAAATGGCAAAGCTAGCTAGAAAGACAGCCGCATAAACTTTCTATTGGACCTGAGCTGCTGTGGTGCTGTCTTTGTGGCGCTATCATCACACATAAATATCTAATGGTGTTTATTTAGTAAAAATCAATAATGATGCACAGGGATAATTGGTGCCTACAATCTCCCAGTTGAATTCTGCAAGATGATTTACATCACTATGGCCTAGCATAATGGGTAAAGCTTGGTGGACGCCTTGCAGCACTTGCCTTTGCTATTCTGACATCATTGTTCAGCTAATGACTACAGATAAACATCTACTACCATAAATGCAATTCAAAAATCACTAAATGGGCAGTAGCCTACCTCTCTGAACAAATACAATCTGAATACATAACTTACAATTAAACTATGTGAACAACTCCATTTTTGGTGCAAGCTAGAGGCTACAAAACTAAGCTAGCTGGCTTAACATTGCATTACCAGGAGCTAATTCAATACTTGGCTAGACAATCTGCTTCAAGTTGCAAACTGAACAATAGTAATATACTCAAAAATCTCCATTAGATTTTATTTTGGGAAAGCAGCAGAACTGTGTAAAATTTGTTTTGCTTGAAAGTGCTGCTGTAGCTAGAGCTAGCCACTGAAATGTTTCATAGCATTTGTTCCCATTGTGTTCCCATTCACCAACTTAGATGACTCAGCTGAATAATTTCTACCTTTGGACAAACCACGCAAATCTTCTGGTGACCTAATTTCATCCAATTGAAATAAACTCAGAAAATTCACATTCAAGGAACGTGTGTGGCCATACCATAAGGTATAAAGACAACACTTCCTTCTTTCTTTCTTTCTTTCTTTCTTTCTTTCTTTCTTGACTTTGTAATTGGCTGCATTTCCTGCACAATCTGAAATAAGCACAAAATATCAAGGACCCTATGTCCCACTCTAAAAAAAGGAAGTGTATAGTGCAGCCCAAGTTTCATTCCTAGTGCCCATCCAGTGCAGTTGTCATTTTTGGGCCTTGCCAGAAAACCTTTCAGTTCTAAGGACGCCCCCTCAATTCCAATGCTGCAAGCACTTAAGCCCAGTTCCCACATAGACAATTTTGGCCATGGCTGTCTGCAAATATACAGCAAGAATTTTTTTATGATTTTATGAATAAAAAAGTCAGAAGACTTCTGTAAAAACAACACATAAAAATTCAGTAAGGTATATCTTCTATTATACATTGCAATTCTAAGATAGAACTAGGGTAGTGTATACTAAAGTATATCTAAAAAAAAAGAAGAGTAGAGCCACTTAGGTGACTGGTCTTGAGAACCAGGGATGGTAGGTTGACCATATTATTAAGTTATCCATTGCCACTGAAGCAAGAATCTCCAGTATCTAGCCATACACCAACATCGGTAGTTATAAGTAAACAAAAATGCCCATAATGCCATATGATTTAGAATAAAAATAGTGTGACAACTTGTCCAGAACACCAACTTCACACACATATCTAAGAAATAAACAAACCTTCTGCCTGGTACTAAAAACAGTTTTAGTCTCAAAAGCTACTTTCCCTGTTCATGACAACTGTTTGCAGTAAAAACTTTTGTATAACTCCTCACTTTAACAAATTTTAAGTCATACAGTTAGGAATAATTAGAGGCATAGTTAGCTTGATTAACAGCTAGTGTGTCAGCGGGTTGAGGGCCCTGCTAGCATTGACCATGCTTTGTCTTTTATGAGAATTTTATTTAAAATATGTTAATATGGGTTGCTTTGGGGTTAATTGTACTAACTGACCATCAAAAAAGTTTGTGCTACAGTATTTCCACTCCTGTAAACCCTTACCAAAAAATAGTACTGATAAGTATATAAAAAGTAAACTAGAAGTATACTTGAAACATACTTGCATATACTACTTTTTGGTAAGGGAAATTTCACTGTTATTTAATTTGTATGCCAGTACCTTCAGCAACACTAATTAGCAGGTATCAGTAGCTTGGTAATGCTAGCTACACTGGTGGTCGCACAGTTAAGTTGAGTGAGTGAAACTTTGGTGTTATGTAATTTCTATGTTAAGACCATTAGCATTAATTAGCAGGTACCCATAGTTTGGTGATGTTAGCTCCAATATTTGTGAGGGAATATTTTGGCAATTATATTTTAATACCTGCGCCCAAGCCACGCGTTTTGAAAACCAACACCCAGTCCACACAAATATGTTTTAATTTAACAACTGAACCAATGTTAGCATGTTAGCTTTAGCTTGTTTGGTAAGGTAGATGGTGGGCGTATTCTGGCTTAATCTGCCCACGTTCCACCTCTTTACCCAAATATGGGATGACTGTGAGTTTGGCGGAGTTGAGTAGTTGTACCACATCTTTTAGATCAAACCTTCTGATTCCACAGCACCCTGCTTCTAGCCATTTTATTCTTCAGCTTTTCCGAAGGACCTGACATCATCCTTCTATCGCCTATTGCACTTCTATTTTACATAAGACAGCAGAGCTTTCCTGCTCAGAAAAAGAAAAAAAAAATACCCTTGAAGAATCAAGTGACTCAAGCTTGGCTGGCATTTGTTACCACTCAAATATCTGTTAACAGACTGCTTCCTGGCAGAGTTACATCAGCTCTGGCATCAGCCGGGCACGCAGACAGAGACGTTAGTCAGCACTATTTTCTCTCTGGCTACAGCCATTGTGGTGCGTCTGACAGATCAGCTGATCGCTCACTGGCGCTGTCATTTCTTGTAATCCATGTCTGACATGGAATCACAGTCGAGGCCAAATAACCAGAACTTTTATGATTTTTTTTTATGCCATGGGCCAACTTGTTGGTGCTTGCACATTTTTGCACTTTTTTCCATTTGTGCATGTGAATGTGTGTCTGTTCGCGAGAAGATGCGATTATGGCATTTTAAAGGCTGTGCCCGCGTCGAACGCTGGCATCAAAGCTGAGGTGACGAGCAGAATGCGAGGAATGAATCCTCTGCTTGTAATCAGAGACGGGATGTGTCACGCTCCACAGTGTTATCACTGCCACAGCGTGAGATGAACTCCGCCATTTTCTCTCTGCGGGGCAGACAGAGCTCTCCTATCTAACCAGCCCCGCCCCAGGGATCCGGAATGGGGTGGCGGGGGTGCTCACGGTGCAGAACACAAAGGAGGAGGAACATATTGAAGAGGAGCTGTTTATAAACCCTCAGTTTTCTGTTGGAAAAATAAAAAAACATCATAAAAGAAAGAAGGAGGGAACAAAAAGTTGAAATAAAGTGACTGAATGGGAATCAAGGGGTTTATTTGCTTCATCAGAAGGGGCTGAGTGTGAGAACAAATGCTTTTTCACTGTACAAATTAGGTTTCAGATCTGTATGACCCCCACGGGAAAAAGCCTGCACAGAATACACAAATTCATGCTCCCATGAACACTATTAAAAAAAGAGTGGAATTTTTCCTGCTGCAGAAAATAAAAATCTTACCAAGTATATCTGTCTAACTTCCAGTCAAAAAATCTAAAGTTAAACTTAATATACTTTAAGAAACGTGTAAAATTTCCATAAGATATAAACACTTGTTTTCTGACAAATACACCCACTGATATTCTTGAGTCAATGAGTCAATTTCTTGATGACTGCAATTCATTGCTTGTGGAAATGTTACCCAAATGACCTTAACCTTTACTTGAATGTTTCACTTTTGGCCGACTTGGTGCACATTGTTATCTGCGTTAAGAAATTGTCATGGCAACATTTGGACAAAATCTATTTCAAAATTAATATTGTTGACCTTCACCTTGTCCTATTCCAAGGTTGATTAAGGTCAACCTTGGAACTGTTCATTTAGTATGAACAATTCCAAGGTTGACCTTAATCCAGTGATTTCCAGTCCAGGTCTAACATGGTCTAACTTCAACACATATATAACATTAATGTTGATTTGATTGTCCAGTAACTGTGTAATTGTGACTTTATCTAACATGTGCCACTTTCATGGGTATACTCTGCTCCAGGGTAGTGACCCAGTGCCACACACAACCATGTTTTACTGTGTCACAAAATCACAAATGATTCATTTGCATGAATTGGTGACAAATAAGAAAGATGTTGGTATTGCACCAACTGAGTGCACATTTTAGTGACTTTGTACACTCACTGGCCACTTTATTGGGTGCACCATAACAGTACCAGGTTGGACCCCCTTTTGCCTTCAGAACTGCCTTAATTCTTCGTGGCATAGATCCAACAAGGTGTTGGAAACATTCCTCAGAGGTGTTGGTCCATATTGACAAGACAGCATCATGCAGTTGCCCATTTGACCAATTTGCCCATTGTCCTCTGACAACAACAAGGCATTTTTGTCCACTCACTGGATATCTTCTCTGTTTTGAACTATTCTCTGTAAACCCTAGAGATGGCTGTACATGAAAATCCCAGTGATCGTCTTCACCACATCTAAATGCCTAAATGCATTGAGTTGCTGCCATGTGATTGGCTGATTATCTATTTGTGTTACGGAGCAAATGAACAGGTGTCCCTAATAAAGTAGCCGGTAAGTGTATATTTTTTGTAAGTTGATTCAACTAGAATTACCAAAATAATATGCGTTTCTTTCTTATTAACTAACACTTGAATTGAGATAACTGAACTTAATTGGTTTGAGGTCATCAGTTTTCCTCAGTTTGTTTCACGGTTTACAGAGCATGTAACATTTGAGCAATCTGCTCATATGTTTGATTCCTGGATGCCCACAAAATCCTCCAAATTGTCTAGCTACCTGTCAGGACTTTGAAAAATAAGTCATCAAAAGTGTTGTCTTCAGTCAAATACAATTTATTGTCATGATCCTCCATGAGACCCTGACAGGGCCTAATACGTCAACGTCACAGAGTAACGCTTAAATAATTACTTATCCTAATTATAATGGCTGTGGAGTGTTATGCATTCTATTTGATAGCAATTCTCTCATTAGCATATTTTCATTATCTGGGCAAATGAATAATTTACAGGGCCTGTAATAGACATGAATTATTAGACTACGATACAGTGATGGATTTAAAAGGGCACTACACTGAGTTTGTGCCTCTGTCCCTACCAGTGTAATTAGTAGCATAACACAGTTTCAACTGAGAAAAGTGCTCACACTGAAATGAAAAAACTACTTTTTGAATTCTTATATTGTGTCCATGTTTGAAATGTGTTGCATTTTATTATTATATGTCAAATGGACTTACACTTGGACGTAATGTTTATACTTTAAAACTGTTCTCTTTATTAAAGAGGTCATGTAATGTATCAAGTGGGTCCAGTTGGTGCCCTTGGATGGCACGGACCACCCTTGGAATCTCACTGGTCACCCCAGGTGCCACCCCATTATTGTGAACTATGACTGGCTATTAGAGACATCAGGTAGTTTGAAATTTTAGATGACTAGTCAATTATGTGTGCGGCAGTACAATAGTCATTATGAAATTTTGGTCATCTGGTTCGTTTCTACACCATTTTACACACTTATAAAAGTATGATGTCACTCTGATAACAACTCATAGATTACACTATGTAACACAATTTTTGTTCCTGGCTTCTAAGTGTTATATTTCAACTACTTATGTCTAAAGTCTATGGAAAAATGACTACATTCAGCACAAACTTTGATTTTTTTTTTTTTTTTTTTTTTAACATTCTAGAAAGTTCTAAAAGTTTCTTGAAATCTCTAGATAATTCTGGAAACTTCTAGAAAATTCTGGAAAGTTCTAGCGGTTAAAGAATATTCTAGAAGACTACTCAGTAGTCGTGAAGGCGAATCGAGAATATTCTTGAAAACAGAAAAATTTCAAAATATCATTGTCCTGATCACAGAAGCAAAGTTTCTGTGGAATAACAGCTATTTTCTATTTATTTAAGGCATAACAGGTTAGGAAAACACACTGTGTACCCAGGAACAAAACAAAAATAAAAATTTGTTACATAGTGTTATCAGCCTAAAACCTGAAAAGTAATCAAGAAAGCTAATGGGACTTTTCCAGAGTGCCTTTCCTCCCTGTTTAATCCCGTATAGCAAATTGGGGTGCATTTTGAAGTATCACAGTAAATTTTTTGAACTGCTCAAAAATTTCATGCCGATTCACAAAATCATCTCTAATATGTGACAATTTCACTGTGTTCATAGTCTTAATGGTTTCACGTGTCTTTAAACAGGTATTCCTAGTGACTATATCTTGAAACCTGTTCGAGCATGCTCCATTGGGGTATAAATTTGAAGCAGAAGCAGTGTTTGTTGCGCTTCTGGCCAACTGTGCAGCTCCTTACTTTCATTTTGTGTTGGGAAAGTGTAGTGACACGGACCCACAACAGGGGGCGCAAATGAACGGTCAATAGATGAGCCAAAATATAACAATTTAATGTTGTGAATGTGCACAATGAACATACAGACAATCTCAGAATATCATAACAGTCAATACACAAAGGTGACGTGTGGGCAGGCTCGAGGATAGAAGACATCTGTCCTAAGAAGAGCCGGAACCACACGATTTCCTCCGCCCCAGAACCTGGTGAATACTGGAGCCGCCAAGTCCCGAATTCCCAGGTGATCACCATCCCCGACTGTCGGATCTGGTACTACTGGCGAAGAACAAAGACAGTCAAGTGTGGGTGTGTGTACACCCAGTAACAACAACGGTGGGAATGCCACCTCCACCTCTCACTCAATAACTTGCAGAGTACTGTAGATTCCTCAGGGGAAAAGAGTGCCTTCAGTGCTCTCACAGCTTCCACCGACGGAGGAACTGGTACTCCTGCAAACACTCACAATATACACATATTGCAATTACAAAACGGCTGAGGATATTACCTCCAATGAAGTATGATATCTCGGCAACGAGGTGGAGATGACGTCGGTCTTTATGGAGTGAGATGATGTTGAGTAGATGAGTGACAGCTGTCCCCCCGGCTGTGTCCATGGCGGCAGCGCCCTCTCGTGCCTGAAGCCCGCACTTCAGGCAGGGCGCCCTCTGGTGGTGGGCCAGCAGTACCTCCTCTTCTGGCGGCCCACACAACAGTTTTGTGCCGAATTACCAGATTTAGCCATTTTATTGCGTTTTTACACTTTTTTGGATCATGGGGGATTGTCATAGAATGGTGTCCTGTGGAATGGGAGTGTAACATAATGTGCATTTGTTTATTTGCATGTGCTCATATTTCCTGCAAGCCCCTGCATTAATCAGCACCCCTTTCAGGGCACCACAGTTAAATTACTCTGGACACACCAATGGAGTACTACCATCTCATAAACACGTGCTTGTCTGTTATACCATCTCTCAGGACTGGATCCAGAGTGAAATTCTGACAGATGCATTTTTGCCCAATGATAAAATAAAACTCATTGTTATTTAATAATCTTCATTCTTTTATTCGTATTTTATTTTATTTGTGTATCACATGGCTGTGGAACTTGCCTATAATTTAAAAATAATTGAGTTTTTAGAATTTTGCAGAATGTATTTATTTGCTCCAGAAGAAAAGTAGATCTGCAAATTTACAGTGTAGTTTTTAGAATTTTATAAATTTATTTTTAATATTTATTCGCTCCATAAGAAAAAAAATAGATCTACAAATTCACAGTGTAGTTTTTTGGAATTTTATAGAATTTATTTCTAATTGTATTTATTTGCTCCAGAAGAAAAATATAACTACCAATTTACAGTGTATTTAAAATATGAAGAAAGTTCTGTGTGTCAACAATGATTTAATCTCTTTGATTATCGGAAAGTGTCCTATGCCACGTGACCAAATGGGTGCCTCCATTCGGATGCATGTATTTAGTAAATAAATAAAATGTTTTCTGATCTGAAAGTTTGTGTGTGGCATAAATACACTTAAACCAGGCATACTTCCATGATGATTTATGGATAAATTAAATACTTTTACAATCAATGCATGAGGCATGTCCGATATCGTCTGCATCAACAATCGACAGTGACTGAGCAAGTGTTTTTTTTCCAAGTTTCAGCCATTGATCGACCAACGATTTTAGTCAGAAAACCACCGAAAATGTAATTTCAGTCATCATAGAATGCCTTTCAAACCACACTATTGTGTGAAAACTATTTATAAACCACTCTCCGTTTCTTGCTGAAATAAGTGCCCAATTTTCCTTGCACAAAAACTTTTTTCCTGGATGCCATGATCATCGACTCGACTGGACTGACGCTATATTTGTTTTGATCCACATGTGCAGTGCATTGTGGGATTAAATCAAAAGCTGTGTTCACCGCGGGGACACGTTCGGCACTATTTGGGATTATTCAAGACTTTTTTTTATTGATGATGAACGATGCGTAAAAAAATCTGACCGATCAATCAATCAATCAATCAATTTTTTTATATAGCGCCAAATCACAACAAACAGTTGCCCCAAGGCGCTTTATATTGGAGACTGCAATGCAACTGCATCGGTCCAAACTGGTCTGGATCCAGGCCTGATCTCTTGTACCAGTTCTGGTAGAAAGTACAGAATGCTTTCTTTTATCAGCAGAGCATGTTTGACTGTCAGTTGACAAGCCTATCAACTCCTTTCAAAAAATGCAATAATTTTTCTAACACTTTTTTTCTTATGCAGAAAGCTTTGTGAAGGAGGTGAAGGTAGCAGAGCTAAGAGCTAATGTTAGGAAGTCCCACCAACTGCCAAACTGTCCAATTAAATCAGGACGGCCATAAAGTTTCGAGCAACATGCCGTTTTTGGGGCTTATGCAATATTACAGAATTAAGAGATGCTATACTCTAATATGCCTTCATGCTAAGTATGTGGAAGCTAACATTCTGAATTTCAACAGGACTTGTTCGTGGCATATGTTGAGTTTCACAAAGTGCACCAGTCTTTCTATCTATCTATCATATATCTAGTTATCATCTATTCATCTATCTATTGACAATACTGTGCAAATGCTTTCGACCACCAAGAATTCTGACA
The DNA here is from genome assembly GCF_902500255.1 of Thalassophryne amazonica. NCBI lineage: Eukaryota > Metazoa > Chordata > Actinopteri > Batrachoidiformes > Batrachoididae > Thalassophryne > Thalassophryne amazonica. The sequence goes on from NC_047121.1 coordinate 71,306,736, forward strand.
AAGATGTAATTTATGTTTGTTTTTCCTCTACAATAGTAGGTGAACTAGCTAGTTAGCTTAATTTAGGTCTCTAGTATAGCACCCACAACACTTACAGAATAAAGCAACACTCGCAAATGTATATATATATATATATATATAAAGTATTTGAACACCCCACTATTTTGCAAGTTCTCCCACTTAGAAATCATGGAGGGGTCTGAAAATTTCATCTTAGGTGCATGTCCACTGTGAGAGACATAATCTAAAAAAAAAAAATCCAGAAATCACATTGTATGATTTTTTTAAAATAATTTATTTGTATGTTACTGCTGCAAATAAGTATTTGACCCCCTACCAACCAGCAAGAATTCTGTCTCTCACAGACCTGTTAATTTTTCTTTAAGAAGCCTCTTATTCTGCACTCTTTACCTGTATTAATTGCACCTGTTTGAACTTGTTACCTGTATAAAAGACACCTGTTCACACACTCAATCAATCACACTCCAACCTGTCCACCATAGCCAAGACCAAAGAGCTGTCTAAGGACACCAGGGACAAAACTGTAGACCTGCACAAGGCTGGGATGGACTACAGGACAACAGGCAAGCAGCTTGGTAGAAGACAACAACTGTTATGATTATTTATTAGAAAGTGGAAGAAACACAAGATGACTGTCAGTCTCCCTCGGTCTGGGATTCCATGCAAGATCTGACTTTGTGGGGTAAGAATGATTCTGAGAAAGCGCAGAACTACACAGGAGGACCTGGTCAATGACCTGAAGAGAGCTGGGACCACAGTCACAAAGATTACATTAGTAACACATGATGCTGTCATGGTTTAAAATCCTGCAGGGCAGCAAGGTCCCCCTGCTCAAGCCAGCACATGTCCAGGCCCGTTTGAAGTTCACCAGTGACCATCTGGATGATCCAGAGGAGGCATGGGAGAAGGTCATGTGGTCAGATGAGACCAGAATAGAGCTTTTTGGAATCAACTCCACTTACCATGTTTAGAGGATGAGAACAACCCCAAGAAAACCATCCCAACTGTGAAGCATGGGGGTGGAAACATCATACTCTGGGGGTGCTCTTCTGCAAAGGGGACAGGACGACTGCACCGTATTGAAGGGAGGATGGATGGGGTCATGTATTGCGAGATTTTGGCAAACAACCTCCTTCCCTCAGTAAGAGCATTGAAGATGGGTCATGGCTGGGTCTTCAGCATGACAATGACCCCAAACACACAGCCAGGGCAACTAAGGAGGGGCTCCGTAAGAAGCATTTCAAGGTCCTGGAGTGGCCTGGCCAGTCTCCAGACCTGAACTCAATAGAAAATCTTTGGAGGGAGCTGAAACTCCAAACCTGAAAGATTTGGAGAAGATCTGTATGGAGGAGTGGAGCAAAATCCCTGCTGCAGTGTGTGAAAACCTGGTGAAAAACTACAGGAATATATGAGGTCTGTTAGAAAAGTATCCGACCTTTTTATTTTTTTCAAAAACCTGATGGATTTGAATCACGTGTGCTTGCATGAGCCAACCTTGAACCTTTGTGCGCATGCGTGATTTTTTTCACGCCTGTCAGTTGCGTCATTTGCTTGTAAGCAGCCTTTGTGTGAGGACGTGTGCAGTGCGCTCGGCGGATTTTCATTTCAAGGAAAATGGTGGAACGACTGGAGCAGCATGACTGCATCAAATTTTGCCAGAAACTGGGCGACAGCCAGGTGGAAACCATTTGGATTATTCAGACGGCTTTCGGTGACGATCCTCTGGGCATCACACAGATTAAGGAGTGGTACAACCGGTTTAAAGACGGCCGCACAACGGTGGAGAGCGAGCCGCGCTCCGATCGACATCAACACGCTGAAAGGACCGGATCATTTCCAAAGTGAACGCTGTGGTGATGTGGGACCGTTGTGTGATTATCCGAGAAACTGCGGAAGAGGTGGACATCAGCACTTTTTCAGCACATTCCACTGTGAAAGAAGATTTTGCCATGAAAAGAGTGGCGGTGAAATTCATCGGCACGAAGCTGATGGCGCAGCAACAGCGCCTCCATGTTGAAGTCTCACAGGACATGTTGTGACATACCCACCTCGTCAACCATTCGGAAGATTCAGACGGCTTTCGGTGGCTTTTCAGTCATGTGACTATCCAAGAAATTGTGGACAAGCTGGACGTGTCAGGGCATGTTACAACATGTCCTGTGAGGCTTCATCATGGAGGCGCTGTTGCTGCGCCATCAGCTTTGTGCCGATGAATTTTGCCGCCACTTCACAGTGGAATGTGCCGAAAAAGTGCTGATGTCCACCTCTTCTGCAGTTTCTCGGATAGTCACACGATGGTCCCACATCACCACAGCGTTCACTTTGGAAATGATCCGGTCATTTCAGCATGTTGATGGCTGCCCGGAGCGTGGCTCGCTCTCCACTGTTGTGCGGCCGTCTTTAAACCGGTTGTACCACTCCTTAATCTGTGTGATGCCCAGAGGATTGTCACCGAAAGCCGTCTGAATAATCTGAATGGTTTCCACCTGGCTGTCGCCCAGTTTGTGGCAAAATTTGATGCAGTCGCGCTGCTATATATATATATATATATATATATATATATATATATATATATATATATATATATATATATATATATATATATATATATATATATATATATATATATAATATTATAAATTGAGAAAATGCTTGCAAACACAGACCACAGACAGATGTACTCCAAAGCACATCCAGCTATTTAATATGGCAAATGTATGGGCTGTAAATTTACACAGCCACAACACGTTGTGGATGGAAGTACTAACATAGTAAAATGTGTTTTTTGTCCTGCATGACATTTACTGAAGTGTTTTCTATTTGCTCGTGTTGTCTTAAATTGGAAGTGTTTTGGTGTCTTTCAGCCACCATACTCTATGTTTGTCATGACTACTATCAATGGCATTGGCAACTGGTGGTGTATTTTCTGAATTACTGCTGGAAAACAATTATTTTGTGGTTTTGATTCTCAGACAAATTAATTATCAGTCTATACACTGCTCAGTTGCAATTGATTGCAGTGTAATATGATGCCTATAAATCACCTAGATATTGCACATTATTATGTCTGTGTCCTATAATTCCTTCTAAAATTCTGATTTGTAAACTAGAAATGAATAATGCACGCCATGCCTTTGATTTGAATCATTACAGCGATAAGTGCAGCTCTCCTATGAACATAATGCCAGATCATTTTCAGTATTTTATGAACATTAAGTTTGTTTCATTTAGTGAAAATTACAGCATCTTATAAATCATCACTCTGTACAGATTTAAAATAATCAAAGGCAGCATCGCTGTTCGGGCAATGTCAACTTTTATAATGATCTTGATCGTGTAAGGCAGATTGATCATACAGGAATGACGGCTCCATACAAATGTGGATTGGTGCCCTTTTTAACACACTGACCGCGTGTTAAAAAGGTAGAAAAAGGAAGAAATAGGTAAATTATCATGATGGGCATCTAGGAAGTCTAGTATTGTGTTTAATTATGCATTTGGGAGCTTTTTGGTGACAAGCAGGTTTGGTAGGAGACAACTGCAAGACTCACTTTCACAGCTCTGTTTGCAAAATGACTTTAATGGAACAGGAAGCAATGGTCGGTACACGGGGAGGCAGTCCAAAAAACATAGCAGAAGTGCTAAGATCATCAGGCAAAAATGAGGTCAGAATAACGGGCAGGAGGTCGAGTATACTGAAGCAGGCAGATCTAGAAAATATAGAAACGAGAGCTGGTATGAAGGCACAGGGTGCAACAAACTGGCAAACAACCCACACAAGCTGTGAGCTAATAAAGCTCCAGGTGGCAATCAACAAATTACACACAGGTGTGCATAGCAAGAACCAGAAGAGGGGTGTGCCCCGAGAGAGAGCGAGAAACACAGACAGGCCCCAGCTTCAAAACCCCACAATCCCAGAAAACCCAGAAAAGAAATAAAAAAGCAAGAAGAGAACAAAACAAACCAAAACCCCAGCAACAGAATACATGAACCGTCAGGCCCTGACAGTACCCCCGCCCCCACGGCCGACCCCGACGGCCCAGGGGAGGAAGGGTGAGCAGCATGAAAGGCCCAAATCAGACCAGGGTCCAAAATAAACCGGGAGGGAATCCACGACCGCTCCTCGGGGCCATAACCTTCCCAATCAACCAGATACTGCACGCCGCGCCCACAACGGCGAGAGGCCATGAGGCAGCGCACGGCGAAACCCGGACCACCATCCACATACCGGGCGGCGGGCGGTGGACCAGCAGGAGGGCACAACGTACTAGACCGGACAGGCTTGACCTGACTAACATCAATCAATCAATCAATTTTATTTATATAGCACCAAATCACAACAAACAGTTGCCCCAAGGCGCTTTATATTGTAAGGCAAGGCCATACAATAATTACGTAAAAACCCCAATGGTCAAAACGACCCCCTGTGAGCAAGCACTTGGCGACAGTGGGAAGGAAAAACTCCCTTTTAACAGGAAGAAACCTCCAGCAGAACCAGGCTCAGGGAGGGGCAGTCTTCTGCTGGGACTGGTTGGGGCTGAGGGAGAGAACCAGGAAAAAGACATGCTGTGGAGGGTGACATGAAAGGTGGGATGTACACGCATGGACCGGGGAAGGCGGAGATGTACAGAAACAGGATTAATGACCTTGGACACCGGGAAGGGACCAACGAACCAGGGAGTCAGTTTTCTAGGAACCCCCCAAAGGGTCAAGTGGCGCGTGGACAACCATACCTTCTGCCAGAGAGTGTACAGTGGCACGGCAGTCCTCCTACGATCCGCGGCAGTCTTATAGGCCGCGGAAGAATGTAACAGAGCGCGCCTAGCCCGCTCCCAGGCTCGTTGGCAACGGAGGATGAGACTAAGGGCCGAGGGAACTGACGAGCTATTGTTAACTGAGGGAAAAACTGAAGGTTGGTGACCGAAAACCATGTGGAACGGGGAGTAACCGGAGGATGCCAAAGGCAAACTATTGTGCGTGAATTCTATCCAAGGGAGTTGTGATGACCATGATGCAGGATGCTGGGAAGCGAGGATGCGAAACCCCTTTTCCAATTCTTGGTTACAACGCACTGACTGCCCATTGGCCTGTAGATGGTAGCCCGAGGTTAGACTCGACGTGACCCCGAGAAGGCGGCAGAATTCCCTCCAGAAACGGGAGACAATCTGTGGACCCCGGTCAGACACAACGTCCTGTGGTAACCCATGTAATTTGAAAATATGTGACAGCATGACTTCCGCCGTCTCCTTAGAGGACGGGAGGCATGGCAACGGGATAAAATGGACCACTTTGGACAAGCAATCGACTACTGTTAAAACCACTGTGTTACCCTTTGAGGGTGGGAGACCAGTAACAAAATCTAAGGTGATGTGCGACCATGGACGGGTAGGAACCGATAACGGGAGTAGGGCACCCGCAGGTGGATGGTTGGTGGATTTCTGCATAGCACAAACTTGACAGGCATTCACATATTCCGCCACATCCCTCGTAAGACCCCCCCACCAAAACTGCTGTCATATTACTGAGATTGTTTTCTTGATCCCTGGATGGCAGAACAACTGGCTATCATGACACCATCAAATTACATCTCCCCTAAGCATCGTGGAACGCCTCCTCGCATTCTGGGGTCCAGGCAAATGGACGGAGGGATGAGGTGACCGCATGCAGTGGCGCCACTACCATACTAAAATTCCGGATGAACTTACGATAGAAATTCACGAACCCTAAAAACCGTTGAACCTCTTTACGAGTTACGGGCACTGGCCAATCCCGCACCGCTGCCACTTTCTCAGGATCCATCCTTATCTCTCCCTGAGAAATAATGAAACCTAAGAAGGAAATTGTGGAATTGTGAAACTCACACTTCTCTGCTTTCACAAAGAGCTCATTATTCAGGAGGGTTCGTAAAACCATGCGTACATGACTCTGGTGCGTAGCTAAATCCCGGGAGAAAATGAGAATATCATCCAAATATACGAAATGAAATTTATTGAAGTATTCACGAAGCACATCATTCACTAAATTTTGAAAAACGGCAGGAGCGTTGGTGAGACCAAAAGGCATGACCAAGTATTCATAATGACTGGACGGGGTGTTAAAAGCTGTTTTCCACTCATCTCCTTGTCTGATTCGGACTAAATGATAAGCATTACGCAAGTCAAGCTTAGTGAAAACTGTGGCTCCCTCCAACAACTTGAATGTGGAGGAAATGAGAGGCAACGGATAACGTTTTTTATGGTGACGTCATTTAGACCACGGTAATCAATACAGGGACGGAGTGTCTTATCCTTCTTTTCGACAAAGAAGAACCCCGCCCCTACAGGTGAGGATGAAGGATGAATTAGCCCTGCTGCCAGGGCTCCCATATGTAATCATTCATCACGTGGCGTCCAGGTGCCAACAGAGAAAAAAATTTTTCCCCGTTGCAGACTCGCCCTGGGGAGGAGTCCTATGGCACAGTCATATTCGCGATGTGGAGGTAATGACTTGGCTCTTACTTTATTAAATATGGCGGCTAGGTCATGATAACATTCAGGTACCCCTGCGAGATCTGGATTAGAACCCTGCGGCGATTCGGGTTTTGACAGACATGAATAATTACAGGCAGGACCCCGGGACATGATCTCGCCCTTGACCCAATCAAAATTCGGGCTGTGCCGCTGTAGCCAGGGATGCCCCAAAATTAACGAGTGAGTCATGGCTGAGTCAATCAGCTATCAAGTGTTCTGCTTGACCACAGTAAAAACAGAGGCCATTCACTCGGCGACGCTGTCGCTCAGTTGGAGTCAAGCGCGTGCGCCCAAGCTGCATTGGCTCCTCAGCTCTGTGCTGGGATGACTCAGACCGGGCTTGAATGGATGAGGCAGAATGGGCTGGAGGCGTGTTGGATAAATATTCTGGATGTTGGTTCCCACGGTGCGGACGGTCTTGTAGGCAGCGGTCTGTGCGGGTGGCGAGTGCAATCAGATCGTCCAAGATATCGGGCAAGTCTATGGCTATGAGCTGATCTTGAATTTCCGCAGACAGACCCTGGAAACATGTGTCGAGGAGAGCAGCCGGGTTCCATTCACTTTTTGCTGCCAGGATCCGGACGTCGACGGCGTAGTCTGCACTCGGCGGCTGCCTTGCTTCAGTTTTAGGAGGGATCGTGTTGTGTGTGCTGCTGAAGAGGAGGTACTGCTGGCCCACCACCAGAGGGCGCCCGGCCTGAAGTGCGGGCTTCAGGCACTAGGGGGTGCAGCCACCACATCAGAGCAGCCGGGAGTGACAGGTGCCACTCATTGTCATCAACCATCCCATAAAAGCCAGACAGCATCTCCACCTCACTGCCGAGATATTGTCTACCTAATAGGTAAACCACTCAGCCATGATTGTGCCAAGACGCACGTAATTCTCTGAGTTTGTTGCAGGACCGCCTGAGGATCCTACTCGCAGCGGGACGCTGAGTTTGGGGAAACGTGACGGGTGACGGACTTCACTCCGCACGTCAAACTAAGTAGCCCTCAGGTTCTGCACTAAGTGTATTACTGTGTTGGAGGTGGAGGTGTCGTTCCCACCTGGAGAGAAAGACTGCAGTTTGCTGACTGTTTACTGGGTGTGTCCATAATTGTGTTTCTGTATCCTGCCAGCAGTACCAGATCTGGCAGCTGGAGACGGTGGCCACCTGGGGACTCAGGACTTGGCGACTCCGGTGTGTTCCAGATCCGGTGGCGGTGGAAATCGTGTGGAGCCCGGCTCCTCTCAGGACGGAGGTCTCTTATCCTCGAGCCTGCCCACACGTCACCCTTGCACATTTGATTGTAATCCAAATTCTGCATTTGTCTGTATTTCGTTGTGCACGTTTCACAACAGTAAAGTGTGAACAAAACAAAACAAAACCCCAGCAACAGAATACATGAACCGTCAGGCCCTGACATTTGGTGCCTTCTTTGAAAAATAAATGCATCAATGACATGGGCTGTGTTGAAGTATGAATCATTGGACCCCAATTCAAAATGCATTTGAATTCTGCATTTTATTCCTGTTAATCTGTTATTAATATTGGTTCACTGTTTCCTCATAAATGTCATCGCCACTTTAGTTAATTCTCCAGTATCTGTTTTAGTCACACACCTGAAATATTAGCCACAGCAAGGCTGGCCACAATAGGCTGGCCACTTAGGCTGGCCACAATAAAAGGCCACTCTGAAATGTTGAGTTTTATCACACAGCACAATGCCACAGATTTCACAAGTTTTGAGGGAGCATGTAATTGGCATGCTGACTGCAGGAATGACCATCAGAGCTGTTGCCTGTGAATTGAATATTTATTACTCTTCCATAAGCTGTCTCCATAGGCGTTTCAGAGAATTTGGCAGTAAATCCATCCGGCCTCACAACTGCTGACTGCGTGTAACCACACTAGCCCAGGAAGCCACATCCAGCATGTTCACCTCTAAGATCATCTGAGACCAGCCACATGGACAGCTGCTGCAACAATTGGTTTGCAGAACCAAATAATTTCTGTGCGAACTGTCAGAAAGCGTCTCAGGGAAGCTCATCTGCATGCTCGTCGTCCTCATCGGGGTCTCGACTTGAGAGCAGTTCATCATCGTAACTGACTTGAGTGGGCAAATGCTCACATTCAATGGCGTCTGTCTGCTGATCAACTCTATGCGAAGGTGATGTGTTACACTGCGCGAGGCAAATGGTGTATACTGACTGGTTTTCTGACTCCCCAGCCCCCCCCCCCCCCCACACACACACACACACACACAAGAAAGTAAAACTTCCCATTTCCGAGTGGCCTTTTGTTGTGGCCAGCCTAAGGCACACCTGTTCAAAAATTATGTTGTATAATCAGCATCTTGATATGCTACACCTGTGAGGTGGGAAGGATTATCTCTGCAAAAGAGAAGTGCTCACTAACACAGATTTAGACTGGTTTGTGAACAACTTTTGAGAGAAACAGGCCTTTTGTATAACTAGAAAATGTTTTACATCTTTGAGTTTATCTTGTGAAAAATGGGAGCAAAAAAAAAAAAGTGTTGCATTCATATTTTTGTTCAGAGTGTGTTGTGGTTTAGAAGTAGATTTTAATTTGTTTCCATGCTAAAAAAAAAAAAAAAGACATGTCATATTCTGCCTAATAATCCATTTTCAACCATATAAATTTCACACTGAACAGCATCTGCTTCCTTTCTTCCTGGTCTCGACTACAACACAGCAATGTTGCATCTGAAATAAGGTGATACCACTCTAGTCATGTAGTTCAATGGTTTTCACTTTCTCTGACTTTCTTGGTCCTTTCTGGTCCACTTCTAAACACACCTTGTCAAAGTAAGATGAAAATAAAGTGATTTATGTTCTTCCCCCCTCCCCACTTGTTCAAAGTAATGAGATCCCATATTTCAACTGGCTTGACAGACGTATTGGAAATTAAAAGCCTTAGATAAGTAATGCCTTTTTGATGTTGGACTGTTAATAACTCACAGGCGTTGATTGATTTCAAAACTCTTGTGGCAAAGTGCACACTCCATACAGGGGCACAGCACGCCCATACTACGACATGTGGCACATTGTTTAATGTGGAGGTTCTGACTCAGAGAAAGCACTTTGCCAGAAGCCTGATTCTCATTCACCGCACTACATAAGAACAGCATTGGGTCGATAGTTACAGGGGCATTTGTTGCCAAACCAAGACAAGAGGCAATGCATTATGTAGCAGTAGGCGTTTCACCTTCAAAATGATGGTCGTGCCACATTGGAGGGACCCGTTTTCCATCTTGAGTTAAATTTGATTCCAATTGTAAACCTTAATATCCCCATCACACATACCCAGAATCACTCAGAATGGCATCAGAATGACAAATTGGTGCACATCCGAAAAGTGTTGGGTTTCAGTTACAAAACATTCTGACAACCATCTGCGAGAGTCCACACAGTTGGTTAAAATCGGCCGGCAGCCCAGAGTGTGATACACATGTTCAAAACCCTCCAGGTGCCATTGAGATGTGACACCTATCCAACAGCGGTCCATGTGCAATTTGAGGGCCATCTGACCGCAATTTACAGTAGTGTTCAGAATAATAGTAGTGCTATGTGACTAAAAAGATTAATCCAGGTTTTGAGTATATTTCTTATTGTTACATGGGAAACAAGGTACCAGTAGATTCAGTAGATTCTCACAAATCCAACAAGACCAAGCATTCATGATATGCACACTCTTAAGGCTATGAAATTGGGCTATTAGTAAAAAAAAAAAAAATAGAAAAACTGGATGTTCACAATAATAGTAGTGTGGCATTTAGTCAGTGAGTTTGTCAATTTTGTGGAACAAACAGGTGTGAATCAGGTGTCCCCTATTTAAGGATGAAGCCAGCACCTGTTGAACATGCTTTTCTCTTTGAAAGCCTGAGGAAAATGGGACGTTCAAGATATTGTTCAGAAGAACAGCCTAGTTTGATTAAAAAGTTGATTGGAGAGGGGAAAACTTATACACAGGTGCAAAAAATTATAGGTTGTCCATCTACAATGATCTCCAATGCTTTAAAATGGACAAAAAAAAAAACCCACAGACACGTGGAAGAAAACAGAAAACAACCATCAAAATGGATAGAAGAATAACTAGAATGGCAAAGGCTCACCCACTGATCAGCTCCAGGATGATCAAAGACAGTCTGGAGTTACCTGTAAGTGCTGTGACAGTTAAAAGACGCCTGTGTGAAGCTAATTTATTTGCAAGAATCCCCCGCAAAGTCCCTCTGTTAAATAAAAGACATGTGCAGAAGAGGTTACAATTTGCCAAAGAACACATCAACTGACCTAAAGAGAAATGGAGGAATATTTTGTGGACTGATGAGAGTAAAATTGTAATTTTTGGGTCCAAGGGCCGCAGACAGTTTGTGAGACGACCCCCAAACTCTGAATTCAAGCCACAGTTCACAGTGAAGACAGTGAAGCATGGTGGTGCAAGCATCATGATATGGGCATGTTTCTCCTACTATGGTGTTGGGCCTATATATCGCATACCAGGTATCATGGATCAGTTTGGATATGTCAAAATACTTGAAGAGGTCATGTTGCCTTATGCTGAAGAGGACATGCCCTTGAAATGGGTGTTTCAACAAGACAATGACCCCAAGCACACTAGTAAACCAGTAAAATCTTGGTTCCAAACCAACAAAATTAATGCCTCGCAGATGTGAAGAAATCATGAAAAACTGTGGTTATACAACTAAATACTAGTTTAGTGATTCACAGGATTGATAAAAAAAGCAGTTTGAACATAATAGTTTTGAGGTTGTAGCGTCAACAGCAGATGCTACTATTATTGTGAACACCCCCTTTGCTACTTTTTTTTTTTTTTTTTACTAATAGCCCAATTTCATAGCCTTAAGAGTGTGCATATCATGAATGCTTGGTCTTGTTGGATTTGTGAGAATCTACTAAATCTACTGGTACCTTGTTTCCCGTGTAACAATAAGAAATATACTCAAAAAGCTTATAGTTAGGGCTGGATCAGCTGACCCTGAACCATCCCTTAGTTATGCTGCTATAGACTTAGACTGCTGGGGGGTTCCCATGATGCACTGAGTGTTTCTTTCTCTTTTTGCTCTGTATGCACCACTCTGCATTTAATCATTAGTGATCGATCTCTGCTCCCCTCCACAGCATGTCTTTTTCCTGGTTCTCTCCCTCAGCCCCAACCAGTCCCAGCAGAAGACTGCCCCTCCCTGAGCCTGGTTCTGCTGGAGGTTTCTTCCTGTTAAAAGGGAGTTTTTCCTTCCCACTGTCGCTTGCTCACAGGGGGTCATTTTGATCGTTGGGGTTTTTCTGTAATTATTGTATGGCTTTGCCTTACAATATAAAGCGCCTTGGGGCGACTGTTTGTTGTGATTTGGCGCTATATAAATAAAATTGATTTGATTTGATTTGTTGTGTTTTTGTGCAATGACAATAAACACACTGTAGTATTAATTTTGTTATTACAAACCAGCTATTACAAGTTCTTGTCTTCTACATTTCCTGTAGATTTGCAGTGTAATCGATAGGTTGATTTTAATATATGCTATTTATCTGACATTGTGTCATCACATTCTAAAGTTTGCTGTGTTCAGCTCTCGTTCTTCGCAGCGCTCTCGTACTTTGGCTGCATTACATCAGCGCTCTCAATCAATTTGTGAGAACAGACAGCTGTCTATTGCGTTGGAGGAGGCGAATTGAAATTATTGAACCAGCTCATTCAGTGAAGAGACAACACCAACTACACAATGGTGATTCATCAAAAAAAAGGAATAAAAAGTGCTTGACAAGCAAAGCCTTCGCCGCACTTTTTATTTTTCATGAAAGATTACAGACGTGAGAAGTAATGGCCTTTATTAGGTGGCGGTGTGCAGCCGTCTGAATGAATGGTATTAATGGTAATCCAAGATGTCACTTGCTGCTGAAAGACAGAGTTTTAAAAGCTGTAGCCAAGTGTGTGTGTGTGTGTGTGTGTGTGTGTGTCTATGTGTGTGTGCTTCTTAAGGTCATATTGATTGGGGTCTTAAAAAATAAGCTTCTATTTTTAGTATTGGGCAAAACGGCACTGCTGATATGACTGCATCCATTCCTCAATAATATATATTTCAGAATCCATGGGACGTTAAGGATTTTGCTTGCTGTTCGTGGGTTCATTAAGACAGTTTATTCTGTAGATTGTCAGATCCCGCTTTTTAGATACACGGCACACGCTCACCCTCCGATGAGTGTGTTTGTGTACAAAACCAGCTCTCCGTCTCTGGGGTCCGACCTTCGTGTCTCCACGGGTATTACCCGGCAGGGCTGCACAAAAGCTGTTCAAGCTGGTGGCGAGGAGATTCGTCTAGCTGCTCACTGCCTCCATCCGGACGTCCACCCCGCTGAAGCTGATCTCGCACCCCAGTCGAATAGCCTTCTCTGGAACCAGGATACGAACCGGCCACGCCCGTTAACGGCAGCTCTCCTCTTATGGATCAGGGCTCTTGGAATGTTGCTAGATTTTGAATTTAGTGACTCGTACAGCGAGTCCCCAGGATGTGTTATTTTCATTAAAAGAACCAGACTAACCCTTTAGAGCCTTTCTGATGTTGTACACCCAATAAACTTAAACATAATCAGCTATTAATTGTTAGCTGACCACGATCCTTGTGTGATGTTGTAATCCTTCAGGAAGTTAATCCACATAAGAAGTTATTCCGTCTTCAATCAACCAAAAGTTGATCTAATCCATTCTGGTATGCGGTGATGTTCCTTGAGAGAGAAATCGTTGAACATTCCCCACTCAGACTTAAGGCCAGTGGTTACTCTTCCATTGTTCTGCTACTCCGTGACTGGACGGCCTGAGGGGGAGTTGAAATCTCTCTCAACTGATCTTTTATGGCTCCAGTCCTCTCACTCCACGATTCCAATTGCTGCTCACAAGATGGTCAAGTCTTGTGATCTCCTTGTAGCAGGGGAGTAGTGGCAACAGCACCTCTCCCTGGAAGAATAACCCCGTTTTCTGGTGTTTCACAGTTTATATATGTGCTTGACTCTTGTTGTCCTCAGATGATCTTGGTTACCATGGGGATGCTGTTGACTCAAAACCTCCTCCCTTCTCCTTCTGCTTACTGGAAATCTCCGCAGCCCTTGCCAGTAACTTATTTCTCAAGTTCCTCTTTTCTGTTAACACTTCAGCTTTTCTGAGAATTCATTCTTTTAAATCATTTCTTCAAAATCACATCAATCATATTCAATCATTTCATTCCAACTCTCTTTCACATCAAAACAATTCATATGATCATATACAAACATTTTCATTCCTTATTATTCATTTCATATTTTACCAACATCTTAATCATTTGATCAGTTGTTTAACATCAGCTTTTCTTGCCCTACTTGCGACATCTTCTTCACTTCCTCTTTTCTCTGACTCTGCACTCTTTATGAAAAACAACTCATATAATCATTCATTTCACTTATTTGTAACATACTTTTTCTAATACTTTTTCTAATCAACTCTTAATTTTAACACATTAATACTTCATTTGATCATACTTGTCATGTTAGAATCATTCTTAGACATATTCCATCATCTTCACCACTGAGTTCATTCCGTGGGCCTCCCCATTTACAATGGAAAAGTCTGGTATGACCTCACTTACTCCTGGAAGGTACCAAACACTGTGCCGTTTAATCCAACAGCATGTATATTAATTCCATGGCACGTATTATATTCCAAGATGAAAACAAGCTGAAAGCAAGCTTAAAGTCATCTTTCCTGACAAGATGTGTAGTCAGATCAATGAATATTTGAAGATTTATGAGCTTTTTGGGGGGTGGTAGGTGGTAACTGTCATGCCATCAGTGTATATTGAAACTGAAAGCAGACAATGATTCTAAGACCATTTTCTGGCTGTTTTCACTTCAAATTAGATGGTCATTTGGAAAATTTAGCATTTCCCATATGTAGTCCACACCTCAAAAACTGATTCATAGTGTTTAAAGAATTTGCTGCTCAGCTGCTTCCTACTACGGTGTGTCGTTACGTCATTATCTCAGGTATGAGTGCATGAATAAAGGGTCTTGAAGATTAACTGCATAGTCTAAAGTGCAAAGAACTCTGCTTACTGCATACTCAAATATCTACAGTCATCCTCTTTTGCAAAATATTACCCCCGCTCTGCACAAATTACATGTGGCTGTTCACTGTTTTGGATCACAATGTATCCCAAAGTCACCAATTTTTTTTGAACATGTTCAAAACTTTCCTCGTTGCTCAAAATGTTCTATAACACTACTTTTATTATACATAATATCAGGACACAGTATGATTCCTGTCAGGCATCATAAATTGGCAAAAACAGACAGCCTAAGATAGGATCTAGAAGGTCAAGAGTGATTTGGGCTAAAGTGTATTGTTCATGAGCCACAGGGTCAGTGGGATTGATTCTTGATTGCTACTGTGAAGTCATCCTTGAGGAAGACACTAAATGCCAAAATGTTCAAATGAGCCCCACATATTCATCTGACACAAAGGTTACAAAAAGATATAATAAAGATTTGTATTTGGAAGCTGGTGATGTTGACTGTTAATATTAAATCCAAACAGGTGTCACTGCTGTTGAAGAAAGCCACTGTTAAAACTGGGGGGGAAAACAGAGAAATAACTAAAACATTTGATGTGTCAGCATCACTTCTTCCATATGGCCTTAAAAATAACGAACACGTTGATGGGGAAAAAGATGAAGAAGCCTATCAGACCAACGATAACAAACGTAGGGGGTGACAGGAGAACTGGGACCCTGCTGAAGAAAAGGACTTTCACTACAGCTAGCTAAATCAAGGAAGAAGTGGGTATATTCAGGGTTGGGTAGGATTACTTTGAAGGAATACATGTGGATTAGATGTATGTATGTACATACATATGGATTACTTGTAATCTGATTACTTTTGGATTACATTTCAAAGTAATCCTACCCAACCTTGGGTATATTTGTGTCAAAGTTAACAATAAACAGATCAACTTGCATCAGAATGATGGGGATGTATTTATTTAAATTAGCAGGCACACAAATAATGTTTTTTTTTTCTTAAAGATAAGCCAACTCAGATTTTACACATTGATATAAGAGCCAATGACTATTTTCTGTGTAATGATTCAGTGGGTTCATGGTGTTCTGTACAGAGAATGAAAAAATGCTCTCCCTCTGTGCTCTAAGCTTTTCTTTCCCCTGTTTTCATTGTTTGTCTGGCTACATGTGCATGTTCAGTGCTTGAGATTTCAGCATGTGCACAGCGAGTGCATGCGATTTCCACATAGTGAAACTATAGCCCTTCCCAACATTTATAAAGAGACAGCAGTAGTCTGTCTTTTTCCATATACAGAGCTGTTAGAACTTTTAACAGGCTCCAACTGCTGTTCCTTCTGGTCAATACAGGAGAGGAAGGAAGTGGGTTGAAGGGTTTAAAGCAGAGTAGCTGAGGATTGAAGCTTTGTTTACGTCCTTAAATGTGCTACTTGTGTGACATCTGCTATTTTAGAAAAGCATTCATACCTGTTTTATTGTTGTTTTAGGACATACTAACCCAGTGTTTATGGATTATTGCAAAGATGTTTAACATAAACATTTTCTCTCCTCAGAGCCCATAGGTGGATGCAGGGGTGGAGGAGGACAGGTCAGATCTGCAGCAGGAAAACAGCAGATGGCAGCATTGACAGGCAGAGGGGGAGCTGGGAAATTGATGCATAAATCTGCACGCCCGATTTAGGAGTGTTTCAGAGAATCATATAAACATTGTGTTTTAGTAAGATGAACCATATGAATGACACATGTTAGTGTACATGTAGCGCACAGCTTGAGGTGTCTGCCAGAACTAGTTTACTTCATCTTTGTTTTTGTCCAAACATTTGGAAAAAAAGTAAGAAATAGTAAACTGTTTCACAGCTCATAATTCCGGAATTTGACATTTTATTGTTTCCTTCTGCAGTCTTCTGCCTAAAAGAAGAAAAAACAAAGCAAACCCAGTTCCTGGACATGACTGATGTTGGTGGAAGAAGCCTCATTAGGATCACAGGTGCGTAATGACATCACCCTCCCTGGGTCTTCCGTCCTGGTGTTGTCATGTTTATTTTCATTTGTGGGACGACCATAATAATGGTTATTGAGGATCTTCTGCTTGCAGATAAAAACAACTAAGACCCAAATACAAAATACTATCTCCAAAACAGGGAGTGACTGAAATAAGTCTCGGAAGTTGTTCCCCTCCTACCCCACCCCCATCCCGCCCAAAAATAAAACGTCTGCACAAATAATCCATCACACAGACAAACATGTACAACTGAATAAATACAGACAGATTCCAGGAGCTGCCTGCTATGCTTATTGCCTCCTTGCATCTCGGAGAAACAGTGGGCGCTCTCATTAGGCACACGGACAACATTGAGTGATTCATTACTGGCTCCATGCAAAACCCTGCTATTAAAACTCCAAAAGCCATTAGAGAAATCCATAATGAGCCCCATCAGCAGCAGGTGCACATGGGGCTTTGGCACTTGAGATGACACAAACAACACTGGTACATGACAGTTTGGGATTCACAGCATCATCACCACCACAGCTTTCATTCTGATGAAATTCAATGCTCACTAGATTTAGGTGTACAAACAAGGGTGGTGGCCAAGTGGTTAATGCATATGGTTTCAGTGCGGAACTTTCATGGTTCGAATCCCACCCCTGCCACATTTCTCCATGTAATGTGGAGTTGCGTCAGGAAGGGCATCCGGCATAAAACTTGTGCCAGTTCAACATGCAGATCCACCTTGGATTTGCTGTGGTGACCCTGAGTGCAAAACAAGGGAGCAACCGAAGGGACTAACTTTTACTAGATTTAGGTGTACCAAGGTGAGTATTGTGCCGATTAGTTGGTCAGTTGGTTGTTGGATTGCACAAAGGCAGTTCAAGTGCCAGGAAAATATCAATGGAAGCGTCTTCTAATTTTCAGGAGTGGTCAACAATTTGCAGTAAAAACCCTGCCCATAGAGTCGTTTGTAGCACATGACGTTGCAATGTCATCACAATGACTGACAGACTGTAGACTTTTAAATGCTGTCTGCCAGTTATTATGCAGTTATTAGGCAAATTGTATTCATTCATTCATTTTGTAAACCTGCTTACTCCAATTAAGGGCAATTCTTGATTTGAACTTTTTCCAAATCAACATGCAGACCAATGCTAGATTTTCCGCAGTCAATGGGTGCAGTCAAAAATGGTATTATTTTGTGTAGTAATCATGTTTTTAGCATTATATTCTAAATTTTCTTTATTTATCAGTGCCACGATTTTAACCTTTGAAAATTTTTGCCAGATATAGCTGCCTTTTGCCGTGAGATCTGGCAACATTAAATAATAATCGTGATTTTTTTATTATTATTATTATTTAATTTTTTAAATTTTTTTATTTTTTTGGGGGGGGGGGGGGGAGTATAATTATTTTCCATTTCAGCTCTGTTAAACAGTCTGCCTGAGGTTGTACGCTGCAGCGTTCAGTCTCCTGACGTGCCATAGACTGATCTGGTGTGAATCTCTTCTGAGGCTAAATAAGCAAACATCTAAAAAAAAAAAATAACCGGTTAAATGCAAAACAGAGAGCAGGATGGAGAGACAAAGAGAGAAATGTATGTTTGCTCTCCTGGGTCTTGGCTCAATAGCATTATAAGTTCAGCCATACTTCATACTTCCTTTCCTTTTATCTGTGATGCACTCCGTCTGGTTCTCATCATGTCAAACCCCAACATAAATACAGTACCAGCTCTCTGTAATGCACGGGGCTCTTTGTAACATTCAGCTTTAGTGCATGTTCGTTTATTTAATTAATGCACTCTTTCATGAAGATAAATGCTTAAAATGCAGTGGGGAAAAAGTAAATCCTCAGCAATTTATTCAAAACTAAAGCATTTTTGTTGAAAATGATGCTTTCAAATAATATTACAAAAACTGAATCCTTTTGTAATGCAATCAAAATAAAAATATGAAAAGAAAATCATGTATCACGTTACACTTTCTGTTTGCCTGTAACACAACTTTATTATCATGTTTAAAGCCAGTTAACTGTAAATGAATTAAAATGTCCCTTGGGTATTCCAGAACTCAATGAAATCAATGTTTAAGAAAAGGAAAAAGGCATAAAAAAATCATAACTTTAAAAAGTATGAAGAATCCTTTTCATAAAATTTGATGTAAAAATGCATTTGTAAATCAATGTTTAAGAAAAGGAAAAAAGGCATAAAAGATTATAACTTTAAAAAGTAGAAAGAATATTTTTCATAAAATTTGATGTCAGTTATAAGAATGTTTGCTTTCCCCTAAATTTTTATCTATCTATCTATCTATCTATCTATCTATCTATCTATCTATCTATCTATCTATCTATCTATCTATCTATCTATCTATCTATCTATCTATCTATCTATCTATCTATCTATCTATCTATCTGTCTATCTATCTATCTATCTATCTATCTTGTATCTGTCTATACTGTGCAAACATTTTCAACAACCAAGAAGATTGTACGTCAACAGAAAATGTAATTTCAATTATACATTTTTCAGTCCCAAGCAAAATCAAGTGTAACCTCATTTTGCAATCTCATCAAAAATGTTTAAATTTTCAAAGTCCAACTTCTTTTTAAATTGGGAAAAAAAGTTATTTCTTCACAGTGAACAATACAGACAGCTGATGATCACACAGTGTGAAAACATTAATACTAAAATCAGATTCATCCACATTTCCCCATAGATTAAGAAAAAAAAATACATAATTTTATCACCAAAAATAAAATATCTATTTTTTAAAGTGAAATATTTTACACATTTAACTAATTTATTAAGGTAGTAAAATCTGCAGCTTTTTGATTCCTATGGGTTTATTTATTTATTTATTTTATTTATTTTATTTTATTTATTTATTTATTATTTCAAGATTTCAAGAAACTTGATTAGCTAAAAGTGAAGGACCAAAAGGACAGATTTTCACCAAAGATGGTGGAAAAATTAATGGGGCAGCTATTGATGTTTAACATTTGAAGAGGATTGGACAAGGCTTACATCAAGGTCAGCAAAAACATGATACAAAAAAACATATTTTCTCCTATATCTCCACAACCAGTAGGGCTAGAGAGATTATCTAAAGTTTATAATGCTAACCAGAATATCTGTGATTGATTGGAATAAGTGGTGTCATGATTAATTTACAAGGAAGTCATAAAATGAAGTCATGTTTGTTCAGAGTGTTTGCACTAGCCATCTGATGTCTTTGATTTTTGTTAACAGGATTACATGATAACTAAATCAAATCAAATCAAAATCAATTTTATTTATATAGCGCCAAATCACAACAAACAGTTGCCCCAAGGCGCTTTATATTGTAAGGCAAAAGCCATACAATAATTACGGAAAAACCCCAACGGTCCAAACGACCCCCTGTGAGCAAGCACTTGGCGACAGTGGGAAGGAAAAACTCCCTTTTAACAGGAAGAAACCTCCAGCAGAACCAGGCTCAGGGAGGGGCAGTCTTCTGCTGGGACTGGTTGGGGCTGAGGGAGAGAACCAGGAAAAAGACATGCTGTGGAGGGGAGCAGAGATCGATCACTAATGATTAAATGCAGAGTGGTGCATACAGAGCAAAAAGAGAAAGAAACAGTGCATCATGGGAACCCCCCAGCAGTCTACGTCTATAGCAGCATAACTAAGGGATGGTTCAGGGTCACCTGATCCAGCCCTAACTATAAGCTTTAGCAAAAAGGAAAGTTTTAAGCCTAATCTTAAAAGTAGAGAGGGTGTCTGTCTCCCTGATCTGAATTGGGAGCTGGTTCCACAGGAGAGGAGCCTGAAAGCTGAAGGCTCTGCCTCCCATTCTACTCTTACAAACCCTAGGAACTACAAGTAAGCCTGCAGTCTGAGAGCGAAGCGCTCTATTGGGGTGATATGGTACTACGAGGTCCCTAAGATAAGATGGGACCTGATTATTCAAAACCTTATAAGTAAGAAGAAGAATTTTAAATTCTATTCTAGAATTAACAGGAAGCCAATGAAGAGAGGCCAATATGGGTGAGATATGCTCTCTCCTTCTAGTCCCCGTCAGTACTCTAGCTGCAGCATTTTGAATTAACTGAAGGCTTTTCAGGGAACTTTTAGGACAACCTGATAATAATGAATTACAATAGTCCAGCCTAGAGGAAATAAATGCATGAATTAGTTTTTCAGCATCACTCTGAGACAAGACCTTTCTAATTTTAGAGATATTGCGCAAATGCAAAAAAGCAGTCCTACATATTTGTTTAATATGCGCATTGAATGACATATCCTGATCAAAAATGACTCCAAGATTTCTCACAGTATTACTAGAGGTCAGGGTAATGCCATCCAGAGTAAGGATCTGGTTAGACACCATGTTTCTAAGATTTGTGGTGCCAAGTACAATAACTTCAGTTTTATCTGAGTTTAAAAGCAGGAAATTAGAGGTCATCCATGTCTTTATATCTGTAAGACAATCCTGCAGTTTAGCTAATTGGTGTGTGTCCTCTGGCTTCATGGATAGATAAAGCTGGGTATCATCTGCGTAACAATGAAAATTTAAGCAATACCGTCTAATAATACTGCCTAAGGGAAGCATGTATAAAGTGAATAAAATTGGTCCTAGCACAGAACCTTGTGGAACTCCATAATTAACCTTAGTCTGTGAAGAAGATTCCCCATTTACATGAATAAATTGTAATCTATTAGATAAATATGATTCAAACCACCGCAGCGCAGTGCCTTTAATACCTATGGCATGCTCTAATCTCTGTAATAAAATTTTATGGTCAACAGTATCAAAAGCAGCACTGAGGTCTAACAGGACAAGCACAGAGATGAGTCCACTGTCTGAAGCCATAAGAAGATCATTTGTAACCTTCAATAATGCTGTTTCTGTACTATGATGAATTCTAAAACCTGACTGAAACTCTTCAAATAGACCATTCCTCTGCAGATGATCAGTTAGCTGTTTTACAACTACCCTTTCAAGAATTTTTGAGAGAAAAGGAAGGTTGGAGATTGGCCTATAATTAGCTAAGATAGCTGGGTCAAGTGATGGCTTTTTAAGTAATGGTTTAATTACTGCCACCTTAAAAGCCTGTGGTACATAGCCAACTAACAAAGATAGATTGATCATATTTAAGATCGAAGCATTAAATAATGGTAGGGCTTCCTTGAGCAGCCTGGTAGGAATGGGGTCTAATAAACATGTTGATGGTTTGGATGAAGTAACTAATGAAAATAACTCAGACAGAACAATCGGAGAGAAAGAGTCTAACCAAATACCGGCATCACTGAAAGCAGCCAAAGATAACGATACGTCTTTGGGATGGTTATGAGTAATTTTTTCTCTAATAGTTAAAATTTTTTTACTACTGCACGGATTTTGACCAAATTTTCACCACAGGTAGATATTAGGCCATGGAAGATTCCATTACATTTTGGAGGCGATCCGGATCCAGATTCTGGATCAAGATTTTTACATAAAAAAAAAACCTTCTTCCAGGATTCTCATGAAAATTTGCACCACAGGTACATATTAGGCTATGGAAAACTTCACTGAATTTTGGAGACAAGATTTAGGTAATAACCATGCTGTGTCTGACAATTTGCAGACATTCATGCTGGTTGTACGGTCGCAAACTGAGCTTTAAAAAGGACTTTTTCCGGCGACGTGTTAGTGGAGCCGTTACAACAGATATTTGCAACTGTAATCCAGCATGAACATCCACAAATCATCAGACACAAGGGGATTATTCCCATTCTAATCCAATTCCATCGTTTGCATGGTTCATTTTTCTGTAGGTAATTCGGTCGGCGAGGCTTACCATCGAGCCAAGGCAGCATCGCTCCAACTGCAGACAGGAAGTGGAGTAATCCATCAAATGTGAAAATCCATCAAATGTGAAACGGTAATTCTGTATCAGAATCCACATCAATGCTTTCATATGGTAGTTAAATTCACCAATTTCGGCATTGCCACTGTTACGTGACTTTCTCTCACTCTCAGCTAACAGCGCCAGTTTTTGACATCTGTGTAACAGCACGCTTGGCCGGTCAGAGTAATATATTAAATGTGAAACGGTTGAATATTTTGTGACCTTACACCCGATATTTATACGGTTGGAAATCTCACGCGATTAACCAATCAGATTTGTGGAAAAAAATGTAATTGGATTAGAATTCAATTTATATAGGCTTTGAAGGATTACGTCAACACTACTTCATGGTTTCTTCCAGAATTTGCACCACAGATAGATATTAGATCATGGAAGACTCCACTGAATTCTGGAGGTGATCCAGATTGGCAGATGTCAGAAATTTTGGCTTGCTCTTTGGTTTCTATCAATGACTATTGGTTTCTTTCATAAAATCTGAAACAAATCTCACTCAGTTGTTGTTGGAATGCTCTGACATTTCAAAATAGTTTTCTTTAACAGGACATTTTTATTAAAATTGTATTGTACTCCAACCTGTGGGCTGTACTGGGCATATATTTAATAGATGTGGCTGAAATCCACATACAAATTGAATGGCAGAACAAAAACCATGGGTCGCTCCCCAGTTTGTTGTCCTTCTAAGTCAGAACACAATACTCACACTGACCTCCTGGGAGACAGAGTTCAAGGCCAACTGACCTCCAAATTCCCCCATCAAACACAAAAAGCTAAACAAGCGTGTTCACGCAGGGGGTCTGTGGTTTACAAAAAGAACTGCCCTCCCTTTTACCCGCTCCACCTGCTGGATGTGTGTGTCTGTGTGTGTCTGTGTGTGTGAGAGTATGGAGTATCAATCCGTGTGGATCCAGGCCTGCACAGGATGAGGATGAGGATGCTGCTGCTGCTGCTGCGCCGCAGTGTACCTTATCTCTTCTGTGAGGGTATGCAACCATGAAGTCAATCAGTGCCACACCAGGACATCAATCACCCCAACTCCCTTTGGGGTGACCTCCTTGCTCCTTGGAGAACATAAAAGGGGGGAAGAAAGCACATTGAATATTCCAGGAAGACGACTACAGGCATACATTAGGACCGTGTAGACATTTGTTCCAACCCATATCTAACAGTGGCTGTAAAAGTTACCACTGCATTACATTTATCAGCTCTGTGCATGAAACTGTAATAACGATGCATCTGGTCTGGATCCAGATAGATATCTTCCAATTTAACATTGTGTGAAAGGAAAGAACATTATTTTTAGTATTATTATTGTGATTTTTTTCCTTGCGGTTATCTCAGACGCACTTTTGCATCTTCCTCTGAACAATCTCCTGCTCCAAAGGGCCCTGGCCCCATTAATAATTCCCTAATCTCTCCCTTCCATCTGATCTGGTCTTTTCTTCGCAGCGTCTCTCCATTTCTCACCTGCCCAGAAACTCCATCAACACCTCCTCCTCTCCCTCTGTGCAAGGGTTCATCGCTTTTGATGTCCTGTTGTTAGCCTGAAATGAGCTTTAACAACTGTATAATCTAAAATAACACCGCCTCAGATGACTCACGGAAGGAGGGGAGGAAGAGGAGACGGTGACAGAGAACGTGCTCATGGCTAATGGATCTATGCTGGATGTGCCATGTAATACTTTTTGGTCAAAGGGGACTGCGAGGGTAGAAGAAGGAAGAAAGCGAGATGAAACTGGTGGATGAAAGGCTGGAGAAAAAAAGAAAAGAGGGCAGGGTGAGAGGCAGAGTGAGGAAGAGCGAGGAAAAGCAGATGGAGCCACAAAGAGGTTGGGCGGATTTAATCAATTCACAGGGCCTGCGGTCGTTGCTCTCAGTCCACTCTGACAAGCAGAAGGGATTTGATCAAAATCATAATCTCATCCTCACTCTGTTGAGGATTTCCTTTAAGAATATGATGCGTTACTGAAGATCAAACTTTGACAATATGGCGCAACTAGATTGAGAATCCGCTACTTAAGCCACCTTGACACTTGCACGAATTTGATCTGCGCAATTCATTGTGCCAACGTGACCCACTTTGTCACACTGGAGGCCGCGTTTTTGATGCCACATTATATAAAATAATTATTTCATAGCCGATGACCCATTTGCTCTCAGAACTTGGCTGGTGAAACCATCTCTGATCGCTCTCAGAATCGCAGAGAAATCATCTGCATCTGCAGCGTCTCTCGTGCGCATTGTGTGGTGGAGAACGCATTTGGAATTGTTTGACAAGTAATTATTTAAATATATATATATATATATATATATAGTAATGGATTGGTAAAGCAGTTGCATTTTCATTCCTTCTTTTGAGTTTGATAATGTATCTGTAAAATTACGTTTATTACAGATGTAACATTTTATCTATAATTGTTCAGGTGCACTGCGCTGCGGCATTGAGATGCATTGACACGCAGTGATACACAATGTTTTCAAATAGGTTGGGCAATGTTCACCACTTTGCGCACCAGCTCAGAGCAGCACACAGTTCACACACAGTTTACAATGAGTTTACTCACTCGCACGCCAGATTGTATGCCAGTGTGGGAATCAAATTTGTGCAAGTGTCATCGCACCTTGAACTCTTACTTAGAAGACTCAGGTGAGGACAATCACTTGTATTGTCAGAAAATGGCAGTTATGACATTTTGTTTCTCTGGTCATGATCCAGCATGCAGGTGACTCGGTGTTGAGGAAATCAGTGGCTGAAGAAGGTGCCCATCTTTCCCTTGGCTGCAGCAGATAGATGTTTATATTTGACAAGGGGGATGGACTATTTGTTTGCATGGCTGGTTTCCATCCAAGACCCAAGGTGGTTCTGTGGTTTGGCAGATGCACCAATATGCCAAGTTTGACCTATTTATGAAATTCATATTTATGCAAAACTACATCCAGTGTTTATTTTTAGGGAAGTCTGTTTACATTGTTTGGAAGCAGGGTTTTGAGGGGTAGGCGGTATTGTCATTAGGAGGACCAAGCCTACCTGGCCAACGTAGCTCGCCCACATGGTGCCAGCATTGCTTACACTTCAATATAACTCTGGAATTTGATTTTTATTTATATCTTTATTTACATTTATGCACTTCCAGTGTGCTCAATAATCATTATGCAACTGTCCAGTGGAACCAGCTTGTCTTGACCTCTGTAATGTCTGCAGATTCTATTATTCGAGATAGAAACTCGTGATAGATCAGAGAAAAAAAATGACAACTCGCTAATCCACTCCACCGTGACTCATCTTTTCACTGCACAGCCTCAGCAAGTAGTCGCACCACAGGACTAATTCCCATTTCCTTCTCCCCTTACCTTGTGTTAAGTAGACGGCTCTCCTCCTCCGTCTCGGTGTTGGATGTCATTAACAGCACTTACTGTTCTTGCAATCCTGCGAAGAAACCTGCAGCAGCTTGCATGCAGGTCCCTTGGTGTGGTCAGAGTAGGAGGCATGCTGTGGTCAAGTCATTGATCGAGAGGAGTAATGGATCT
The DNA here is from genome assembly GCF_902500255.1 of Thalassophryne amazonica. Classification (NCBI taxonomy): domain Eukaryota; kingdom Metazoa; phylum Chordata; class Actinopteri; order Batrachoidiformes; family Batrachoididae; genus Thalassophryne; species Thalassophryne amazonica. Next base: position 71,332,737 of record NC_047121.1, read on the forward strand.
GGCTTAGGCTGATAATGCATGATGTAATTGTCACTGGAGTTTAATTACATGCTTATTACCCCTATTATCCCTGCTCGTTTGCTGAACACTCTGAATGAAGGCTGCGGGACTAAACAAAATGATGGGGTTCATTTAAAGCTACAGTGTGTAGGTTTGAGTGCCATCTAGTGGTGAGGTTGCAGATTGTATTGTGCAATCACTGATCACGATTTTGTTTCCAGTCACTTTTTCACTCGTTTGGCGACGGGAATTCGTGCTTCTTTGCTTTGTCTTGTGAGAAGCGACATGTATGATCCACCATTTCAGAAACTTGTTAACCTGCATTAGCAACACTGTAAAACTCAATCAGTTAGTTGAACTCAAACCATTTGAGGAAACCGACTGCCTTAAACCATTTGAGTTTACCAACTTAAAAAAAATAATTTTCAATCAATCAATCAATCAACATTTATTTATAAAGCGCTTTACAGCACCGACTGGTGTCCAAAGTGCTTAACATTAAAAACACAAATTCACAAAATAAAACACATATAGAATAAAATTTTAAAACAGCACATAAAATTTTTTTCAAAAATATAATTTTCAAATTTTAGTAACTTAACAATTTATAGTTAATTAAACTTATGTAAATCTAGTTTATGTTTTTCAATAAAAAAGTGACAAATGTCTGCCTCAAAAATTTGCATTACATTTTGGATTAGATTTTTTGATGCGTTCTTTGGTTTACTTGTTGACTCTGTGTTGTGTTGTTATGCCTCCACCCATTTGCTCCCCTCGGGACACGAACTCACGATCTCCGGCATGGGAGTCGGACTCTCTAACCAGAAGGCTAAAACCCAGGTTTCTGGCCTCGTAAGTTCAATTAATGGAAATGAGTGACTATAACTTAATTGTTACATTACATTAACTTAATTGTTGTATTAAAATGGAGTGTTCAGTTTAACAGTGAACAAAAGGTGGAACAAGTAGTTTTAGGTTACTGTATCAACATGGTGATGCAACATGATTGCCTCCATGAGGGGGCCTGCTCCCTTCTCTATATGAACGGTTGATTCTAAGCTCATGAAAATGCATTGATTCAATGTTGTAGGTACTTATACACTAATGAAGAGAAGGATGGAAATGCTAAATTCCATTTCTTTTAATCAACACTTCCAAAACATGCACACTGAAAGTGTAAGTGGAACTGGATTTATGGTTGTAAGTACAGCACTCAATGCAAGCTCATATTTCACTGTGCTGCTGAAACTGTTTGCTGCACTCGACACAAGCGTACCAGTGGGTGAATGTGAAGCATCACTGTAAAGCACCCTCAATTACCTACCCTCAGGCAGATAAACAATGATAGAAATCCTGTCCATTTATAAGTATCAACTCTGGAATGTACGAATTTTTGAAAATTTTTGAAAATTCTTGACCAGGTGGTCAAGAAGGTTTAGTGCGCTTGTTCGCAGTGCGGAAGTTTCTCATTTCAAGTGCACCCCATCCTATTCTCCATGTATTATGGAGTTGCTTCAGGAAGGACATTTGGTGTAAAAACTGTGCTAAATCAACACACAAACCCACCTCAGATCTGCTGGAGCAATCCAGAGTGAAACAAGAGAACAGCCAAGGGGTCTTACTTACTTGCTAAACTATTCAAATTAGTTACACGTTTACTTATTGGAATTGGAGTATCTAACAGGCCAAGTCCCATGGGTTCTACAAGATGTGTAAAAATCCATTTAATGACTTTTGAATAATGGTGTAACAATTTACTAATATCAATAGGAAATCAGTTGCTATGACTACAACCAATTTGATGACCTCTGGATTGAACTAAATGCCATATGAACCAGTATATGGTCAGATTTTTGAAGTCATGAATTGGTATTTTTTTAAGTTATTAAAGCATCTCTAGTTTTTGTGGATGATGTGGTTCTGTTGACTTCATCAAGCAGTGACCTCCAATGTGCACTGAGAAGGTTTGAGGCTACTGGGATGAGGATCAGTACTGATCTGAGCCATAAAGAACTGAGCCATAAAGTGAGAGTCTTGATCTTCCAGTCAATTTATACTCCTATCTTCACCTATGGTTATGAACTTTGGGTAATGACCAAATGAACAAGGCAAAGGATACAACTGGTGGAAATAAGATTCCTTCGTCAGGTATCTGGTCTTATACTCAGGCACAATAGCTTGAATATCCCAGAGGGACTCTGAGTAGAGCTGCTGCTTCTTCACATCAAAAGAACATAGCGGAAGTGGTTGAGGCATCTGGTGAGGATGGTGGTTCAGGCATCTGGGAGGTCTTCCAGTCACATATTCAAACTCTTGTAAATGTACAGAGGACAATGTCAGACTGTCATGGAATCAGAATGGGAAAGTCATATAAGTAGTTCTTAAATGCTAATTTTAAGCCCAACATTGCTGCACTTCTTTGTCATTTCTGACTAACATTCCATGGCCTCGTCTCTGCTGCCCAAAGCATTTACACTGCAACAAAAATAAAGAATAAAACTGTTGCATACAAACATGAAAAAAATGCAGATGAATTTTAGAACATGGAAATTTATTCAGCTGTTGTCTTCTCTTTCTGGGTTTCTTCTACACTGTGCTTTCTGCTACTGTATATGTTGTGATGACTTATTCTAATTAGGGAATAACCCCATTGTGTGTGATGATTTGCGGATGTTAATGCTGGATTTTATTGTTGCACATTGAGTTTTACCAGCAAGGTGTTAGCAGAGCCGGTAAAACGGCTATTTGCAACCGTAATCCAGCATTAACGTCCGCAAATCATCAGACACAAGGGGGTTATTCTTATTCCCATTCTAGTCCAATTCCATCGCTTGTATGGTTTATTTTTCTGTAAGTAATTCGGTTGACGAAGCTTAGCATAGCAACAGCGTCATCATTCCAGCGTTGTCGCTCCAGCGCCATTATTGACATCTGCATAGCAAAGCGGTCAGGGCGCGGAGTAATACGTCAAATGTGAAACGATCAAATATTTTTCTCACAGTAAAATCAATATTTTATGGTCGGAAATTTCACACGATTAACCAATTAGATTTGCGGAACAAATGTAATTGGATTAGAATGTAAAATAAATATCTTTACTAAAGAAGGAATTGTACCAGATTGCATGGTATTACTCCGAATTGAATCCTTTCATAGTAAAAAGTTGCATTCCTGAATTGTACAACCCTGTCTCATGAGTTTGTTTTTTTTCATGCTCCCGTCATGAAATGATTAGAATTTTCGAGTCGGGGATTTTTTTTAACTTACTATTACTAACCCTAGCCCTGACCTTAACCATAACCAAACCCTACTCCTTCTCCAAACCCTAACGATACCCCCAGACCCCCCCCCCCCCCCGCGCATCACTTTTAATTTTGTGCAGCCGTCAGGGAATGTATTCGAATAAATTTGTGCTCCCATTACGAAAATTTTACACTTTTCGTAACAGTATCACGAACCAATAGATTAATGTATATTTCTTGATGCTGAATCACGACATGTATCATACCCCATGTATCTAGATGCATATTGAATTGTTTTGTAAGGGAGTGATGTACACCTCAAACAACCCTTCTCGTAGCCCACCTCTTACCCAATGACCACTGGGGTAGGCTCCCTTAACAGCAGGTTTGGAAAAGGAATGAATGAATCTCTCTCTCTCTCTCTCTCTCTCTCTCTCTCTCTCTCTCTCTCTCTCTCTCTCTCTCTCTTTATTTATTTATTTATTTCCCAAACATTATTGCTCAGAGATGCCTGGTGCCCCACAAACACATTCCTGACAATGACAGGAGTCTGAGGGTCTCAGTTCATCTAAAATTTCCATCATAGCAAGAAGCCGCTCCATCACACTATCCCTTCTTGCCTCTAGGCCATGCTGAGCTGTGATGGTGGCCACATTGCATGTCTGAGTGCATACGCTACACTGAGCAATGCTTTTCAATTACCTGCGCCGGAGCCTGAGAAGAAAATACATAGCCACATATTTCTGAGGCGAAATGCTTAGGTCAGACACACACAGAAATAAAATATACCTTATGTCATTTAATTTGACAGTTGTCCTTTCCCAGCTATTGAACAGAGGTCGTCAAATATACAGCTGATTGTGCAGAGCGGCATATAATGTGTAACAGCCTTTATGTGCAGAACTGTATATGTGTGCAAGACTGATGTCATTATAAATCAGGTTATTCATGCCAGAACTGACTTTTACTAAAAGGAGATGTGTCATCTACCAACAATAAAAAGCAAAACAACTAAATTAACAAAACATATAAGGTTTTCATAGCTCATTATTACTTTTGTGAGGATCCCACAGAGTTTAATACTCTAGATTAAGTACAGGTAACACGTGAACCTCTAATCATGAGCAGATGACATCTTCCTCACCCGGTCAGTACACATGGCAGTGCTTTAAAGGTGACATGGCTTTTGAGGCTGGAGAAAGATACTCAGTGGGTGCTGCCTGATTCAGAAGTGGAAATGTTGAAGTGAAATTCTGGAAAACTGGTGAAAGAAATGTATCATTCATCAGATAAGCCCCTGTGAAGGGCGTACTCACACAAAGACCCCATTCAGACTGGGGTTTGCAGTCCAGCTCGAGCTGGACTGGTTTTTCTGAATCTGAACTTCGCTATTCGGATTTAAGACTGATTATTTGAGCAGGATTTGCCGAGGTCTGAATGAAAATCTGGCTAGAATCCAATGAGCACAGATCTCTTTTAGCTTGAGCCAGACTGAGTTTGGACGGGTGGGTGGGATGAGACAGATTTGAAAAACAGGACTGAACACTATCCAGCTAGAAAGAAGTCCAGATTGGATCCATCTTGAGTTTGATTGCCAACATGGAGGACTCCATCCCCTCCCCCCGTGTATACAAATGCCTCATTCTATCCAACCATCCATTTTCTATGTGTGCTTACCCCAATTAAGGGTCCCGGGGGTGGAGCCTATCCCAGTGGCTATGGGGTGTGAGACAGGGTAAACCGTAGACAGGACACCAGACTGTCACAGGGCCAGATAGATGCAGACCTACGGTCAATGTAAAGTTTCCAATTCACCTAACCTGCATGTCTTTGGATGTGTTCTTCAAACATTGGAAGAACATGCAAACTCCACACAGAAAGGGTAGAGAGCAATCCCCCAACTTTCTTGCTGTGAGGCTCAGTGCTAACCACTAAGCCACCATGCCACCCAGCCTCGTTCTGAGGATGTGAAAACATATCACAGAGTTATTTGAAGGAATTATTCACAAAAGACACATGGTTATTAATGCGCTTTCCATGAAAAAATGTTCATTTTGTGATAAAGCATGGAATTTGGCTAAATTAACTAATGTTTGTTTTCAGATATGAGCCATCCTGGAGCTGACCTCTAATGAGTTGAACACTATACCACGTTATTTGTCTGATCATAACAATTCCAAAAAGGTATAGTTTGGACTATCTATGACTGAACTCCTTGGAGTTATGGGGTAAAAACATTAAGAATGGTGACAAAGGTCAGTTTCAGTTTGTACAGGGGTCAAAAGTTAAAGTTGCTCCAATTTTGGTAAAAACAAAATATGCAAATTATTGTTTGAGTTATTAGCATTTTAAAAGGAATAGTTTGTCATGTCTGTCGTGCTTAGTTATCATGTTACAGGGTAACATACGAGGGCTGTCCGTAAAGTATAGGTCCTTTTTATTTTTTTCAAAAACTATATGGATTTCATTCATATGTTTTTACGTCAGACATGCTTGAACCCTCGTACACATGCGTGAGTTTTTTCACGCCTGTCGGTGACATCATTCGCCTGTGAGCACTCCTTGTGGGAGGAGTCATCCCACCCCCTCGTCGGAATTCCTTTGTCTGAGAAGTTGCTGAGAGACTGGCGCTTTGTTTGATCAAATTTTTTCTAAACCTGTGAGACACATCGAAGTGGACACGGTTTGAAAAATTAAGCTGGTTTTCAGTGAAAATTTTAACGGCTGATGAGAGATTTTGAGGTGATACTGTCGCTTTAAGGACTTCCCACGGAGCGAGACGTCGTGCAGCGCTCTCAGGCGCCGTTGTCAGCCTGTTTCAAGCTGAAAACCTCCACATTTCAGGCTCTATTGATCCAGGACGTCGTGAGAGAACAGAGAAGTTTCAGAAGAAGTCGGTTTCAGCATTTTATCCGGATATTCCACTGTTAAAGGAGATTTTTTTAATGAAAGACGTGCGGACGGGTCCGCGCGTTGGGACGCAGCCGACGCGGTGCGGCGGCACAGGAAAAACACCTCCGTGTTGATAACCATTTGTAAAATCCAGGCGGCTTTTGATGGCTTTCAGTGGAGTGAGTATATGAGAAATTGTTTAACAGCTGGACATCTTCCAACTTGTCCCTTAAGGCTTTCAACAGAGGTGTTTTTCCTGTGGCGGAGCGTCGCGGACGCTGCGAGCCGACGCGCGGACCCGTCCGCACGTCTTTCATTAAAAAAATCTCCTTTAACAGTGGAATATCCGGATAAAATGCTGAAACCGACTTCTTCTGAAACTCTTCTCTGTTCTCTCACGACGTCCTGGATCAATAGAGCCTGAAATGTGGAGGTTTAAGCTTGAAACAGGCTGACGACGGCGGCTGAGAGCGCTGAGCGACGTCTCGCACCGTGAAAAGTCCTTAAAGCGACAGAATCACCTCAAAATCTCTCATCAGCTGTTAAAAACTTTCACTGAAAACCAGCTTAATTTTTCGAACCGTGTCCACTTCGATGTGTCTCACAGGTTTAGAAAAAATTTTGATCAAACAAAGTGCCAGTCTCTCAGCAACTTCTCAGACAAAGGAATTCCGACGAGGGGCTGGACGACTCCTCCCACAAGGAGTGCTCACAGGCGAATGACGTCACCGACAGGCGTGGAAAAACTCAAGCATGCGCACGAGGGTTCAAGCATGTCTGACGTAAAAACATATGAATGAAATCCATATAGTTTTTGAAAAAAATAAAAAGGACCTATACTTTACAGACAGACCTCGTATGTCACACGTCATAGAATCCAATGGACATCGACATTGTTTGACTTTTACTTTGGAGACCAAACATTCACACAGTCAAACTATTCCATTTATTAATGCTTTTATTCAACCAATAATTTGCATCACGTTTTACCAAAATTGGAGCAACTTTAAACTTTTGACCCCTGTACAAACTGAAACTGACCTTTGTCACCATTCTTGCTGTTTTTATCCCATAACTCCAGAATATTCAGACATAGATAGTCCAAACTATACCTTTTGGAATCATTGTGATCAGACAAATAATGTGGTGTAGTTTTCAACATGACTGGCTCATTTTTAAATTTTGACCTGTGTAATCCTTTATTGACCCCTGTAGCTCATTGGAGGTCAGCTTCAGGATGGCTAAATATCTCAAAATAATCAGTTAAATTAGGACTATGTGTACCAAATTCCATGCTTTATTACAAATGAACAACTGTTTGCTATGCCGCCCCACTAATTCCATTTCTGCTGATAAAGACCCTTCAGTCATGTACACTGTAGCTTGAACAAGTATGTGAATCGTTCACACACCTCTAAGCCTGATTGTGGATTAGGACTGACACTTAGCTGCATTGTCCCAGTCCAGCCTTCTGTAAATCTATACAGGGTGACTGGCTCTGGCTGAGGAAGTAACTGAACTGGCATCCCATCAAGGGGAGTCGGAGACTCTCATCCCCTTCATGCTCTGGAAACCAGGGATAAGCATGTGCACTTATGATCCTCAGAGCCTATGTCGGATTTAGATGTACTTCATATCTGGACAAAAATCCTTCAGTATACACCACCTTACGGTTTATGAACTCATCTCAATGTAGACTTAATGAGCTATAATATGTACGAGAGTTGTGCCCACAAATGCTCAGGGCCATTTTTCCGTTAATCACATTTCTGGGTAAGGCGGGCCCACGGGGGCGGCTGTTGGGGGGGGGGATTCAGAGCTTAGAAATCTCCTGGTGTTTGCCCGTGTCAGGGTCTGCATTAATGGAGAGTCAATTCATGGAGAGAGGTGGAGGTCAGGCCTTTAATGGTGTCCGACTGGAGTAGACGGGGGTTATGAGCGTATGCGAGGTGGGTCCGGCGGGGCGGGGGCTGTTTGTAATGGGTGAAACAGGACACCTCTGATCTCTCCCAGACTTCACAGAGATCACTGCTCTGGCTGCTGTGTATCTGCCTGCAAACACAACATCCAGCTGGGCTGGCATAGCCTCTTATGAAGTTGGCCGATACTCAGCTATGCATTTTTGAAACTTCTGAAATGAAACCACTGACCAAAACAAAACAACAACAAAAAGAATCCCCAACTGCATACACAAACTTTGAAAGAACAGATAAAAACACAGCGTGCCATTTGAACCGAAACACTGCACCGAGTTCAGTTTCGAGTTTTCCGCACCAGCCTTATTTACAGCGTTTAGAAATTAGGCGGAAACACTCGTGTCAATATGAAACGGCAAACACTAGGCATTATCTTTTATAATCTCACATATGGAAATGAGTGTTTGATTTCCCTTCATGCAAATGAGATTTTCAATTAACGAAAAAAGAAAAAAAAAATAACACAAACTGGGGCTTGGCAGAGCATTGCGCGCTCGCCTATTGTGTCCTCTCCACACAGAAATAAATTATGAATACCTAAATAGCATTTCACATTTGAGATAATTATGGTGCAAAGAGAGAGCGTTAGAGAAGGAGAGCATCTTTTAACATGCAAATACAACACCCTACTTTGTTTTCTCATGCAGAGATCAATCATAATTGGGCAGGTACACACTATCACAAGTGTAATTTGATGACCCATTTTTTTGGATCACGCTCCCCAAATCTCTCCACTCGTCTCCCACGTGTGCTGCATTCACTGACTTTGCTAAGGGCCCCTTCACACATAAAAAATTACATGCAACCCACGGGACTCAAACCTGCAGTTTCCAAAAGCTCTGATTACCAGTCAGAAACTTTACCACTGAGTTACCATCACTGTCCTGTGAAAGGTGCGGGAAAATGCCTGATATCAGGAAGGACGTGGACATATTTAAAAAAAAATAATAATTTTATTGATCCCTCTTATCAAGTGGACAATACAAATATGATCCATCTGTTCCTCTGTAGATGACTCATGTCATAGACATACAGTCATGAAATGACATGAATGGAACAGTGCAGTCATCTCATCATGTCCACATCTGCTGGCACGTGTCCAGCCAGCCGTGCGCACGTGTCCTGCCGACACACATGTCTTGTGGATGGCACGCCGCACCACAGACACTGTGTCATGTGGAACAGAGCTCATGTGGGTGACATGACAGTCAGATCAGCCGCTGCGTGTTATGATCTGGCGGTCCTGTTCAACCTGGGGACAGCCTGTCATTGTGCATGCCGTGCGCATGCTCGCTTACTGCAGCCTGTCCCCCACAGCGATATATGTTTTTATTTATGTCCATGTGAGGACAGCAAGCAGACACACTTGCATCACAGTGGGCAGTTGTTAGTCCATGTTCGTCCAAACACAGGCACGTGTTGTCCAGCCATGACATCCAGATCCACAGATCTCCACAGCTGCTTCTGTTGGTGGCCACACCTCCTGTCAGTTCAGTGCACACACCAATGTGTCACTGTGTCTGTTTGTAAAGCCACACTCGTGGGTGTCACTTAGACAAATTTCACTGCCAGCTCGACAGTGATTGTCTGCTGACTGTTTTTGTGTTAACAGTGTGAATGCTCACACATTTCCTAGTGCCATGTGAGCGGTGTTAGATGTTCATGCATATCACCTGAAATTTGGCCAACACCTACCATGAGAGGGTTCAATGAGCTCACACAGCGCACACTCCTCTTCAGCGCTGTTGTGCGCAAATATTTGTTAGCAACAGGTGTACGAGGCATTGGGAAGCAGATATGAATTTACACATTTTGCATACAGTTCCTGCTTCATGAGCACGTTTATGCACAGTTCAACCAAATTCGCACGATGTGTGAAGGGGCCCTAAAATTGAAAAAATATGTCTGATTATCAAGCAGTTGATTGTATAGCACACAACTGCATTTCATTTTTACCTGAGGCCAACCATTGGGCATCGGGTATTGCGAAGACCTGGCATCTGTACGTCTGTCCATCACTCTGTCTGTCTGTGTTCAGCATAAGTCCGGTTCTATTACTGCCACAGTCTTCAAATTCGCAGGGAAAATTCTTGGGACACAGACTTTGGACAAGTTCAAAGATAGCTAACCTTGACCTTGTTTAAGAGGTATTTTCAGGTTAAAAAGTCACATTCTGTTTCAATCTGTTCAGTTTTTGAGTGGCGGGGATTACACCCAATCAGAGTAGAGCTGCACCGTGACATCACAGTCTGGTTGCTAGCTGCAAACTCAGTTTTTTTATGTGTAAATATATCCTTTTTGCCATATATTATGTTAAAGCGAGCAAGAAATAAACACTTCTAAAAATTGAAAATGCTGTTTTTATAACCTTATAATACCCCTGAAGTAATTTAAAAGACATTTAACAGACGTCAGTGTGTACGCTAACATCTGCTAACTCAAAGCTAACTTCTGGTCTTTTCAAAAGCGTTCACATATTATGAAAAAGCGAGTGAAATAAACACTTCTGAAACTGAAAACACTGTTTTTGGAGCCTAATAATTACTTAAACAACTGCAAATTATAAAGAACACAATGTTTATATGGTCAAGCGTATTTTAGCATTACGTTTTATATTTATATATATATATATATAAAGGCGGGTGGGAATTGGAGGAAAACGCACCAATTCACATTTCAGGCTGTTTGACTCGACTTGTAAGTCTGTCTGCTTTTTATTTTCCAGTGTCAGAGAAGTAATTGAATGGAGCTGCACTCTGATCTGTAGTCATTCTGAAAACCTTATCACAGTGTCTGAGTTCAAGAGATAAAGGGTTACGAGGCAGAGCGGTTCCTTATACGCTGCTAATGAATGTTCCGACAGCGCGCTGCTGAATGAGGCAGCAGATGAGTCATTAACAAAAGATACCGTACACATACGGAGAACAAATGTACAACGCACGATATAAATGCAGAGGATGCAATCGAATTCCAACAAATCCCTCAAACACAAACATGGTACAGCGGTACATATTCCAGGATAATGAAGGCAATTATCCTGAAGAGGGGATTGACTTGAACTGCTTTGTCCTCCCTTAGGGGTTGTGGATTGTGAGTTCGTTTTGGACTTATGAACAGTAAGATGCCTCCTTTGCATTCTACTCTCCCATGTGGCCAACCCAGGATCAATGCTTCCAATGTAATCCTGGAAGCATTGAAATTGCTGGCTAAGGCTAAGTGTAAATTTGGTAAGATTGTAATTCACGTCGGCAGTAATGACACTCGGTTACGCCAATCGGAGGTCACTAAAATTAGCATTGAATCGGTGTGTAACTTTGCAAAAACAATGTCGGACTCTGTAGTTTTCTCTGGGCCCCTCCCCAATCAGACCGGGAGTGACATGTTTAGCCGCATGTTCTCCTTGAATTGCTGGCTGTCTGAGTGGTGTCCAAAAAATGAGGTGGGCTTCATTGATAATTGGCAAAGCTTCTGGGGAAAACCTGGTCTTGTTAGGAGAGACGGCATCCATCCCACTTTAGAGGGAGCAGCTCTCATTTCTAGAAATCTGGCCAATTTTTGGGATCCTCCAAACTGTGACTGTCTAGCGTTGGGACCAGGAGGCAGAGCTGTGGTCTGCAGCTTCTCTCCCCCTGCCATCCCCCTATTACCCCATCCCCGTAGAGACGGTGCCTGCTCCCAGACCACCAATAACTAGCAAAAATCTATTTAAGCATAAAAATTCAAAAAGAAAAAATAATATAGCACCTTCAATTGCACCACAGACTAAAACAGTTAAATGTGGTCTATTAAACATTAGGTCTCTTTCTTCTAAGTCCCTGTTGGTAAATGATATAATAATTGATCAACGTATTGATTTATTCTGCCTAACAGAAACTTGGTTACAGCAGGATGAATATGTTAGTTTAAATGAGTCAACACCCCCGAGTCACACTAACTGTCAGAATGCTCGTAGCACGGGCCTGGGCGGAGGATTAGCAGCAATCTTCCATTCCAGCTTATTAATTAATCCAAAACCTAGACAGAGCTTTAATTCATTTGAAAGCTTGTCTCTTAGTCTTGTCCATCCAAATTGGAAGTCCCAAAAACCAGTTTTATTTGTTATTATCTATCGTCCACCTGGTCGTTACTGTGAGTTTCTCTGTGAATTTCAGACCTTTTGTCTGACTTAGTGCTTAGCTCAGATAAGATAATTATAGTGGGCGATTTTAACATCCACACAGATGCTGAGAATGACAGCCTCAACACTGCATTTAATCTATTATTAGACTCTATCGGCTTTGCTCAAAAAGTAAATGAGTCCACCCACCACTTTAATCATATTTTAGATCTTGTTCTGACTTATGGTATGGAAATAGAAGACTTAACAGTATTCCCTGAAAACTCCCTTTTGTCTGATCATTTTTTAATAACATTTACATTTACCCTGATGGACTACCCTGCAGTGGGGAATAAGTTTCATTACACTAGAAGTCTTTCAGAAAGCGCTGTAACTAGGTTTAAGGATATGATTCCTTCTTTATGTTCTCTAATGTCATATACCAACACAGAGCAGAGTAGCTACCTAAACTCTGTAAGGGAGTTAGAGTATCTTGTCAATAGTTTTACATCCTCATTGAAGACAACTTTGGATGCTGTAGCTCCTCTGAAAAAGAGAGCTTTAAATCAGAAGTGTCTGACTCCGTGGTATAACTCACAAACTCGTAGCTTAAAGCTGATAACCCGTAAGTTGGAGAGGAAATGGCGTCTCACTAATTTAGAAGATCTTCACTTAGCCTGGAAAAAGAGTTTGTTGCTCTATAAGAAAGCCCTTCGTGAAGCTAGGACATCTTTCTACTCATCACTAATTGAAGAAAATAAGAACAACCCCAGGTTTCTTTTCAGCACTGTAGCCAGGCTGACAAAGAGTCAGAGCTCTATTGAGCTGAGTATTCCATTAACTTTAACTAGTAATGACTTCATGACTTTCTTTGCTAACAAAATTTTGACTATTAGAGAAAAAATTACTCATAACCATCCCAAAGATGTATCGTTATCTTTGGCTGCTTTCAGTGATGCCGGTATTTGGTTAGACTCTTTCTCTCCGATTGTTCTGTCTGAGTTATTTTCATTAGTTACTTCATCCAAACCATCAACATGCTTATTAGACCCCATTCCTGCCAGGCTGCTCAAGGAAGTCCTACCATTATTTAATGCTTCAATCTTAAATATGATCAATCTATCTTTGTTAGTTGGTTATGTACCACAGGCCTTTAAGGTGGCAGTAATTAAACCATTACTTAAAAAGCCATCACTTGACCCAGCTATCTTAGCTAATTATAGGCCAATCTCCAACCTTCCTTTTCTCTCAAAGATTCTTGAGAGGGTAGTTGTAAAACAGCTAACTGATCACCTGCAGAGGAATGGTCTATTTGAAGAGGTTCAGTCAGGTTTTAGAATTCATCATAGTACAGAAACAGCATTATTGAAGGTTACAAATGATCTTCTTATGGCTTCGGACAGTGGACTTATCTCTGTGCTTGTTCTGTTGGACCTCAGTGCTGCTTTTGATACTGTTGACCATAAAATTTTATTACAGAGATTAGAGCATGTCATAGGTATTAAAGGCATTGCGCTGCGGTGGTTTGAATCATATTTGTCTAATAGATTACAGTTTGTTCATGTAAATGGGGAATCTTCTTCACAGACTAAAGTTAATTATGGAGTTCCACAAGGTTCTGTGCTAGGACCAATTTTACACTTTATACATGCTTCCCTTGGGCAGTATTATTAGACGGTATTGCTTAAATTTTCATTGTTACGCAGATGATACCCAGCTTTATCTATCCATGAAGCCAGAGGATACGCACCAATTAGCTAAACTGCAGGATTGTCTTACAGACATAAAGACATGGATGACCTCTAATTTCCTGCTTTTAAACTCAGATAAAACTGAAGTTATTGTACTTGGCCCCACAAATCTTAGAAGCATGGTGTCTAACCAGATTGTTACTCTGGATGGCATTTCCCTGATCTCTAGTAATACTGTGAGAAATCTTGGAGTTATTTTTGATCAGGATATGTTCCTAGGGTTTGTAAGAGTAGAATGGGAGGCAGAGCCTTCAGCTTTCAGGCTCCTCTCCTGTGGAACCAGCTCCCAATTCAGATCAGGGAGACAGATACCCTCTCTACTTTTAAGATTAGGCTTAAAACTTTCCTTTTCGCTAAGGCTTATAGTTAGGGCTGGATCGGGTGACCCTGGACCATCCCTTGGTTATGTTGCTTTAGACGTAGACTGTGTTTCATAATTATTGTATGGCCTTGCCTTGCAATGTGGAGCGCCTTGGGGCAACTGTTTGTTGTGATTTGGCGCTATACAAGAAAAAAGTTGATTGAAGTTGATTGATTGATTGAGACAGAAAAGTCAAACTGCTCAAAAAGAAAACACTCAACCGAAGTCCTTAAATTTACTTTGGAATGGTATTTAAAGGTTAGTTAAACTTACTTTTTTCCCGATGGAGAGGCTGTAACACCATGGTCTTTGGTGTGTTTACCCAAACAGGATCAGGGCTGTACCTACCTCGATGCTGAAGATCCCAGTGGCTAAGTAAGAACGGACAGTGTCAATCTGGCATCTTATGTTAGGAGGCCCAGAGACATATTGGACAAGTCCCTAGATTCATGAAAATGCTGGCTACAGGTGTATAACAGGGGTAGACACCTATGCAGGAGCTTAAAGGTCCGTATTTTCAGATTTCCACTGCTTCTGATCTTACTCTATGCTTGGAACATTGTCCAGTCCCAACTGAAACTGCCCAGACTGACTTCCTTGAACACCTTCTGGTCTATTTTACAAGATTGCGAATGGGATTCTTTTGCCATGTGCAATATTATTATGACCAAGTTGATTGTATTTTATTAATGTATTTTATTATTTATGACGTGTGTTGCTCCCTTTCTTGGCCAGGTCATCCTTGCAAAAGAGGTTTCTATCTCAGTGGAGGTCTATATTAAATAAAGGGTATTATTGTGAGGGCATCCACTGAGTGGACATTGATATATTTGGTACTATGTTAATCTAGGGCATCTTGGGGTACTACTGGAATACCTTTATGACAAATAAACAGCTGCTTAATGAGACTTAGATGAGGCTGATTACAAGGGAGCATAACGGGACATTAGTTTTGACATTACAGCCATTTTGCACTTGATCCTGAGTGTAACCCAACAAACAAGCGTCTCATTGCTGTCTGCAGAAGGCCAAGTGGACACACGTGTTACACCTGGCTACAACAAATAAGGGGTTACTTTTGTGAAATAAATATTAACCACCAAGGAACTGTGTGGATGCGGTCGAATCTCAAAGTAGTTCTTTGAGGTGGTGGAAGCATTGATGTATGGCACCAGGACACCCAAACGTGATTTGATTGTATTGAAAGCCTGTCACATGATGGTCATAAGGTCATGGACGGAGGTGTTTGGTGATGCAGATATCATTGCAGGAGATGAAGGTCACATGATAACTAAATCAAATCAAATCAAAATCAATTTTATTTATATAGCGCCAAATCACAACAAACAGTTGCCCCAAGGCGCTTTATATTGTAAGGCAAAAGCCATACAATAATTACGGAAAAACCCCAACGGTCCAAACGACCCCCTGTGAGCAAGCACTTGGCGACAGTGGGAAGGAAAAACTCCCTTTTAACAGGAAGAAACCTCCAGCAGAACCAGGCTCAGGGAGGGGCAGTCTTCTGCTGGGACTGGTTGGGGCTGAGGGAGAGAACCAGGAAAAAGACATGCTGTGGAGGGGAGCAGAGATCGATCACTATGATTAAATGCAGAGTGGTGCATACAGAGCAAAAAGAGAAAGAAACAGTGCATCATGGGAACCCCCCAGCAGTACTACGTCTATCGCAGCCATAACTAAGGATGGTTCAGGGTCACCTGATCCAGCCCTAACTAAAGCTCTTAGCAAAAAGGAAAGTTTTAAGCCTAATCTTAAAAGTAGAGAGGGTGTCTGTCTCCCTGATCTGAATGGGAGCTGGTTCCACAGGAGAGGAGCCTGAAAGCTGAAGGCTCTGCCTCCCCATTCTACTCTTACAAACCCTAGGAACTACAAGTAAGCCTGCAGTTGAGAGCGAAGCGCTCTATTGGGGTGACTATGGTACTACTGAGGTCCCTAAGATAAGATGGGACCTGATTATTCAAAACCTTATAAGTAAGAAGAAGAATTTTAAATTCTATTCTAGAATTAACAGGAAGCCAATGAAGGAGGCCAATATGGGTGAGATATGCTCTCTCCTTCTAGTCCCCGTCAGTACTCTAGCTGCAGCATTTGAATTAACTGAAGGCTTTTTCAGGGAACTTTTAGGACAACCTGATAATAATGAATTACAATAGTCCATGCCTAGAGGAAATAAATGCATGAATTAGTTTTTCAGCATCACACTGAGACAAGACCTTTCTGATTTTCGAGATATTGCGTAAATGCAAAAAAGCAGTCCTACATATTGTTTAATATGCGCTTTGATATGACATATCCTGATCAAAAATGACTCCAAGATTTCTCACCAGTATTACTAGAGGTCAGGGTAATGCCATCCAGAGTAAGGATCTGGTTAGACACCATGTTCTACGATTTGTGGGGCCAAGTACAATAACTTCCGTTTTATCTGAGTTTAAAAGCAGGAAATTAGAGGTCATCCATGTCTTTATGTCTGTAAGACAATCCTGCAGTTTAGCTAATTGGTGTGTGTCCTCTGGCTTATGGATAGATAAAGCTGGGTCTCATCTGCGTAACAATGAAAATTTTAAGCAATACCGTCTAATAATACTGCCTAAGGGAAGCATGTATAAAGTGAATAAAATTGGTCCTAGCACAGAACCTTGTGGAACTCCATAATTAACCTTTAGTCTGTGAAGAAGATTCCCCATTTACATGAACAAATTGTAACTCTATTAGATAAATATGATTCAAACCACCGCAGCGCAGTGCCTTTAATACCTATGACATGCTCTAATCTCTGTAATAAAATTTTATGGTCAACAGTATCAAAGCAGCACTGAGGTCCTAACAGACAAGCACAGAGATGAGTCCACTGTCTGAAGCCATAAGAAGCTCATTTGTAACCTTCAATAATGCTGTTTCTGTACTATGCTGAATTCTAAAACCTGACTGAAACTCTTCAAATAGACCATTCCTCTGCAGATGATCAGTTAGCTGTTTTACAACTACCCTTTCAAGAATTTTTGAGAGAAAAGGAAGGTTGGAGATTGGCCTATAATTAGCTAAGATAGCTGGGTCAATTGATGGCTTTTTAAGTAATGGTTTAATTACTGCCACCCTTAAAAGCCTGTGGTACATAGCCAACTAACAAAGATAGATTGATCATATTAAGATCGAAGCATTAAATAATGGTAGGCTTCTTGAGCAGCCTGGTAGGAATGGGGTCTAATAACATGTTGATGGTTTGGATGAAGTAAACTAATGGAAAATAACTCAGACAGAACAATCGGAGCGAAAGTAGTCTAACCAAATACCGGCATCATGACAAGCAGCCCAAAGATAACGATACGTCTTTGGGTATGGTTATGAGTAATTTTTTTCTCTAATAGTTAAAATTTTTTTACTACTGCACGGATTTTGACCAAATTTTCACCACAGGTAGATATTAGGCCATGGAAGATTCCATTACATTTTGGAGGCGATCCGGATCCAGATTCTGGATCAAGATTTTTACATAAAAAAAAAACCTTCTTCCAGGATTCTCATGAAAATTTGCACCACAGGTACATATTAGGCTATGGAAAACTTCACTGAATTTTGGAGACAAGATTTAGGTAATAACCATGCTGTGTCTGACAATTTGCAGACATTCATGCTGGTTGTACGGTCGCAAACTGAGCTTTAAAAAGGACTTTTTCCGGCGACGTGTTAGTGGAGCCGTTACAACAGATATTTGCAACTGTAATCCAGCATGAACATCCACAAATCATCAGACACAAGGGGATTATTCCCATTCTAATCCAATTCCATCGTTTGCATGGTCATTTTTCTGTAGGTAATTCGGTCGGCGAGGCTTACCATCGAGCCAAGGCAGCATCGCTCCAACTGCAGACAGGAAGTGGAGTAATCCATCAAATGTGAAAATCCATCAAATGTGAAACGGTAATTCTGTATCAGAATCCACATCAATGCTTTCATATGGTAGTTAAATTCACCAATTTCGGCATTGCCACTGTTACGTGACTTTCTCTCACTCTCAGCTAACAGCGCCAGTTTTTGACATCTGTGTAACAGCACGCTTGGCCGGTCAGAGTAATATTAAATGTGAAACGGTTGAATATTTTGTGACCTTACACCCGATATTTATACGGTTGGAAATCTCACGCGATTAACCAATCAGATTTGTGGAAAAAAATGTAATTGGATTAGAATTCAATTTATAAGGCTTTGAAGGATTACGTCAACACTACTTCATGGTTTCTTCCAGAATTTGCACCACAGATAGATATTAGATCATGGAAGACTCCACTGAATTCTGGAGGTGATCCAGATTGGCAGATGTCAGAAATTTTGGCTTGCTCTTTGGTTTCTATCAATGACTATTGGTTTCTTTCATAAAATCTGAAACAAATCTCACTCAGTTGTTGGAATGCTCTGACATTTCAAAATAGTTTTCTTTAACAGGACATTTTTATTAAAATTGTATTGTACTCCAACCTGTGGGCTGTACTGGGCATATATTTAATAGATGTGGCTGAAATCCACATACAAATTGAATGGCAGAACAAAAACCATGGGTCGCTCCCCAGTTTGTTGTCCTTCTAAGTCAGAACACAATACTCACACTGACCTCCTGGGAGACAGAGTTCAAGGCCAACTGACCTCCAAATTCCCCCATCAAACACAAAAAGCTAAACAAGCGTGTTCACGCAGGGGGTCTGTGGTTTACAAAAAGAACTGCCCTCCCTTTTACCCGCTCCACCTGCTGGATGTGTGTGTCTGTGTGTGTCTGTGTGTGAGAGTATGGAGTATCAATCCGTGTGGATCCAGGCCTGCACAGGATGAGGATGAGGATGCTGCTGCTGCTGCTGCGCCGCAGTGTACCTTATCTCTTCTGTGAGGGTATGCAACCATGAAGTCAATCAGTGCCACACCAGGACATCAATCACCCCAACTCCCTTTGGGGTGACCTCCTTGCTCCTTGGAGAACATAAAAGGGGGGAAGAAAGCACATTGAATATTCCAGGAAGACGACTACAGGCATACATTAGGACCGTGTAGACATTTGTTCCAACCCATATCTAACAGTGGCTGTAAAAGTTACCACTGCATTACATTTATCAGCTCTGTGCATGAAACTGTAATAACGATGCATCTGGTCTGGATCCAGATAGATATCTTCCAATTTAACATTGTGTGAAAGGAAAGAACATTATTTTAGTATTATTATTGTGATTTTTTTCCTTGCGGTTATCTCAGACGCACTTTTGCATCTTCCTCTGAACAATCTCCTGCTCCAAAGGGCCCTGGCCCCATTAATAATTCCCTAATCTTCCCTTCCATCTGATCTGGTCTTTTTCGCAGCGTCTCTCCATTTCGCACCTGCCCAGAAACTCCATCACCACCTCCTCCTCTCCCTCTGTGCAAGGGTTCATCGCTTTTGATGTCCTGTTGTTAGCCTGAAATGAGCTTTAACAACTGTATAATCTAAAATAACACCGCCTCAGATGACTCACGGAAGGAGGGGAGGAAGAGGAGACGGTGACAGAGAACGTGCTCATGGCTAATGGATCTATGCTGGATGTGCCATGTAATACTTTTTGGTCAAAGGGGACTGCGAGGGTAGAAGAAGGAAGAAAGCGAGATGAAACTGGTGGATGAAAGGCTGGAGAAAAAAAGAAAAGAGGGCAGGGTGAGAGGCAGAGTGAGGAAGAGCGAGGAAAAGCAGATGGAGCCACAAAGAGGTTGGGCGGATTTAATCAATTCACAGGGCCTGCGGTCGTTGCTCTCAGTCCACTCTGACAAGCAGAAGGGATTTGATCAAATCATAATCTCATCCTCACCTCTGTTGAGGATTTCCTTTAAGAATATGATGCGTTACTGAAGATCAAACTTTGACAATATGGCGCAACTAGATTGAGAATCCGCTACTTAAGCCACCTTGACACTTGCACGAATTTGATCTGCGCAATTCATTGTGCCAACGTGACCCACTTTGTCACACTGGAGGCCGCGTTTTGATGCCACATTATATAAAATAATTATTTCATAGCCGATGACCCATTTGCTCTCAGAACTTGGCTGGTGAAACCATCTCTGATCGCTCTCAGAATCGCAGAGAAATCATCTGCATCTGCAGCGTCTCTCGTGCGCATTGTGTGGTGGAGAACGCATTTGGAATTGTTTGACAAGTAATTATTTAAATATATATATATATATATATATATATAGTAATGGATTGGTAAAGCAGTTGCATTTTCATTCCTTCTTTTGAGTTTGATAATGTATCTGTAAAATTACGTTTATTACAGATGTAACATTTTATCTATAATTGTTCAGGTGCACTGCGCTGCGGCATTGAGATGCATTGACACGCAGTGATACACAATGTTTTCAAATAGGTTGGGCAATGTTCACCACTTTGCGCACCAGCTCAGAGCAGCACACAGTTCACACACAGTTTACAATGAGTTTACTCACTCGCACGCCAGATTGTATGCCAGTGTGGGAATCAAATTTGTGCAAGTGTCATCGCACCTTGAACTCTTACTAGAAGACTCAGGTGAGGACAATCACTTGTATTGTCAGAAAATGGCAGTTATGACATTTTGTTTCTCTGGTCATGATCCAGCATGCAGGTGACTCGGTGTTGAGGAAATCAGTGGCTGAAGAAGGTGCCCATCTTTCCCTTGGCTGCAGCAGATAGATGTTTATATTTGACAAGGGGGATGGACTATTTGTTTGCATGGCTGGTTCCATCCAAGACCCAAGGTGGTTCTGTGGTTTGGCAGATGCCCCAATATGCCAAGTTTGACCTATTATGAAATTCATATTTATGCAAAACTACATCCAGTGTTTATTTTTAGGGAAGTCTGTTTACATTGTTTGGAAGCAGGGTTTGAGGGGTAGGCGGTATTGTCATTAGGAGGACCAAGCCTACCTGGCCAACGTAGCTCGCCCACATGGTGCCAGCATTGCTTACACTCAATATACTCTGGAATTTGATTTTTATTTATATCTTTATTTACATTTATGCACTTCCAGTGTGCTCATAATCATTATGCAACTGTCCAGTGGAACCAGCTTGTCTTGACCTCTGTAATGTCTGCAGATTCTATTATTCGAGATAGAAACTCGTGATAGATCAGAGAAAAAAAATGACAACTCGCTAATCCACTCCACCGTGACTCATCTTTTCACTGCACAGCCTCAGCAAGTAGTCGCACCACAGGACTAATTCCCATTTCCTTCTCCCCTTACCTTGTGTTAAGTAGACGGCTCTCCTCCTCCGTCTCGGTGTTGGATGTCATTAACAGCACTTACTGTTCTTAGCAATCTGCGAAGAAACCTGCAGCAGCTTGCATGCAGGTCCCTTGGTGTGGTCAGAGTAGGAGGCATGCTGTGGTCATAGTCATTGATCGAGAGGAGTATGGCTCTGGCTTAGGCTGATAATGCATGATGTAATTGTCACTGGAGTTTTAATTACATGCTTATTACCCCCTATTTCCATGCTCGTTTGCTGAACACTCTGAATGAAGGCTGCGGGACTAACAAACTGAGGGGGTTCATTTAAAGCTACAGTGTGTAGGTTTGAGTGCCATCTAGTGGTGAGGTTGCAGATTGTTATTGTGCAATCACTGATCACGATTTTGTTTCCAGTCACTTTTTCACTCGTTTGGCGACGGGAATTCGTGCTTCTTTGCTTTGTCTTGTGAGAAGCGACATGTATGATCCACCATTTCAGAAACTTGTTAACCTGCATTAGCAACACTGTAAAACTCAATCAGTTAGTGAACTCAAACCATTTGAGGGAAACCGACTGCCTTAAACCATTTGAGTTTACCAACTTAAAAAAATAATTTTCAATCATCAATCAATCAACATTTATTTATAAAGCGCTTTACAGCACCGACTGGTGTCCAAAGTGCTTAACATTAAAAACACAAATTCACAAAATAAAACACATATAGAATAAAATTTTAAAACAGCACATAAAATTTTTTCAAAAATATAATTTTCAAATTTTAGTAACTTAACAATTTATAGTTAATTAAACTTATGTAAATCTAGTTTATGTTTTTCAATAAAAAAGTGACAAATGTCTGCCTCAAAAATTTGCATTACATTTTGGATTAGATTTTTTGATGCGTTCTTTGGTTTACTTGTTGACTCTGTGTTGTGTTGTTATGCCTCCACCCATTTGCTCCCCTCGGGACACGAACTCACGATCTCCGGCATGGGAGTCGGACTCTCTAACCAGAAGGCTAAACCCAGGTTTCTGGCCTCGTAAGTTCAATTAATGGAAATGAGTGACTATAACTTAATTGTTACATTACATTAACTTAATTGTTGTATTAAATGGAGTGTTCAGTTTAACAGTGAACAAAAGGTGGAACAAGTAGTTTTAGGTTACTGTATCAACATGGTGATGCAACATGATTGCCTCCATGAGGGGGCCTGCTCCCTTCTCTATATGAACGGTTGATTCTAAGCTCATGAAATGCATTGATTCAATGTTGTAGGTACTTATACACTAATGAAGAGAAGGATGGAAATGCTAAATTCCATTTCTTTTAATCAACACTTCCAAAACATGCACACTGAAAGTGTAAGTGGAACTGGATTTATGGTTGTAAGTACAGCACTCAATGCAAGCTCATATTTCACTGTGCTGCTGAAACTGTTTGCTGCACTCGACACAAGCGTACCAGTGGGTGAATGTGAAGCATCACTGTAAAGCACCCTCAATTACCTACCCTCAGGCAGATAAACAATGATAGAAATCCTGTCCATTTATAAGTATCAACTCTGGAATGTACGAATTTTTGAAAATTTTTGAAAATTCTTGACCAGGTGGTCAAGAAGGTTTAGTGCGCTTGTTCGCAGTGCGGAAGTTTCTCA
Source organism: Thalassophryne amazonica (assembly GCF_902500255.1). Classification (NCBI taxonomy): domain Eukaryota; kingdom Metazoa; phylum Chordata; class Actinopteri; order Batrachoidiformes; family Batrachoididae; genus Thalassophryne; species Thalassophryne amazonica. The sequence continues at coordinate 71,355,953 of NC_047121.1, forward strand.
TTTCAAGTGCACCCCATCCTATTCTCCATGTATTATGGAGTTGCTTCAGGAAGGACATTTGGTGTAAAAACTGTGCTAAATCAACACACAAACCCACCTCAGATCTGCTGGAGCAATCCAGAGTGAACAAGAGAACAGCCAAGGGGTCTTACTTACTTGCTAAACTATTCAAATTAGTTACACGTTTACTTATTGGAATTGGAGTATCTAACAGGCCAAGTCCCATGGGTTCTACAAGATGTGTAAAAATCCATTTAATGACTTTTGAATAATGGTGTAACAATTTACTAATATCAATAGGAAATCAGTTGCTATGACTACAACCAATTTGATGACCTCTGGATTGAACTAAATGCCATATGAACCAGTATATGGTCAGATTTTGAAGTCATGAATTGGTATTTTTTAAGTTATTAAAGCATCTCTAGTTTTTGTGGATGATGTGGTTCTGTTGACTTCATCAAGCAGTGACCTCCAATGTGCACTGAGAAGGTTTGAGGCTACTGGGATGAGGATCAGTACTGATCTGAGCCATAAAGAACTGAGCCATAAAGTGAGAGTCTTGATCTTCCAGTCAATTTATACTCCTATCTTCACCTATGGTTATGAACTTTGGGTAATGACCAAATGAACAAGGCAAAGGATACAACTGGTGGAAATAAGATTCCTTCGTCAGGTATCTGGTCTTATACTCAGGCACAATAGCTTGAATATCCCAGAGGGACTCTGAGTAGAGCTGCTGCTTCTTCACATCAAAAGAACATAGCGGAAGTGGTTGAGGGCATCTGGTGAGGATGGTGGTTCAGGCATCTGGGAGGTCTTCCAGTCACATATTCAAACTCTTGTAAATGTACAGAGGACAATGTCAGACTGTCATGGAATCAGAATGGGAAAGTCATATAAGTAGTTCTTAAATGCTAATTTTAAGCCCAACATTGCTGCACTTCTTTGTCATTTCTGACTAACATTCCATGGCCTCGTCTCTGCTGCCCAAAGCATTTACACTGCAACAAAAATAAAGAATAAAACTGTTGCATACAAACATGAAAAAAATGCAGATGAATTTTAGAACATGGAAATTTATTCAGCTGTTGTCTTCTCTTTCTGGGTTTCTTCTACACTGTGCTTTCTGCTACTGTATATGTTGTGATGACTTATTCTAATTAGGGAATAACCCCATTGTGTGTGATGATTTGCGGATGTTAATGCTGGATTTTATTGTTGCACATTGAGTTTACCAGCAAGGTGTTAGCAGAGCCGGTAAAACGGCTATTTGCAACCGTAATCCAGCATTAACGTCCGCAAATCATCAGACACAAGGGGTTATTCTTATTCCCATTCTAGTCCAATTCCATCGCTTGTATGGTTATTTTTCTGTAAGTAATTCGGTTGACGAAGCTTAGCATAGCAACAGCGTCATCATTCCAGCGTTGTCGCTCCAGCGCCATTATTGACATCTGCATAGCAAAGCGGTCAGGGCGCGGAGTAATACGTCAAATGTGAAACGATCAAATATTTTTCTCACAGTAAAATCAATATTTTATGGTCGGAAATTTCACACGATTAACCAATTAGATTTGCGGAACAAATGTAATTGGATTAGAATGTAAAATAAATATCTTTACTAAAGAAGGAATTGTACCAGATTGCATGGTATTACTCCGAATTGAATCCTTTCATAGTAAAAAGTTGCATTCCTGAATTGTACAACCCTGTCTCATGAGTTTGTTTTTTTTCATGCTCCCGTCATGAAATGATTAGAATTTTCGAGTCGGGGATTTTTTTTAACTTACTATTACTAACCCTAGCCCTGACCTTAACCATAACCAAACCCTACTCCTTCTCCAAACCCTAACGATACCCCCAGACCCCCCCCCCCCCCCGCGCATCACTTTTAATTTTGTGCAGCCGTCAGGGAATGTATTCGAATAAATTTGTGCTCCCATTACGAAAATTTTACACTTTTCGTAACAGTATCACGAACCAATAGATTAATGTATATTTCTTGATGCTGAATCACGACATGTATCATACCCCATGTATCTAGATGCATATTGAATTGTTTTGTAAGGGAGTGATGTACACCTCAAACAACCCTTCTCGTAGCCCACCTCTTACCCAATGACCACTGGGGTAGGCTCCCTTAACAGCAGGTTTGGAAAAGGAATGAATGAATCTCTCTCTCTCTCTCTCTCTCTCTCTCTCTCTCTCTCTCTCTCTCTCTCTCTCTCTCTCTCTCTTTATTTATTTATTTATTTCCCAAACATTATTGCTCAGAGATGCCTGGTGCCCCACAAACACATTCCTGACAATGACAGGAGTCTGAGGGTCTCAGTTCATCTAAAATTTCCATCATAGCAAGAAGCCGCTCCATCACACTATCCCTTCTTGCCTCTAGGCCATGCTGAGCTGTGATGGTGGCCACATTGCATGTCTGAGTGCATACGCTACACTGAGCAATGCTTTTCAATTACCTGCGCCGGAGCCTGAGAAGAAAATACATAGCCACATATTTCTGAGGCGAAATGCTTAGGTCAGACACACACAGAAATAAAATATACCTTATGTCATTTAATTTGACAGTTGTCCTTTCCCAGCTATTGAACAGAGGTCGTCAAATATACAGCTGATTGTGCAGAGCGGCATATAATGTGTAACAGCCTTTATGTGCAGAACTGTATATGTGTGCAAGACTGATGTCATTATAAATCAGGTTATTCATGCCAGAACTGACTTTTACTAAAAGGAGATGTGTCATCTACCAACAATAAAAAGCAAAACAACTAAATTAACAAAACATATAAGGTTTTTCATAGCTCATTATTACTTTTGTGAGGATCCCACAGAGTTTAATACTCTAGATTAAGTACAGGTAACACGTGAACCTCTAATCATGAGCAGATGACATCTTCCTCACCCGGTCAGTACACATGGCAGTGCTTTAAAGGTGACATGGCTTTTGAGGCTGGAGAAAGATACTCAGTGGGTGCTGCCTGATTCAGAAGTGGAAATGTTGAAGTGAAATTCTGGAAAACTGGTGAAAGAAATGTATCATTCATCAGATAAGCCCCTGTGAAGGGCGTACTCACACAAAGACCCCATTCAGACTGGGGTTTGCAGTCCAGCTCGAGCTGGACTGGTTTTTCTGAATCTGAACTTCGCTATTCGGATTTAAGACTGATTATTTGAGCAGGATTTGCCGAGGTCTGAATGAAAATCTGGCTAGAATCCAATGAGCACAGATCTCTTTTAGCTTGAGCCAGACTGAGTTTGGACGGGTGGGTGGGATGAGACAGATTTGAAAAACAGGACTGAACACTATCCAGCTAGAAAGAAGTCCAGATTGGATCCATCTTGAGTTTGATTGCCAACATGGAGGACTCCATCCCCTCCCCCCGTGTATACAAATGCCTCATTCTATCCAACCATCCATTTTCTATGTGTGCTTACCCCAATTAAGGGTCCCGGGGGTGGAGCCTATCCCAGTGGCTATGGGGTGTGAGACAGGGTAAACCGTAGACAGGACACCAGACTGTCACAGGGCCAGATAGATGCAGACCTACGGTCAATGTAAAGTTTCCAATTCACCTAACCTGCATGTCTTTGGATGTGTTCTTCAAACATTGGAAGAACATGCAAACTCCACACAGAAAGGGTAGAGAGCAATCCCCCAACTTTCTTGCTGTGAGGCATCAGTGCTAACCACTAAGCCACCATGCCACCCAGCCTCGTTCTGAGGATGTGAAAACATATCACAGAGTTATTTGAAGGAATTATTCACAAAAGAACACATGGTTATTAATGCGCTTTCCATGAAAAAATGTTCATTTTGTGATAAAAGCATGGAATTTGGCTAAATTAACTAATGTTTGTTTTCAGATATGAGCCATCCTGGAGCTGACCTCTAATGAGTTGAACACTATACCACGTTATTTGTCTGATCATAACAATTCCAAAAAGGTATAGTTTGGACTATCTATGACTGAACTCCTTGGAGTTATGGGGTAAAAACATTAAGAATGGTGACAAAGGTCAGTTTCAGTTTGTACAGGGGTCAAAAGTTAAAGTTGCTCCAATTTTGGTAAAAAACAAAAATATGCAAATTATTGTTTGAGTTATTAGCATTTTAAAAAGGAATAGTTTGTCATGTCTGTCGTGCTTAGTTATCATGTTACAGGGTAACATACGAGGGCTGTCCGTAAAGTATAGGTCCTTTTTATTTTTTTCAAAAACTATATGGATTTCATTCATATGTTTTTACGTCAGACATGCTTGAACCCTCGTACACATGCGTGAGTTTTTTCACGCCTGTCGGTGACATCATTCGCCTGTGAGCACTCCTTGTGGGAGGAGTCATCCCACCCCCTCGTCGGAATTCCTTTGTCTGAGAAGTTGCTGAGAGACTGGCGCTTTGTTTGATCAAAATTTTTTCTAAACCTGTGAGACACATCGAAGTGGACACGGTTTGAAAAATTAAGCTGGTTTTCAGTGAAAATTTTAACGGCTGATGAGAGATTTTGAGGTGATACTGTCGCTTTAAGGACTTCCCACGGAGCGAGACGTCGTGCAGCGCTCTCAGGCGCCGTTGTCAGCCTGTTTCAAGCTGAAAACCTCCACATTTCAGGCTCTATTGATCCAGGACGTCGTGAGAGAACAGAGAAGTTTCAGAAGAAGTCGGTTTCAGCATTTTATCCGGATATTCCACTGTTAAAGGAGATTTTTTTAATGAAAGACGTGCGGACGGGTCCGCGCGTTGGGACGCAGCCGACGCGGTGCGGCGGCACAGGAAAAACACCTCCGTGTTGATAACCATTTGTAAAATCCAGGCGGCTTTTGATGGCTTTCAGTGGAGTGAGTATATGAGAAATTGTTTAACAGCTGGACATCTTCCAACTTGTCCTTAAGGCTTTCAACAGAGGTGTTTTTCCTGTGGCGGAGCGTCGCGGACGCTGCGAGCCGACGCGCGGACCCGTCCGCACGTCTTTCATTAAAAAAATCTCCTTTAACAGTGGAATATCCGGATAAAATGCTGAAACCGACTTCTTCTGAAACTTCTCTGTTCTCTCACGACGTCCTGGATCAATAGAGCCTGAAATGTGGAGGTTTTAAGCTTGAAACAGGCTGACGACGGCGGCTGAGAGCGCTGAGCGACGTCTCGCACCGTGAAAAGTCCTTAAAGCGACAGAATCACCTCAAAATCTCTCATCAGCTGTTAAAACTTTCACTGAAAACCAGCTTAATTTTTCGAACCGTGTCCACTTCGATGTGTCTCACAGGTTTAGAAAAAATTTTGATCAAACAAAGTGCCAGTCTCTCAGCAACTTCTCAGACAAAGGAATTCCGACGAGGGGCTGGACGACTCCTCCCACAAGGAGTGCTCACAGGCGAATGACGTCACCGACAGGCGTGGAAAAACTCAAGCATGCGCACGAGGGTTCAAGCATGTCTGACGTAAAAACATATGAATGAAATCCATATAGTTTTTGAAAAAAATAAAAAGGACCTATACTTTACAGACAGACCTCGTATGTCACACGTCATAGAATCCAATGGACATCGACATTGTTTGACTTTTACTTTGGAGACCAAACATTCAACACAGTCAAAACTATTCCATTTATTAATGCTTTTATTTCAACCAATAATTTGCATCACGTTTTACCAAAATTGGAGCAACTTTAACTTTTGACCCCTGTACAAACTGAAACTGACCTTTGTCACCATTCTTGCTGTTTTTATCCCATAACTCCAGAATATTCAGACATAGATAGTCCAAACTATACCTTTTTGGAATCATTGTGATCAGACAAATAATGTGGTGTAGTTTTCAACATGACTGGCTCATTTTTAAATTTTGACCTGTGTAATCCTTTATTGACCCCTGTAGCTCATTGGAGGTCAGCTTCAGGATGGCTAAATATCTCAAAATAATCAGTTAAATTAGACTATGTGTACCAAATTCCATGCTTTTATTACAAAATGAACAACTGTTTTGCTATGCCGCCCCACTAATTCCATTTCTGCTGATAAAGACCCTTCAGTCATGTACACTGTAGCTTGAAACAAGTATGTGAAATCGTTCACACACCTCGAAGCCTGATTGTGGATTAGGACTGACACTATATCTGCATTGTCCCAGTCCAGCCTTCTGTAAATCTATACAGGGTGACTGGCTCTGGCTGAGGAAGTAACTGAACTGGCATCCCATCAAGGGGAGTCGGAGACTCTCATCCCCTTCATGCTCTGGAAACCAGGGATAAGCATGTGCACTTATGATCCTCAGAGCCTATGTCGGATTTAGATGTACTTCATATCTGGACAAAAATCCTTCAGTATACACCACCTTACGGTTTATGAACTCATCTCAATGTAGACTTAATGAGCTATAATATGTACGAGAGTTGTGCCCACAAATGCTCAGGGCCATTTTTCCGTTAATCACATTTCTGGGTAAGGCGGGCCCACGGGGGCGGCTGTTGGGGGGGGGGGATTCAGAGCTTAGAAATCTCCTGGTGTTTGCCCGTGTCAGGGTCTGCATTAATGAGAGTCAATTCATGGAGAGAGGTGGAGGTCAGGCCTTTAATGGTGTCCGACTGGAGTAGACGGGGGTTATGAGCGTATGCGAGGTGGGTCCGGCGGGGCGGGGGCTGTTTGTAATGGGTGAAACAGGACACCTCTGATCTCTCCCAGACTTCACAGAGATCACTGGCTCTGGCTGCTGTGTATCTGCCTGCAAACACAACATCCAGCTGGGCTGGCATAGCCTCTTATGAAGTTGGCCGATACTCAGCTATGCATTTTTGAAACTTCTGAAATGAAACCACTGACCAAAACAAAACAACAACAAAAAAGAATCCCCAACTGCATACACAAACTTTGAAAGAACAGATAAAAACACAGCGTGCCATTTGAACCGAAACACTGCACCGAGTTCAGTTTCGAGTTTTCCGCACCAGCCTTATTTACAGCGTTTAGAAATTAGGCGGAAACACTCGTGTCAAATATGAAACGGCAAACACTAGGCATTATCTTTTTATAATCTCACATATGGAAATGAGTGTTTGATTTCCCTTCATGCAAATGAGATTTTCAATTAACGAAAAAAGAAAAAAAAAATAACACAAACTGGGGCTTGGCAGAGCATTGCGCGCTCGCCTATTGTGTCCTCTCCACACAGAAATAAATTATGAATACCTAAATAGCATTTCACATTTGAGATAATTATGGTGCAAAGAGAGAGCGTTAGAGAAGGAGAGCATCTTTTAACATGCAAATACAACACCCTACTTTGTTTTCTCATGCAGAGATCAATCATAATTGGGCAGGTACACACTATCACAAGTGTAATTTGATGACCCATTTTTTTGGATCACGCTCCCCAAATCTCTCCACTCGTCTCCCACGTGTGCTGCATTCACTGACTTTGCTAAGGGCCCCTTCACACATAAAAAATTACATGCAACCCACGGGACTCAAACCTGCAGTTTCCAAAAGCTCTGATTACCAGTCAGAAACTTTACCACTGAGTTACCATCACTGTCCTGTGAAAGGTGCGGGAAAATGCCTGATATCAGGAAGGACGTGGACATATTTAAAAAAAAATAATAATTTTATTGAATCCCTCTTATCAAGTGGACAATACAAATATGATCCATCTGTTCCTCTGTAGATGACTCATGTCATAGACATACAGTCATGAAATGACATGAATGGAACAGTGCAGTCATCTCATCATGTCCACATCTGCTGGCACGTGTCCAGCCAGCCGTGCGCACGTGTCCTGCCGACACACATGTCTTGTGGATGGCACGCCGCACCACAGACACTGTGTCATGTGGAACAGAGCTCATGTGGGTGACATGACAGTCAGATCAGCCGCTGCGTGTTATGATCTGGCGGTCCTGTTCAACCTGGGGACAGCCTGTCATTGTGCATGCCGTGCGCATGCTCGCTTACTGCAGCCTGTCCCCACAGCGATATATGTTTTTATTTATGTCCATGTGAGGACAGCAAGCAGACACACTTGCATCACAGTGGGCAGTTGTTAGTCCATGTTCGTCCAAACACAGCACGTGTTGTCCAGCCATGACATCCAGATCCACAGATCTCCACAGCTGCTTCTGTTGGTGGCCACACCTCCTGTCAGTTCAGTGCACACACCAATGTGTCACTGTGTCTGTTTGTAAAGCCACACTCGTGGGTGCACTTAGACAAATTTCACTGCCAGCTCGACAGTGATTGTCTGCTGACTGTTTTTGTGTTAACAGTGTGAATGCTCACACATTTCCTAAGTGCCATGTGAGCGGTGTTAGATGTTCATGCATATCACCTGAAATTTGGCCAACACCTACCATGAGAGGGTTCAATGAGCTCACACAGCGCACACTCCTCTTTCAGCCGCTGTTGTGCGCAAATATTTGTAGCAACAGGTGTACGAGGCATTGGGAGCAGATATGAATTTACACATTTTGCATACAGTTCCTGCTTCATGAGCACTTTATGCACAGTTCAACCAAATTCGCACGATGTGTGAAGGGGCCCTAAAATTGAAAAAAATATGTCTGATTATCAAGCAGTTGATTGTATAGCACACAACTGCATTTCATTTTTACCTGAGGCCAACATATGGGCATCGGGTATTGCGAAGACCTGGCATCTGTACGTCTGTCCATCACTCTGTCTGTCTGTGTTCAGCATAAGTCCGGTTCTATTACTGCCACAGTCTTCAAATTCGCAGGGAAAATTCTTGGGACACAGACTTTGGACAAGTTCAAAGATAGCTAACCTTGACCTTGTTTAAGAGGTATTTTCAGGTTAAAAAGTCACATTCTGTTTCAATCTGTTCAGTTTTTGAGTGGCGGGGATTACACCCAATCAGAGTAGAGCTGCACCGTGACATCACAGTCTGGTTGCTAGCTGCAAACTCAGTTTTATTTATGTGTAAATATATCCTTTTTGCCATATATTATGTTAAAGCGAGCAAGAAATAAACACTTCTAAAAATTGAAAATGCTGTTTTTATAACCTTATAATACCCCTGAAGTAATTTAAAAGACATTTAACAGACGTCAGTGTGTACGCTAACATCTGCTAACTCAAAGCTAACTTCTGGTCTTTTCAAAAGCGTTCACATATTATGAAAAAGCGAGTGAGAAATAAACACTTCTGAAACTGAAAACACTGTTTTTGGAGCCTAATAATTACTTAAACAACTGCAAATTATAAAGAACACAATGTTTATATGGTCAAGCGTATTTTAGCATTACGTTTTATATATTTATATATATATATATATATAAAGGCGGGTGGGAATTGGAGGAAAACGCACCAATTCACATTTCAGGCTGTTTGACTCGACTTGTAAGTCTGTCTGCTTTTTATTTTCCAGTGTCAGAGAAGTAATTGAATGGAGCTGCACTCTGATCTGTAGTCATTCTGAAAACCTTATCACAGTGTCTGAGTTCAAGAGATAAAGGGTTACGAGGCAGAGCGGTTCCTTATACGCTGCTAATGAATGTTCCGACAGCGCGCTGCTGAATGAGGCAGCAGATGAGTCATTAACAAAAGATACCGTACACATACGGAGAACAAATGTACAACGCACGATATAAATATGCAGAGGATGCAATCGAATTCCAACAAATCCCTCAAACACAAACATGGTACAGCGGTACATATTCCAGGATAATGAAGGCAATTATCCTGAAGAGGGGATTGACTTGAACTGCTTTGTCCTCCCTTAGGGGTTGTGGATTGTGAGTTCGTTTTGGACTTATGAACAGTAAGATGCCTCCTTTGCATTCTACTCTCCCATGTGGCCAACCCAGGATCAATGCTTCCAATGTAATCCTGGAAGCATTGAAATTGCTGGCTAAGGCTAAGTGTAAATTTGGTAAGATTGTAATTCACGTCGGCAGTAATGACACTCGGTTACGCCAATCGGAGGTCACTAAAATTAGCATTGAATCGGTGTGTAACTTTGCAAAAACAATGTCGGACTCTGTAGTTTTCTCTGGGCCCCTCCCCAATCAGACCGGGAGTGACATGTTTAGCCGCATGTTCTCCTTGAATTGCTGGCTGTCTGAGTGGTGTCCAAAAAATGAGGTGGGCTTCATTGATAATTGGCAAAGCTTCTGGGGAAAACCTGGTCTTGTTAGGAGAGACGGCATCCATCCCACTTTAGAGGGAGCAGCTCTCATTTCTAGAAATCTGGCCAATTTTTTGGGATCCTCCAAACTGTGACTGTCTAGCGTTGGGACCAGGAGGCAGAGCTGTGGTCTGCAGCTTCTCTCCCCCTGCCATCCCCCTATTACCCCATCCCCGTAGAGACGGTGCCTGCTCCCAGACCACCAATAACTAGCAAAAATCTATTTAAGCATAAAAATTCAAAAAGAAAAAATAATATAGCACCTTCAATTGCACCACAGACTAAAACAGTTAAATGTGGTCTATTAAACATTAGGTCTCTTTCTTCTAAGTCCCTGTTGGTAAATGATATAATAATTGATCAACGTATTGATTTATTCTGCCTAACAGAAACTTGGTTACAGCAGGATGAATATGTTAGTTTAAATGAGTCAACACCCCCGAGTCACACTAACTGTCAGAATGCTCGTAGCACGGGCCTGGGCGGAGGATTAGCAGCAATCTTCCATTCCAGCTTATTAATTAATCCAAAACCTAGACAGAGCTTTAATTCATTTGAAAGCTTGTCTCTTAGTCTTGTCCATCCAAATTGGAAGTCCCAAAAACCAGTTTTATTTGTTATTATCTATCGTCCACCTGGTCGTTACTGTGAGTTTCTCTGTGAATTTTCAGACCTTTTGTCTGACTTAGTGCTTAGCTCAGATAAGATAATTATAGTGGGCGATTTTAACATCCACACAGATGCTGAGAATGACAGCCTCAACACTGCATTTAATCTATTATTAGACTCTATCGGCTTTGCTCAAAAAGTAAATGAGTCCACCCACCACTTTAATCATATTTTAGATCTTGTTCTGACTTATGGTATGGAAATAGAAGACTTAACAGTATTCCCTGAAAACTCCCTTTTGTCTGATCATTTTTTAATAACATTTACATTTACCCTGATGGACTACCCTGCAGTGGGGAATAAGTTTCATTACACTAGAAGTCTTTCAGAAAGCGCTGTAACTAGGTTTAAGGATATGATTCCTTCTTTATGTTCTCTAATGTCATATACCAACACAGAGCAGAGTAGCTACCTAAACTCTGTAAGGGAGTTAGAGTATCTTGTCAATAGTTTTACATCCTCATTGAAGACAACTTTGGATGCTGTAGCTCCTCTGAAAAAGAGAGCTTTAAATCAGAAGTGTCTGACTCCGTGGTATAACTCACAAACTCGTAGCTTAAAGCTGATAACCCGTAAGTTGGAGAGGAAATGGCGTCTCACTAATTTAGAAGATCTTCACTTAGCCTGGAAAAAGAGTTTGTTGCTCTATAAGAAAGCCCTTCGTGAAGCTAGGACATCTTTCTACTCATCACTAATTGAAGAAAATAAGAACAACCCCAGGTTTCTTTTCAGCACTGTAGCCAGGCTGACAAAGAGTCAGAGCTCTATTGAGCTGAGTATTCCATTAACTTTAACTAGTAATGACTTCATGACTTTCTTTGCTAACAAAATTTTGACTATTAGAGAAAAAATTACTCATAACCATCCCAAAGATGTATCGTTATCTTTGGCTGCTTTCAGTGATGCCGGTATTTGGTTAGACTCTTTCTCTCCGATTGTTCTGTCTGAGTTATTTTCATTAGTTACTTCATCCAAACCATCAACATGCTTATTAGACCCCATTCCTGCCAGGCTGCTCAAGGAAGTCCTACCATTATTTAATGCTTCAATCTTAAATATGATCAATCTATCTTTGTTAGTTGGTTATGTACCACAGGCCTTTAAGGTGGCAGTAATTAAACCATTACTTAAAAAGCCATCACTTGACCCAGCTATCTTAGCTAATTATAGGCCAATCTCCAACCTTCCTTTTCTCTCAAAGATTCTTGAGAGGGTAGTTGTAAAACAGCTAACTGATCACCTGCAGAGGAATGGTCTATTTGAAGAGGTTCAGTCAGGTTTTAGAATTCATCATAGTACAGAAACAGCATTATTGAAGGTTACAAATGATCTTCTTATGGCTTCGGACAGTGGACTTATCTCTGTGCTTGTTCTGTTGGACCTCAGTGCTGCTTTTGATACTGTTGACCATAAAATTTTATTACAGAGATTAGAGCATGTCATAGGTATTAAAGGCATTGCGCTGCGGTGGTTTGAATCATATTTGTCTAATAGATTACAGTTTGTTCATGTAAATGGGGAATCTTCTTCACAGACTAAAGTTAATTATGGAGTTCCACAAGGTTCTGTGCTAGGACCAATTTTATTCACTTTATACATGCTTCCCTTGGGCAGTATTATTAGACGGTATTGCTTAAATTTTCATTGTTACGCAGATGATACCCAGCTTTATCTATCCATGAAGCCAGAGGATACGCACCAATTAGCTAAACTGCAGGATTGTCTTACAGACATAAAGACATGGATGACCTCTAATTTCCTGCTTTTAAACTCAGATAAAACTGAAGTTATTGTACTTGGCCCCACAAATCTTAGAAGCATGGTGTCTAACCAGATTGTTACTCTGGATGGCATTTCCCTGATCTCTAGTAATACTGTGAGAAATCTTGGAGTTATTTTTGATCAGGATATGTTCCTAGGGTTTGTAAGAGTAGAATGGGAGGCAGAGCCTTCAGCTTTCAGGCTCCTCTCCTGTGGAACCAGCTCCCAATTCAGATCAGGGAGACAGATACCCTCTCTACTTTTAAGATTAGGCTTAAAACTTTCCTTTTCGCTAAGGCTTATAGTTAGGGCTGGATCGGGTGACCCTGGACCATCCCTTGGTTATGTTGCTTTAGACGTAGACTGTGTTTCATAATTATTGTATGGCCTTGCCTTGCAATGTGGAGCGCCTTGGGGCAACTGTTTGTTGTGATTTGGCGCTATACAAGAAAAAAGTTGATTGAAGTTGATTGATTGATTGAGACAGAAAAGTCAAACTGCTCAAAAAGAAAACACTCAACCGAAGTCCTTAAATTTACTTTGGAATGGTATTTAAAGGTTAGTTAAACTTACTTTTTTCCCGATGGAGAGGCTGTAACACCATGGTCTTTTGGTGTGTTTACCCAAACAGGATCAGGGCTGTACCTACCTCGATGCTGAAGATCCCAGTGGCTAAGTAAGAACGGACAGTGTCAATCTGGCATCTTATGTTAGGAGGCCCAGAGACATATTGGACAAGTCCCTAGATTCATGAAAATGCTGGCTACAGGTGTATAACAGGGGTAGACACCTATGCAGGAGCTTAAAGGTCCGTATTTTCAGATTTCCACTGCTTCTGATCTTACTCTATGCTTGGAACATTGTCCAGTCCCAACTGAAACTGCCCAGACTGACTTCCTTGAACACCTTCTGGTCTATTTTACAAGATTGCGAATGGGATTCTTTTGCCATGTGCAATATTATTATGACCAAGTTGATTGTATTTTATTAATGTATTTTATTATTTATGACGTGTGTTGCTCCCTTTCTTGGCCAGGTCATCCTTGCAAAAGAGGTTTCTATCTCAGTGGAGGTCTATATTAAATAAAGGGTATTATTGTGAGGGCATCCACTGAGTGGACATTGATATATTTGGTACTATGTTAATCTAGGGCATCTTGGGGTACTACTGGAATACCTTTATGACAAATAAACAGCTGCTTAATGAGACTTAGATGAGGCTGATTACAAGGGAGCATAACGGGACATTAGTTTTGACATTACAGCCATTTTGCACTTGATCCTGAGTGTAACCCAACAAACAAGCGTCTCATTGCTGTCTGCAGAAGGCCAAGTGGACACACGTGTTACACCTGGCTACAACAAATAAGGGGTTACTTTTGTGAAATAAATATTAACCACCAAGGAACTGTGTGGATGCGGTCGAATCTCAAAGTAGTTCTTTGAGGTGGTGGAAGCATTGATGTATGGCACCAGGACACCCAAACGTGATTTGATTGTATTGAAAGCCTGTCACATGATGGTCATAAGGTCATTGGACGGAGGTGTTTGGTGATGCAGATATCATTGCAGGAGAGTGAAGGTCCACCTCTTTAGGGTCCTTTTGCTTCTTGCCTTTCTGTGTGGTGGTGAGACTTGGACACTAACCAATAACCTTAAGGCGATAACCTGATATCGTTGGTACTAGGTCTTTTCAGAGGATCCTCTGGTACTGCTCGAATGACAATGTGTCAAACAAAAGTTACACCCTGAAACTACTCTGAGGAATATTACATTGAATTGACTTGAGAAGGCCAAGGGGAAGCTCACATTAGGGTAGATAAATGGTTACTTTCAAGAACTGGAGGTAAACCGCTTACAGTCCTTGGTGGTTGCCATCTATGACCAAAGGTGATTCTGTCGTGTGGTGTATGTGGCAAAGCGCAACACCAGTGCATGTTACCAGACTTGACCTGATCTGACAATGGCTTCCTTGGCCTTGACTTTGGAGCTTTGACCAGTCTACTTCAAAATTAAACCACATTGAAATATCAATCCAAATAATATTCCCACCAGGTTTGATCAATCTAGGCTTCTTATGTGTTGAAATACACAAAAAATGTGTTTTTCGGATGATATTTTCCTTGACCATGACCTTTGACTGCACTACTTTGAACTCAAACTACCTCTAGATATCGTTCCAAATAATATTCCCACCAGGTTTGATCAATCTAGGCTTCTTAGCTGTTGAGACACACAAAAAATTTATTTTTTTGACAATATTTTCCTTGACCATGACCTATGACCGCACTACTTCAAAATCAAATCACCTTTAGATATTGATCAGTTAACAATGCCACCATGAGTGATCTATCTGGGCTTCTTAGTTGATGAGATAGGTAAAAAAAAAGTTTTCCTTGACCTTTGACCATTGTTGAAACTACTTCAAAGTATAACCACCTCTAGATATCAATCCAGTTAATATTCCCACCAGTGTTTGAACCATCTAGGGTTCTTAGTTGTTGAGATACACAAAAAATGTATTTTTTGACAATATTTTCCTTGACCATGACCTTTGACTCAAGTACTCCAAAATCTAATCACCTCCAGATATCTAGCCATGTTAACAGTCAACAGTATAGGAGTTCGCGGGCCATTTCAGACTGTCAGATATGGATGATACCATGCACGCTAAAATGAGAGTGGTGAGACTGATGTGAACACCTCGGAGAGGTACTCGGGTTGTTTACCGGTAGACTTCCTTTGTACCGCGGGCTAATTCGGCCAGCCACTCCACACTCACAAGCATCAATCTTCTGTGACCTGGCCTACAGCCTCGTCCTCCCGGCGGAGGGGACTCTCTCCTTCTTCCTGTCTCTCCCTCCTATCCCGATCCTGCTCTTTCCACTGACTCTCCATCTTTCTCCCTCCATCTGACCTCATCCCTCCTCTAAATCTGTCCGCTGTCAAACGAAGCACCAAGAACGCGGAAGTTGTGAACAAGATCGATAAAGCAAGGACATGCTGAACGATCACGCCCAGAGATGGCAGTTTGCGCTGAGAATGGGTGTTGCAAGCCATAAATCCCGCCGTTCGGCCGTCGGGCAGGCAAGGAACGCAAGCTGTCGCCATCATCATCATCATCATCTGGAAGAAGCATAGAAGTTAGTGTAAACAGTTACGTCAACCGCCCCGTCAGCGCCGCCCCAACAGATAAATCCATATTAGCTGGAGTGTTTGAAAGAGACTTTGATGCATGTTCTGAAGTGAGCGGCTTTGCTGAAATATGAGCGGGCTGTGTCATATATGTCATGACAACATACTGTTGATGGCTTTCCATATGATGGAGGTGCATTGACTGCCTGCGATGAGCTCCAGATAAACTGGCGATCGTAAGTGTGATTGGCAGGTGAGCTGAAGCAGAATCTGCAACCTCTCAGAACTTGAACGCATCTTTTGACCTTTTCTATGGCGCTCTGTAATGATCCGTGCCAATGTGGATGCACACTTACCTCCTGAGAGTTGACAGATATGTAAATGGAAAACTGCAATGGGCACGCCAACACATGCATATGATAAAGGTGTCGTTCCTTTTGCATTTAAACAAAATTGACCAAATTTACTTCGTGTTGAAATCATGCAATTTTTAACTAGTTTATTTCTATCATGAACAGTCAGGAGATAAGAAAATTTAACATATATTCCATAGATTTAAATTATAAAAATGAGATTTTGAGGTTGAATCCTGCCATTGGAAGAAGGCAGATGTGGAGTCTACCCCCTGGCACTTTTCACAGGGACCAGGTGGGCAAGGTGGGGTGGAGGACAAGCAACCAGGGTGTGTGCAGGAACCACATGAAGGCAACAAGAGGAGGGCGCAGAGGCTAGGCCAGTGAAAGACATGGACCAACAGGAGGCAGCGCGGTGGAGGAGGTAATGCCACAGATGGCGTCTGCAAACAGCTGAGAGGTGAGTCAGGATTGCCATTTTTTACTGGCTTTGGTGTTTCCTATTGGTTGCTGTTTATGCTGAAATTATGATCACCTGCTTCTGACCTGATATACAGGTGTTATTAATTAGCGAATGTGAGGAAAGCTAAAACCAGAGTTTTTGTGGTAGCACCTGCGCTATGCTCCATTTCTGTGGTATACTGCAAAATTACAGCACATTTTATAGCTGGCAAAGTATTCATTTTGGGGTATTTCATGGCAAATATGAACTCATGCCATTGGATTTTATGGATGGCATTAAGGGCAACATGCATGTGCACATGCTGCATTCAATCAAAACTGGGAACTCGGAAATTCCGACATGCAATGGAAAATCCATTAATAAAACTTTGAAAAAAAATGTATCTATTCACTGACTCATTTTTATCAAACCATTGTATTTTTTTTGCACTTTAAGTTACAACTGAACACCAGTCATATTTCTTGGTCTACATCATGTTACCATGAGCATAAGTAGCATAGCAGTGCAATCACCACACAGCATCTTGTCACTGTATTTTAAACCCTTGTGGGTAAAAATTATAAACTGTTTCCAGAAGAGCTGCATTTAGAACAAATTGCACTTATAAGAGTGTGAATATTTTATTTGAATACTAAGAAACAAATTTATGGATGCAAAGAAGAAAATCCTTTATTTGACTTAAACGGTCAAAATCTCAAAGGCACTGCAACTTTAAGCATCGGTTAAGGAATTCAACGAGCCCAACATGTGAGGGGGTGTTGTGTGGATAAAGAGGACTCATAGAAAATATTTTATTTATATTCCACACATAAATCGTAGGCTGTTTGGTCCCATCCCAGCAGTCTTCATATTTCCCGGTGACATTATCAGCTGTCTCCATCATGTGCAGAGCAGGAAATAAATTGCATTTTTGCCAGTGGTTCTGTGGCTGCAGGACGCAGGAGGAGCATTATAATATAAAACATGAATAAACAAAATCACTCATGAGCAAATGTGCAGGAGCATGGGGAGGTAATCTCCTTTAGGCATGGTCCTTGAAATTAACTCAAAGAATCTGCACATGAAACGTGTTAAGAAGATTAATCAAATAGTTTTTCCTCCCCTCCACCCCTTCACTTTTGCTTCTATTGAGTTTTTTAATATATATATATTTTTTCCTTTTTTATTCAAAGATTATGGTAATTGCTTATTATTGTGCTTACTTGAGGTAGATTGCTTGGCCACAGGTGAATCAGAGTGAGGCAAATGATAACGCTGCATGTGTGAAATTGTCATATCATCTATTTTATAATGCGGCCGATGCCAGGCGTAAGCGCACCCAATGTGTGACATGCGCTTTCTAAAGCGCATAGGACCAGTGGGTTTAAATAAGCCAGAGAGCAAGTAAACTAGAACTGAACAAATAATGCTTTAAAAGCTTTGAAAATTATAATTGGAAAGTGCGCAGAAGAGTGGACAGGCAGCACCCCAGTGGATATGGTGCTGTACAAATGCCAAAAACCATCCTAGGGCAAGGCTAGGGGAGCCTATGTCTAGGCAACTCGGTATCGTGTCTTTTGCACCACAGCTGTAAAATTGTGCTGAGCGACACATATTTATAACCTGGTGGCAGGCACGTCTTTACGGTCCTGGTGCATCCTGCCTTACACCCCTATTCCACAGGGCGCCATTCTATTACGATCACCTACAATAAAAAAAAAGGTGCAAAAATGCAATGAAACGGCTTAATCTGGCTTGCCTCCTAACAAGGTGGCTTATAACGTACAGACCTGGCAACTGGATGGCTTGGAGCGGATCTGGCAACCCACTCAAAAATAAAAGCAAGGAGCTGCGCCCTCAGCCAGCACCGCAACAAATGCTGCTTTAGCTTCAAATACCCCGATGGAGCATGATCAAACAAGTTTCAAGCTGTACTCACTACAAACATCCCGTTTTAAGATGTTCGAACATGAAGCAGAGGTTACTACACAGTCGCAACAATTTTCCAAATTGGGATGAAATTTTTGAACAGTTTGAAAGTTTGATCCCAATTTCAAAACTGGTGCCAATGACGGCTGTAACTACTACATATACCAGGTTTGTTAAAGATGGACAAAGATGCATCAAGAAGTTACTGATGCTTCATGATGATATTCGGGATTAAATGGGAAAGAACGGCAGTCCGTGGAATGGCCCCTTTACTGTATGGTTGTGACACTTGGACACTAATCAGTGAGCTCAGGTGACAACTAGATGTCTTTAGTATAAGGCCACTTTGGAGGCTCCTTGGTTCTTGCTGGAAGGACTGACTGGTTTGTCCAGGAGACTCAGTTGAGTTGTAGCACTTGTGAAATGACGGAGTGTTAGCTACAACATTTTGGCCAAATGGTGCACTTCTCTGAGCACAATCTAGGATGCAGGTGCCTGAGTGTTGACTAGCTCTCCTACATGGCTCACTAACTCCAGCTAGCATTATTTTCATAGCCACATTCCTGTGTAAGTAACTATCTTCCGACAGTGGATGTTAATATTCCTATGCTACTAATAGGCTAATGGACTACGGCACGCAGTCACTGCTGCCACGCAAGAGCCTCAATTATGCAAAGGGGGGAAATTGCTCAAGGGCACCTTTATGAGTTTTGTGCCATAGCATTGAACGCAGGATTCCTTGGCCATAAGCCTTCATCTTCAAACTTCAGGCACCACCTCTCTATCATAGGCATTCATTTTCCTCTCCTTGTATCTAGTCTTCTTCTGCTAGTTACTAGCATTCCTATGCTAGTAACTAGCAGGACGGCCTTGATGAAGCCTCACAGGACATGTTTGGGCATGTCCAGCTCATGCACAATCACAATCGGATATTCACACGACTGGAAAGCAAGCGGAATCCGTCTGAAATCCAACTGAAAGCCGTCCTGTGAGACCAACATGGAGGTGGTTTTGTGCCGCATAATGAACGGCTCCATGGCGCGTCCCTCTGCTTCTTTTTCCATGAAAAAACTCCTGTAATGGTGGACTGTGCCGAAAAAGTGCTGATGTCCACATCTTCTGCCTTTTTGTGAAAGTCAGACGAGGTCCCAGATCAACAAAGCTTTCATGTTGGAAATGATCTGGTTGTTTCAGCGGGGTGTCAACCTGTCAATGGGGGCTGGGAGTGCGCCGCACTCTCAGCAGTTGTGGGCCGTCCTTAAAGCGGCAGTAACACTCCGTAATCTGTTTAATCCCCATAAAATCGTCCCTGAAAGCCATATTAATTTTTCGAACGGTTTCCACCTAGAGGTCTCTTACAGTTTCTGGAAAAAAACTGATGCAGCAAAGATCCAAATCGTTCAGACATTTATTCGCAATAAAAAATAGACGAGAGGGGTGGACCACTCCTCACTCAAAGCCTGCTCACAGGCGAATGACGCAACCGACAGGCGTGAAAAAACTCACGCATGTGCACGAGGGTTCAAGCTTGTCTGACGCAATCACACGTGATTCAAATCCATATGGTTTTTGAAAAAATAATAAGGTCGGATACTTTTCTAATAGACCTCGTATATATATATATATATTTCACAGTTGAAAAATAACCAATATGTTGTATATAAAACGCAGATGCGTGTGTGTGTGGTGGTCATGGGGTGTGGGGGTGCCAGACATACATACACACCCACATACTATATGTGATGTTTATATACAGGGTTGGGCAGGATTACTTTGAAATGTAATCCTAAAGTAATCAGATTACAAGTAATCCAAATGTATGTACATACATACATACATGTAATCCACATGTATTCTTTCAAATATCACCTTCAGTTGCTAAAAACACTGGTAATACATTACTCCCTCTCTCTCTCTCTCTCTCTCTCTCTCTCTCTCTCTCTCTCTCTCTTGCCTTCTATGCCACATAAATTAGGTTGTCATAATGTACCATCCCCATAAGAGTTAAGGTAAAAATTAATCTACACAATCTTCTGTTTACACATATAGTTCAGTAAACCCAAGTGGAAACAGCTGAAACATGTTTGAATCACAAAAATGTGTTTCTCGTTGTCTCAACAAAACTTTACATTTCATAATGGATTTGTGTTCCAGCAGAGAAATTTGGTCGACAAACATCATTCCCCACATCTTTCATCTCCTCACAGTCATACATCAATTACAGGACATGATGTGAGGTTCGTTCAGGTGCTACAGTGAACGAATCCAGGATCAGATGCCACTCACGCATCCTTCACCTGAAACGGATGTCAGGCATAAACACAGGTAAATCACTCATCTGTCCGTATAATCATGCAAATTTGGATTATCCCTCATGTTTTCCACATCTCTTGCCACTCATTTATGCATGTTTTTCCCATACTTGGTTGCCCACGTCGTGTTAGACAAATGTTGTTTAGAATGAAAAGCATATGTGGTTTCACTTTAAAGCATGCCTCGATCTGTTTTCAGAATCCTATGTCCAACATTATGGCATGTGGTGTAGTTTCCTGATGGTCCAGTGCAGAGTTGATGTACTGCTGAGGATCCTAACAAACATAAAATGTCAAGGGCACATTTAGAAGAGCAAGTTGTGGCAGATACTGTATTTTCTTGAGGATAAGTGTCACTTTTTATTACTTGTTTGGCTGATGGCTTATATTTCACAAAAATACTACATTATCATCTATGGCCACAAGATGGCAATGTCTACTGACAGTTGCCCCTGCATATTGATCTGAATGAGATACTGTTTGATATACACTTTCGAGTAGAAGGTAGTTTTAATTTACCATTAAGCTGGATGTCAACCACTAAAACAAGAAAAAGATCTCTTCTTAAAACAGCCACATACAATGGCCATTATATAATAATGAATTTGCAAAAATCTTTAAAAAAAAAAAAACTTTTTCACCTTGTCAATATGGGGTACTGTGTGTAGAATTTTGAGAAAAAAATGAATTTCATCTATTTTGGAATAAGGCTGTAACCAGTAACTTTGAAAAGTGACTTTATTAGTTACTTTAAACAATTACTTTATACAGTTACTTCATTAGCAGCTACAAACAACTTGTTGGCAGCTGCTGAATGTAACTAAAAAGTAACTAGTAATCTAACTTGGCTATTTTTTAAGATGTAAAACAAAGAAGAGAAAGATCTCTTACAACAGCCACATACAATGGCCATTATATAATAATAAATTTGCAAAAATCTAAAAAAAAAAAAAGAATGAATGAATGTTACAGTTACTTCATTAGCAGTTGTGAACAACTTGTTGGCAGCTGCTGAATGTAACTAAAAAAGTAACTAGTAATCTAACTTGGTTATTTTTAAGATTTAGTATTCAGAAAAGTAACTATTAGTTACTTTTCTGATTTGTTACTTTGCTGATTACTCAGTCTTAAGAGTAACCACGTTAGATTACTGGTTACCTTATTAGTTGCATTACTTATTAGTTACAAGTTGTTGGCAGCTCCTTAGAAAGTAACTGCATAAAGCTGCTAATGAAGTAACTGTGCAAAGTGGCTAAAAAAGTAACGTAACTTTTCAAAGTAACTGTGGCAACACTGTCAGTAATGTAACAAAATGGGGAAAAAAGCAAAGCGCTGCAAATACTTTCTGGATGCACGCGTATGTATATGTACAATGACAATAAAGGCTATATTATTATATTATATACACTTAAGTTAAAAGTTATGTGATGTATTTGATAAAAACTCCATATAACCTGTACAATGAAGACTTTAAACTGTTTTTCCAAACAATGCAACTACTCCTACAATAATTCTTGCGATAAATAAATGTATGCAAATGCATAAAGAAAGAGCAGCTGGTGTGACGACACAAGCCTGTGTGGCCTTCGCTTTCATAAGCAGAGTGACAGAATTTTGAGATGCAATGTCACAGTCAGACCTTGGAATACGTTATGATATGGTTCCAGCAGACAGTATGGATATCAGTATGGATATACGTGGAAAGAAAGAAAGGAGGGGGCTAAGATCGTAAGACGTCCCCAGTGGCCACAGTGTGTGTGCATGGATGATCAGTTTGTGGCCCGGTCTGCTCGCCGATGACTGATGAGTTGGCAGTGGACCTTGGAGGTTTGGGTGATAGCCTTTCAGTGTGTGATTCACGGGGAGCGCCCTGTGCACTGACATCCCTGCGCACTGTGATTGAGTTCACAATCCTGCACCATTCCTCCCAAGTATATGTGGCTCTCGAATCAATAAATGGCAAAGTCACGAGATCCCAACTGCAATATAGTAGCGATACCACTCTAGGCTATGCTGCAGATATTATTATCCATAACGGAAGTGTTTTGATGTACAATATTTGTTTATTTATGTATACTCATAATTAGGGTGACCATATTTTGATCATCGAAAACCAGGACACTTGACCCGGCAATAAGATACTCAAAAGCGGGTACTAATCGGCAGAACTGGAATCGTTGGCAGAAAGGAATGATAATACAATTGATGGAATGATTGACACCTTACTGTGCCCCCTACCAAGCTCTGTGTATTGATAATCAATCTCAAGATTATGTAATAAAATGTTATCATACAAAGCAGCAACTTCCCCCCACCATGTTCAAACCACAAACTTATTACTAGGGGAGCTACAACCACTACCTTTGCACCCCCCCAAGGACTAAACCAAGCCAAATAAAAACTGGCCTCAAGCCAGTTATCAAAGATGGCATCCAAGATGGCCACCAAAATAGGGTTTTCCACTAAAACATCTTTAAACAACATATAAACAGCTTAAATATCACAGAGATTCAACGATAAGGGTCTATTGGCAGCCATTTTGGACGCCATTTTGAATCTTAAACCCATGAATGAATTTAGTTTAGACACAAATGAGTTTGCTGTGACCTGCAATGATCTTCCCATTGAATGTCTGTGATATTTAAGTTGGTTATATGTTGTGTAAAGGTGTTTTAGTGTTTTATTTTTGGGAACATCTTGATTGTGTTTTGGAGTCATCTAAAGAACCTAAAAAAGTTGGTTTGGTTTAGTCCTGGTTTAGTCGCTGTTCTGTCAAGAGTTTGGGGCTTCTAATGCTGACCTAAAGCTTTATATAATGGTTAAATAACTTGATTATTTCAGTGGTGTGACCTGATCATCTCATCAATACTTGTTTTGGGTGTATTATAAGCAAAAACAACCCATTCAGCCAATTGTCATCCATTCTGCCAAATTTCCAGCTGTTCCGGTTCCATTCCACCTATAGTTCCTGTTGGGATGGTGTAGTGACACGGACCCACAACAGGGGGCGTTAATGAACGGACAATGGATAAGCCAAAAAGTAACAATTTAATGTTGTGAATTGCACAACGGAATACAGACAAAAACAAATACAGGAGTACAGTCAATCGTATACAAGGTGACATGTGGGCAGGCTCGAGGATAGAAGACATCAATCAATCAATCAATCAACTTTTTTTTTATATAGCACCAAATCACAACAAACAGTTGCCCCAAGGCGCTTTATATTGTAAGGCAAGGCCATACAATAATGATGTAAAACCCCAACGGTCAAAACGACCCCCTGTGAGCAAGCACTTGGCAACAGTGGGAAGGAAAAACTCCCTCTTAACAGGAAGAAACCTCCAGCAGAACCAGGCTCAGGGAGGGGCAGTCTTCTGCTGAGACTGGTTGGGGCTGAGGGAAAGAACCAGGAAAAAGACATGCTGTGGAGGGGGGCAGAGATCGATCACTAATGATTAAATGCAGAGTGGTGCATACAGAGCAAAAAGAGAAAGAAACAGTGCATCATGGGAACCCCCCCACAGTCTACGTCTAAAGCAGCATAACCAAGGGATGGTTCAGGGTCACCTGATCCAGCCCTAACTATAAGCTTTAGCAAAAAGGAAAGTTTTAAGCCTAATCTTAAAAGTAGAGAGGGTATCTGTCTCCCTGATCTGAATTGGGAGCTGGTTCCACAGGAGAGGAGCCTGAAAGCTGAAGGCTCTGCCTCCCATTCTACTCTTACAAACCCTAGGAACTACAAGTAAGCCTGCAGTCTGAGAGCGAAGCGCTCTATTAGGGTGATATGGTACTACGAGGTCCCTAAGATAAGATGGGATCTGATTATTCAAAACCTTATAAGTAAGAAGAAGAATTTTAAATTCTATTCTAGAATTAACAGGAAGCCAATGAAGAGAGGCCAATATGGGTGAGATATGCTCTCTCCTTCTAGTCCCCGTTAGTACTCTAGCTGCAGCATTTTGAATTAACTGAAGTCTTTTTAGGGAACTTTTAGGACAACCTGATAATAAAGAATTACAATAGTCCAGCCTAGAGGAAATAAATGCATGAATTAGTTTTTCAGCATCACTCTGAGACAAGACCTTTCTGATTTTAGAGATATTGCGTAAATGCAAAAAGGCAGTCCTACATATTTGTTTAATATGCGCTTTGAATGACATATCCTGATCAAAAATGACTCCAAGATTTCTCACAGTATTACTATAGGTCAGGGAAATGCCATCCAGAGTAAAGATCTGGTTAGACACCATGCTTCTAAGATTTGTGGGGCCAAGTACAATAACTTCAGTTTTATCTGAGTTTAAAAGCAGGAAATTAGAGGTCATCCATGTCTTTATGTCTGTAAGACAATCCTGCAGTTTAGCTAATTGGTGTGTGTCCTCTGGCTTCATGGATAGATAAAGCTGGGTATCATCTGCGTAACAATGCAAATTTAAGCAATACCGTCTAATAATACTGCCTAAGGGAAGCATGTATAAAGTGAATAAAATTGGTCCTAGCACAGAACCTTGTGGAACTCCATAATTAACTTTAGTCTGTGAAGAAGATTCCCCATTTACATGAACAAACTGTAATCTATTAGACAAATATGATTCAAACCACCGCAGCGCAGTGCCTTTAATACCTATGACATGCTCTAATCTCTGTAATAAAATTTTATGGTCAACAGTATCAAAAGCAGCACTGAGGTCCAACAGAACAAGCACAGAGATAAGTCCACTGTCCGAAGCCATAAGAAGATCATTTGTAACCTTCACTAATGCTGTTTCTGTACTATGATGAATTCTAAAACCTGACTGAACCTCTTCAAATAGACCATTCCTCTGCAGGTGATCAGTTAGCTGTTTTACAACTACCCTCTCAAGAATCTTTGAGAGAAAAGGAAGGTTGGAGATTGGCCTATAATTAGCTAAAATAGCTGGGTCAAGTGATGGCTTTTTAAGTAATGGTTTAATTACTGCCACCTTAAAAGCCTGTGGTACATAGCCAACTAACAAAGATAAGTTGATCATATTTAAGATTGAAGCATTAAATAATGGTAGGACTTCCTTAAGCAGCCTGGCAGGAATGGGGTCTAATAAGCATGTTGATGGTTTGGATGAAGTAACTAATGAAAATAACTCAGACAGAACAATCGGAGAGAAAGAGTCTAACCAAATACCGGCATCACTGAAAGCAGCCAAAGATAACGATACATCTTTGGGATGGTTATGAGTAATTTTTTCTCTAATAGTCAAAATTTTGTTAGCAAAGAAAGTCATGAAGTCATTACTAGTTAAAGTTAATGGAATACTCAGCTCAATAGAGCTCTGACTCTTTGTCAGCCTGGCTACAGTGCTGAAAAGAAACCTGAGGTTGTTCTTATTTTCTTCAATTAGTGATGAGTAGAAAGATGTCCTAGCTTTACGGAGGGCTTTTTTATAGAGCAACAAACTCTTTTTCCAGGCTAAGTGAAGATCTTCTAAATTAGTGAGACGCCATTTCCTCTCCAACTTACGGGTTATCTGCTTTAAGCTACGAGTTTGTGAGTTATACCACGGAGTCAGACACTTCTGATTTAAAGCTCTCTTTTTCAGAGGAGCTACAGCATCCAAAGTTGTCTTCAATGAGGATGTAAAACTATTGACGAGATACTCTAACTCCCTTACACAGTTTAGGTAGCTACTCTGCTCTGTGTTGGTATATGGCATTAGAGAACATAAAGAAGGAATCATATCCTTAAACCTAGTTACAGCGCTTTCTGAAAGACTTCTAGTGTAATGAAACTTATTCCCCACTGCAGGGTAGTCCATCAGGGTAAATGTAAATGTTATTAAAAAATGATCAGACAGAAGGGAGTTTTCAGGGAATACTGTTAAGTCTTCAATTTCCATACCATAAGTCAGAACAAGATCTAAGATATGATTAAAGTGGTGGGTGGACTCATTTACATTTTGAGCAAAGCCAATTGAGTCTAATAATAGATTAAATGCAGTGTTGAGGCTGTCATTCTCAGCATCTGTGTGGATGTTAAAATCGCCCACTATAAGTATCTTATCTGAGCTAAGCACTAAGTCAGACAGAAGGTCTGAAAATTCACAGAGAAACTCACAGTAACGACCAGGTGGACGATAGATAATAACAAATAAAACTGGTTTTTGGGACTTCCAATTTGGATGGAAAAGACTAAGAGACAAGCTTTCAAATGAATTAAAGCTCTGTCTAGGTTTTTGATTAATTAATAAGCTGGAATGGAAGATTGCTGCTAATCCTCCGCCCCGGCCCGTGCTACGAGCATTCTGACAGTTAGTGTGACTCGGGGGTGTTGACTCATTTAAACTAACATATTCATCCTGCTGTAACCAGGTTTCTGTAAGGCAGAATAAATCAATATGTTGATCAATTATTATATCATTTACCAACAGGGACTTAGAAGAGAGAGACCTAATGTTTAATAGACCACATTTAACTGTTTTAGTCTGTGGTGCAGTTGAAGGTGCTATATTATTTTTTCTTTTTGAATTTTTTTGCTTAAATAGATTTTTGCTGGTTATTGGTGGTCTGGAAGCAGGCACCATCTCT
Organism: Thalassophryne amazonica; assembly: GCF_902500255.1. NCBI lineage: Eukaryota > Metazoa > Chordata > Actinopteri > Batrachoidiformes > Batrachoididae > Thalassophryne > Thalassophryne amazonica. Next base: position 71,383,265 of record NC_047121.1, read on the forward strand.
ACGGGGATGGGGTAATGAGGGGATGGCAGGGGGAGAGAAGCTGCAGAAAGGTGTATAAGACCACGGCTCTGCCTCCTGGTCCCAACGCTAGACAGTCACAGTTTGGAGGATCCAAGAAAATTGGCCAGATTTCTAGAAATGAGAGCTGCTCCATCTAAAGTGGGATGGATGCCGTCTCTCCTAACAAGACCAGGTTTTCCCCAGAAGCTTTGCCAATTATCAATGAAGCCCACCTCATTTTTTGGACACCACTCAGACAGCCAGCAATTCAAGGAGAACATGCGGCTAAACATGTCACTCCCGGTCTGATTGGGGAGGGGCCCAGAGAAAACAACAGAGTCCGACATTGTTTTTGCAAAGTTACACACCGATTTAATGTTAATTTTAGTGACCTCCGATTGGCATAACCGGGTGTCATTACTGCCGACGTGAATTACAATCTTACCAAATTTACGCTTAGCCTTAGCCAGCAATTTCAAATTTCCTTCAATGTCGCCTGCTCTGGCCCCTGGAAGACAATTGACTATGGTTGCTGGTGTCGCTAACTTCACATTTCTCAAAACAGAGTCGCCAATAACCAGAGTTTGATCCTCGGCGAGTGTGTCGTCGAGTGGGGAAAAACGGTTAGAGATGTGAACGGGTTGACGGTGTACACGGGGCTTCTGTTTAGGGCTACGCTTCCTCCTCACAGTCACCCAGTCGGCCTGCTTTCCCGACTGCACGGGATCCGCCAGGGGGGAACTAACGGTGGCTAAGCCACCTTGGTCCGCACCGACTACAGGGGCCTGGTTAGCTGTAGAATTTTCCACGGTGCGGAGCCGAGTCTCCAATTCGCCCAGCCTGGCCTCCAAAGCTACGAATAAGCTACACTTATTACAAGTACCGTTACTGCTAAAAGAGGCCGAGGAATAACTAAACATTTCACACCCAGAGCAGAAAAGTGCGGGAGAGACAGGAGAAGCCGCCATGCTAAATCGGCTAAAAGCTAGTAGCTACGCAACCTAGTGGATTCCTAAAAACACGCAAAGTGAATAATGTGTAAATAATTTAGAGGTGATTCAGCAGAAGGAGCGCTTTAGTTAAGGCACCAGACAGGCCATGAAGCAGCACAAGTAACGCACGGCAACAGCGAACGCACGACAACGGTGCAAAAATAAAATAAAAATCCACTAGACAGCCTGCGGAGCAGCACAGGTAACGCACGACAACGGTGGTAAAAAATAAAATAAATTAAATAAAAATCCACTAGACAGGCCGTGGAACAGCACAGGTAACGCACGACAACGGTGGCAAAAAACAAAATAAAAATCCACTAGACAGGCTGCGGAGCAGCACAGGTAACGCACGACAACGGTGGTAAAAAATAAAATAAAAATCCACTGGACAGGCTGCGGAGCAGCACAGGTAACGCACGACAACAGTGGTAAAAAATAAAATAAAAATCCACTAGACAGGCCGTGGAACAGCACAGGCAGCGCACGACAACGGTGGCAAAAAACAAAATAAAAATCCACTAGACAGGCCGTGGAACAGCACAGGTAATGCACGACAACGGTGGCAAAAAACAAAATAAAAATCCACTAGACAGGCTGCGGAGCAGCACAGGTAACACACGACAACGGTGGCAAAAAACAAAATAAAAATCCACTAGACAGGCCGTGGAACAGCACAGGTAACGCACGACAACGGTGGCAAAAAACAAAATAAAAATCCACTAGACAGGCTGCGGAGCAGCACAGGTAACACACGACAACGGTGGTAAAAAATAAAATAAAAATCCACTGGACAGGCTGCGGAGCAGCACAGGTAACGCACGACAACGGTGCTAAAAAATAAAATAAAAATCCACAGAACAGGCTGCGGAGCAGCACAGGTAACGCACGACAACGGTGGTAAAAAATAAAATAAAAATCCACTAGACAGGCTGCGGAGCAGCACAGGTAACGCACGACAACGGTGGTAAAAAATAAAATAAAAATCCACTAGACAGGCTGCGGAGCAGCACAGGTAACGCACGACAACGGTGGTAAAAAATAAAATAAAAATCCACTGGACAGGCTGCGGAGCAGCACAGGTAACGCACGACAACGGTGGTAAAAAATAAAATAAAAATCCACAGAACAGGCTGTGGAGCAGCACGACAACAGTGCTAAAAAATAAAATAAAAATAAAAACGAAAGCGTTAGCAAGCTAGTTAGCTTGCCAACGCTGATGAAAGTTAGCTGATAAAAGTGCTCCGTCGCGATGTTTCGACCGTTAGAGGTCTTCTTTAGGCGTTGGAGCACGGTGAAAAAGTAAAAAAAAAAAAAAAAAGTAAAAAGTAAAAAAGTCTTGAAAAAGACTGTTAATTCAAAGAACTCAAACAGCTCAGTTCAAACAGCTAACAGATACAGCAGAACACCGCTGTGCTCATCTGTCCAAAGAAGAGCCGGATCCCACACGGCGTCCACCGCCAGCGGATCTGAAGAACACCGGAGCCGCCAAGTCCCGAATCCCAGGTGGCCACCGTCTCCAGCTGTCAGACCAGGTACTGCTGGCAGAAACAGAAACAATTAATGGTGGGTGTGTGAAGACACACCCAGTAATCGTCCCTTGAGTAGTTCCTCTGGGAGGGAGAACCTCCACGTCCAGAAACAATTTCACCCGTGCAGCTCCTGTTGGTCTCTTTCCTGGATGGAGAGAGAGGCGAAGAACGTCACCCGCCCACTATCCGCCAATCCAGCTTCTGACAGAGCCCGCAGGAACACGGCTGCACACAGAACAAGGTTTTAGGTACAGAAAATCACAGCAGAGAAGATTACCTCGATTGGTAGCTGATTTCTCAGCGGGGAGGTGGAGTTGCAGTCCAGCCTTTATGGTGATGGTGTTGAGTAGTGGATGAGTGACAGCTGGTAAGGATGATGAATGACAGTTGTCACTCCCGGTCGCTCCGATGCCCTCTCGTGCTTGAAGCCCGCACTTCAAGCAGGGCGCCATCTTGTGGTGATGGGCCAGCAGTACCTCCTCTTCAGCAGCCCACACAACAGTTCCGGCAATTAGTAGCTCCCATGCCCAAATGATACTCGAGGTTTGCTCAAAGATGAAAACCAATGAAAATCAGGACATTTTCATCACTTTCTAAAAAAAAAAAAAAAAAAAAAAAAGGACGGCCAGGACAGAACGTGAAAACAGGACGCTTGGTCACCCTATTCATAATTCTGTATATTTGTGACGATATACTAGAGTAGTTTGACTTACTTCTTGACAGCAGTGGTGGTCACACTTGAGCTAATCAGCAACAGATAATTAGCAAAGCTAACTTTTCATTAGCGGATTAGCTTCCACTAAGTTTTGTCCTGCTAGCTTGAAGTCAGCTCACAATTTTTCAGAATAAACTTTAATGGTTCAAAAATGCTTGTTAACCCTAAAATCAGACATTTCTTTCTGTTGGAGGTTATACACGAACCCAGTAGGTTAAATGGACACATCACATATGAAGCAACAAGCATTGTATTGAGGAGATAGCAGAGTAGGATGTCAAACCAGAGAAAATACATGATTATTATTCTAATTATTATTTATCATGTGTATATCTTTGCACCACTCTCTGTGGAAGACGTTGAGGATTTATTGTTATTTGCTTTTATGGCAGGAGGGCTTTTGCTGCTTGGATAAGGTGCTGCCCTGACCTACCGGAAAATTGGCAAGACGGCTGCTACCAAAATCACAACCCCACACCTGTCTGTCATGATTAATGAAGTGGGCAAGGCTGTACAATGTTAGACTGCCTTAAATCTTGAACTTAAATGCAAATTGGAAATCATCTTGGAGCAAATGTTTGCCCTGCAAAGGAATTGATGTTGGAGACCAGTGAATACTCACAACTGGATCTGGATGGTTAAAGAGAGGTGGTATTGGAAGTCTGTGTCTCTCTGCCTAACCCAAACATGGCAGCCTTATCAGCTACTGAAGGTTAAAATGCCCCATTTGTTTTCCTTCAGAAGGATTTCAACGGCCTTGGTGAAGCATCTGCCTCCCTTTTCATTTGTCCTCCCCTACAGTCTGCGATTATCAAGGCCACTCCAGACTCTATGCATACAGGGACAGAGACTGATATGAACTCATCTGCACACATGATGCATGCCCCCCACCCCTACCTCCCTTGTGTTTCTGACCCCACCCTGACCTCCGCTCTGCCACTCCCCGAATTTGGCTGTGCAACAGAAATGCTGCTGCAGCCCCCACATACTCATTGTCTCAATTTGGATGACTGATGTTTCAAAGCTTAGCGTACATAAACAAATCAAATGCAGATGTGCAGTTGTTTTAATTCTGATGTGTGTCATTATTACTTTCAGTGGATTAATTGCTGTATTTTCATTTGAGGTAATTGGGTGTGAAGATGAATTGCCCTTTTGGGGATCAATAAAGTTGTTTGAATCTTGAATCTATTTATTTATTAATATTTACTATTCATTTAATACTTTCAATACTGTGAATAAACTATGCATTGAATGTAAACTACTGTTTAATTTAATTTATTTATTTAACAGTGTCTACATTTGGATCATCATATATTAGCATGCTCAAACCTTTTGGAAAAATACATGTTTATATTAAATATTAACTTCTTTAGGTCTGTATTTTCCTGGATTTTGAACCAAAAACAAGTCAAAATTCAATTCTTAGAAAGGAAATTTGCAGTTAGTAGTAACTTCAGCTAAATGATTAGTAGTTAGCATTATCACAGTTAGCTTTTCAGCCAGAAGACTAGCTACTTTTAGTTACCACAATGATGGAACCACAATGCATTTGCAGTGTGAAAACATGTTTTGGATGGTTCCTACTTTTGGATAAATTATAAGACGGTAAGGCAGGTTATCATCACCCATTAAACATTATAAGAAAAAAGAAATGGACAATAATTGAATTGATTCACCTGATTAATACTGAGTGACTCTCTGCACTGCTGCCCGTCATTTGCCCTTATTAAAGATAAAACATCTGTTTTGTGTGTCGCTGTGTCAGGTGGTAAACGATGAAAATATTTCACTTTTGACAGCAAGTATGTTCATGTACTACTGGCAAAAATACTGTAACAATAGTAGTGTGGTTGCAAAGGAATCTTTTTCTCTATCCAAAAAGAGCACTTTTTGTGTATGTCCAAACGGAAATGCCACGTGGGTTCTACCAGGAACACTCAGATTTCAGAGCTTTCATTCAGATTTGCCTAATCAGTAACAGCAGTATCTCTAATAGGAAGCAGCTGGTTCCCTTTGAGTCAACAACTTACAACCAACAGGAAACATACACGTTATTTAAAAATGTCAGTTCTAACTCACCTCTCTGCTGCTTGCAGTTGCCTGCTTGAAACTCTGCCTCCTTCACCCATTCTCCCTCCTCATCAGTTGCTCCCTGTCTGACACCTGTGGTAGGCTCCACACCATCTTCCAGCGGCAGGATTTGAGATCACTTTAGCCTTTTGTCATCATGACTGGGACCTCCCTAAATATGGTTCTACCATTTTGTACATTCTCATTATGGATAAAATCTTGAACTGCTTCCAGTGATCTGATTCTTATTAGTAGAACTATACAATAAAACTGACAACAAACAGGTGCCAGACATGCACGCCTACAAGCCAATCATATAGAAGTATGGGATGATGTAGTTGATGTAGATGATGATGCCAGGACATAAGCACATCATGCAAGTTCTTTAATCCAACTGTATCATTGCAGTTTGAAACCAAACCAGCTGGACTAAACATATACAAACATGACCCTTGGTTTAGCACTTGTTGTGGATTTTCATGTGTGGAAATGACCTTAAAGATCTTAAACACACTGCCTCTTTACCTCACGTGCAGACCTTTAGCAGAGCATTTCAAATGTAAAGTAGTTTGCACAGATATTATATCTCCATCAGTAACAACAGTCAGTAACAGGATGACGTAATTGTAGCTGCCGGTGAATAATGAGGCAATATGGAGGTGAGTCATTGCTCAGTGAGGATGGGGTCTGAGCCAAAGACTTTAAGCAGATAAGCCTGTTTGGGCTAATGAATGGGCAGCTTCAGAGATGTCATCTGAGATTTCTAAACACAGAGGAAGGGGCCACAAATGTACCTGTAATAAAGCACTAGAGCCCGTCAGGAAATGGAAGATGATACAGAAAAGCTCTCAGAAGTAGTGGTTCAAAATGCTTCACCGTGTAAAAAATGAATAATTTGATAGAGGTTTTATGAAAGTGTTAATAAAAAAACAGTAAAGCACAACACTGACCCAAAGCAGCACATACCATGGTGCAAGTGTTGCACTATGGTATGCTGCAATTTGTAGCATCCACCACACAATGTAGCCACCCTGGGTCCTGGATAGCTTGGTCTTCTCCAGTTACTTAGATCCTCAATCCCGAGGCACCTGCTCACAAGATCATGTACAGAGAAACTCGCCGCATGGTCAAAATGTCATTGCTGATGTTCCCCCGCCATGCAAATGATTCTCCAGATCCGAGTCTCTCGAAGAAAAGTCCCAGTCACATGGCACTAACGAAGGACACCGAAGCCAATACGAAACAAGAAATCTGGACTTATGTTGACTTTAGGAGACATCGTTTAACTTTCGTCCAGCCTTGTTTCTGTAGCTGCCGCTTCATCAGAATTTTCAAACTGTTGAAAAATATGAACGAATCCTGACGACAACCTAAATTCATCCATATTCCATTTTGCTTTGACGGTTCCTCATTATTTGCATAGTTCCCCTACTGTCAGCGTTCCATTTCATTGTTGTCCATCTTCGTCCAACCTCCCAAGACATCTTTCATGAACATTGACGATATCTAAATGGATCAATAACTAAAGAGCTGATGAGCTGAATGTGACTCGTCCATGTGTGGGATGAAAAGCAACGTTTTCATACAGAAACAATAGCGGCAAGAACATTTGATCAACTACTTTAACTATTTATGCATGTGCATGTGCATGCACATGTTGACAAACCTGTTGTCAAGACAACTAGCTCTCACGCCTGCAAAGTGTCAAGGTAGGTTTTATTTCGGTCTTTTATGCGCTCTGCACCCGCAGGCTTTTCAGTGATAGAAGTGCCGGCTCATTCGTCCACTTTTCTCGACATTTTGCGGCTTTGTGACTTTTAGTCCTTTGTTCGAAGGACTAAAAGTGTGCCGTGTGACCGGGCCCTAACTGCTCATTTGACACAGTAATTCCAGTGGTACCCAAAGATCCCCTGAAAAGACCTAGCACAATGTTATCACTGCAGGTCACTTGTTTGTGCCCTTTCACTAAGGTACTTATATCTTGTCTCCATATACATTTCAGCACGCTTTATGGTTGTGAATACATACAAATATCCTTTTTCTTGTTCTCTTTTTTACTATTATTATATTAGTGATAAAAATGGAGGAGTGGGGTACAATTAGTTAAACCTAACAGCTAACGTTAGCTTATTAAGCCAGCTCCAGCTCCGTTTGTCATAGCTAACAATATAGTCGGTTCTGTTCTGTTTGGGAAGCTAACATTAATACACACTTTTGCTTACATTTGTTATATGTATTTGTTGTTAATGTCGTTACTGTCGGGTGAAGCGACACTATTGTACTTTATATGCCAGTTGCCATTTTTGTTTAGCTTTGTTGGCTAGCAAGGTACGGTTGGTTTATTAACGACTAAATTAACGGTAGCTCATCTAGCTATAGTTAGCTTACTTTCATGAGTTACACTTTTATTTTACAGGGTGTAGATTTTTAATGGTTCTTCAGTTTATGTGTTCTTTTTTTCAATATTTATTTCATTCATTTAAAAGAAAAGCAGAAAAGCAGAAATGAGTACATTACAAGACACTGAAAGAAAAGGAGCAGACAGAAGAACAAGTCTTATATTTTCTGCCCCTTTTTACAACACAATCTTTCAATTTTAAGCATCATTATTCAACATTATTTAACAGATTACATTTTTTGACTTTGTCACATACCACTGACTTATTTCATAATTTTAGCCATTATTTAAAAGATTACATTTTTAACAGGTTACATGTTAGACTTAAAACATTTTAGACATTATTAACAGATTACATTTTAGACTTTGTCACAACCCACTGACTTATTTCATAGTTTCATACTTACTTAATACATCTAGTTTAATATGTTTTTTTTAAATAACCTTGATTCTTTGATTTCTTTGTTGAGGTTGTTCCATAATTTCACACCATTCACTGCAATACTCCGTTCCTTTACTTTGATTCTGAATCTTGTTTTTTTAAAGACTTCTATTCCTTTCAAATTATAACTACTTACTCTTTTTTCAAACATATTTGAATGTTTATTGGTAAGGTATTTTTATTAGCTTGGTGCATTGTTTGTAATATTTTCAAAATAAATAAATCATGAAATTTAAGTACCTTATACTTAATGAATAATGGATTAGATGGATCTCTAAAACAACTATTGCTAATCATTTTTAAAGCGCTTTACTGCAGAATAAATAATGATGGTGTATAAGTTTTACATGTTGATCCCCAGATTTCTACACAATAAGTTAAATATGGGACAATCAATGAATTGTACAATGTTAATAAACCATAACTATTTAATGAAAATTTTACTTTATGCAAAACAGCAATGGCTTTCACTATTTTTCCTTTTATATAATTTATGTGTGACTTCCATGTAAGATCTTCATCAATCATGACTCCTAGAAATGATGACACATCATTTTTTTTCCACTCTGTCAATAAACAATATGAAATTTGTCTTATTAAGATTTAGTGACAATCTGTTTATATCAAACCAATGTTTAACTATTTCCAACTCTGTATTTATCACTTGTACTACTTCCTGTATAGCTGATCCAGAGTAAAATAATGTTGTATCATCAGCAAATAATATGGTGCCAAGTACTTTAGATACATTCACAAAGTCATTGATATACAAAATAAACAGTTTGGGTCCAAGTACCGACCCTTGTGGTACTCCATAAATAATGTTACACAATTCTGATTTAGTATTATTTATCTGAACAAACTGTTTTCTATTTTCTATGTAGCTTTTTACCCACTGATGTGCAATACCTCTAATTCCATATTGTTGTAACTTGTGAAGCAATCTTGAGTGGTCGATAACATCAAAAGCTTTTTTCAGGTCGATAAAAATACTTACAAAATAATCCTTATTATCTATTGTTGTTACTTACTTACTTATACTTACTTATACTTTTATTGTCATTGTCATAGTAACAACAGTTATAAATAACAACGAAATTTCGATTGTTGATTCGATTGTTGTTGATATTTTCTCTGTTAATTCCATAATTGCCATAGCTGTCAAATGTTTTGTTCTGAATCCATACTGAGCATTATTTAAAATATGATGTTTCTCAATGAATTTGTCCAACCTTGTCACAAAAACTTTTTCCATAATTTTAGAAAACTGTGGAAGCAATGATACTGGCCTGTAATTTGAAAAATGATGTTTGTCTCCATTTTTATATAATGGGACTACCTTGGCAATTTTCATTTCATTTGGGAAAATTGCTGTTGACAGAGACAGATTACAAATGTAAGTGAATGGTTCAATAACAGTTTCTATTATACTTTTTACAGTCATCATGTCTAAATCTTCATAGTCAGTTGATCTTTTGCTTACACACTTTTTTACAATATTTCTTATTTCATCTTTTTCCACATTGTCAAGGAAAATACCATTGACCGTATTTACAAGTGTATTTAATTTATCTTCTACTATTAGTTTATTTCCCACCAGACTTGATCCCACATTTGAAAAATAATCATTAAACTCATTTGCAACTTCTTTTATGTCATATATCTCTTTATTTTCCTTGACAAAGTAATTTGGAAAAGTTGATTTTGCTCCATCACTTTCAATCACACTTTTTATAATTCCCCATGCTGCCTTTATATTATCTTTACTCTTATTTAATTGTTCACTATAATAATCTTTTTTTGGTTTATAGTTTATTTTTATATTTTTTGTATCTGTGTTCTGTTTCCTTTGTTTGCATTTTTAAAAAGCACCTATATAAATAGTTTTTCTTAACACAAGCATTTTTTATTCCCTTAGTCAGCCATGGTTTATTTACTCTTTTATTACTAATTTTTATTAATTTACAGTTTTTATTAAATGATTTCATCAGTATTTTCATGAATTAATTATATGCTACATTAATGTCGCCGACATAAACTTCTTCCCAATTTTTATTTTTAAGGTCATAATTTAATGCCTCTAAGGCTTTTATTGACTTATCTCTTTTAAAATTTACAACAGTTTTTTTCTTGTACCAATTTTTGTATTTAAATATTGAAAGATTGTATTGTTAAAAGGGGCAGAAATCATAAGACTTGTTCTTCTTTCTGCTCCTTTTCATTCTGGTATTGTGGTGCTTTTGTTTTTTGCTTTTCTGTTTTTCTTTTAAATGAATGAAATAAATATAAAAAAAAAAACTGGTAAATCATCACTAAGATCTGTCATCAAGATTCCATTCTTAATAATTTCATCTGTTCTATTTGTGAATATATTGTGAATATATTTCCCATTTGTGAATGGGAGGCAGAGCCTTCAGCTTTCAGGCTCCTCTCCTGTGGAACCAGCTCCCAATTCAGATCAGGGAGACAGACACCCTCTCTACTTTTAAGATTAGGCTTAAAACTTTCCTTTTTCCTAAAGCTTATAGTTAGGGCTGGATCAGGTGACCCTGAACCATCCCTTAGTTATGCTGCTATAGACTTAGACTGCTGGGGGGTTCCCATGATGCACTGAGTGTTTCTTTCTCTTTTTTGCTCTGTATGCACCACTCTGCATTTAATCATTAGTGATTGATCTCTGCTCCCCTCCACAGCATGTCTTTTTCCTGGTTCTCTCCCTCAGCCCCAACCAGTCCCAGCAGAAGACTGATTGTTATTAAGGGGAATAAACCCAATCTATACATTGAATTCACAAAATCACTTGTTCTTTGGCAACTGGAGCTTTCTATATTAATGTTAAAGTCCCCACACATAAAAAGCGTTTTGTTTTTGATTTGATGGAATAATTCTATTATTTGATCTGTAAATTTCACAACACAAGAGTCTGGTGCTCTGTATACACAACTGATTAGAATATTCTTAGATGTTTCATGTACAATTTCCACTGTTACAATTTCTATGACATCATCTATAATTGTCATTTCTTCTACAATTGTACATGTCAGATCTGTTTTTGTGTACAAAACAATTCCTCCACCTTTTTTATCTCTTCTGTTTACAAAATATAGCTCATATCCCTCCATTTGAACATCAGCCATGAGGTCATCTTTAAGCCAAGATTCAGTGATTGCAACAATGCTGAATCTATTTTTAAACTGATTTAAATAATCTTTTATTTTTGACATTTTACAATACAAGCTTCGGCTGTTTATATGTATGAGTGACAGGGTATCTTCTGTAACTTTTTCACTATTTAACTGTTCGTCCATATAATACTTCTTAATAGATATCAATAGATAGTATCTACATTTGGGGTTTCCATTAGAAAGCATGTAGAGTATGGATTTTGTCTTCCTATAGTAAGCTAGCAGGGTGAACTTTAGATAGAAACCTAAAACCTAAAACATATGACATCATAGCTTCTGTTTCTATAATAACATAACCCGATTTATAGCTTAGCCTACTAGCTATAATTTAGTTTTACAACTAGTCTACAGACTATGTAGATATATACTACAATCTTCTCCTGTATGAATATTTAGTTTTTGCTGCTTACTCCTATAATATTATGTAGTAACTATATTTCTTGTATATGTTGTTTACTGCACTGATTGTGTAAATATCTTTTTTAGATATTTAGATATACTTTACTATACACTAGTAGAGTTCTACTTTAGAATTGGAATGTACAATAGAAGATATACCTTACTGACCTCCTTGAAAAATCGTGACAACAAATCCTTCTTGTGTTTGCAATATAAGTCATAATTCATTCTCTCTTGTTAAGAAAACACATCATAGATCAAGAACATGGACCACATAAAACCAGTTACTGTTGCACCAAAATCAAATCATCACTATCAGCAAAGCAACATTTGGATTAAAGGTGAAATTAAATGTGCATCAAATGAGTTGAGGTTGAAACTCTACTGCCCAGAATGCCGGACCTGTTCACAGAGATACAGGTCAGCTAGACAGCAGAGCAAACTCTCCGTCCAGACCTCAGATGTTTAATGTGAGCGCTACTCGTCTTATCAGCCCGCTGAAATGAGCCGCTAATTGGGGACATGCTTCTATGAAATGTGTATAAATTGACGGTAATTGCTTTTGTATGCATGGAAATGCTAATTTCCCCTCAATAAGAGCTATCAAGAGAAACATACAAACTAGCTCAGTTCATTCCTGTGTTGAAGGCAACTGCACAGTAAATAAATGGAAGCCATGTGCACAGTGTTAATGCAAAGCAAATGCAAATTGGAAATGGAGCTACTATATCTCATCCGTGCGTGCGTTCCTATGATAATTATCAACTAAACCTACACAACCGTCACCTCCTCATCTCATGGTTCCTCTCCAGAGAATAGAACATGCACATGAATTGTAGCATCTCGACACTGTTTCTGAAGCAATGCACCCACTTGAGATGCTGACTGCCTGTGATAACTCTTGGGTTCAACCTCCCATTGGCAGAGCTTTGAAATAATCCATTGTCCATACAGATTTTGCCAACAGAAGCTGCTTTATCCCATTATCACAGGTATTATACAAATAAATACTGCTGTAATCCACATACTTAGAATCGGATGCTTTTGGGAGCCGTGTTGTTATTGGTGACAAACAGTTTCTGTTAAACTACAGCAGAGACATGTTGGTTTACCTCAATGCATGTGCTGGAGGTAGAATGTGTTGGGAGACTATTTTGCAAATACGTTTGGCCTGTGTGTGTCCATGCATGCTGGTGCAAATGAGTATGCCAGGCAAACTGTTTTCTGAGGGAGCTGCTGTGTGTAGAATATTTGGTCTAGGCTGCACGGTGGTAGTTAACATATCCAAGGTCTCCAGCAGAGACACAGACATGTCATGGGGGGCTGCTGACAGCTCTGTGAACTCGGCAGGCGGTCCAAAGTACGATGGGATAACTAGATCTTCTCGATGGTAGCAGCGGTGGAGATGGTGTGGCTCGGCTGGACTGTGTTTGCTTAATAAGACAGCGGGCAGCAGTGATCAGGCAACCCGCCATCATAAACGCAGAAGAAAACATGTGGACTGTCCCCTGATACTCCAGGTCATGAAGGATAAAAATACATCCATCTCCATTTCAAGGAAGGAAGGAAGGAAAGAAAGACTGGAGAGAGGAACAAAGGATGATATTAATTCAAGAAATGGTGAAAGAAGGAAGGATGGAGGACTGAGAGAATGAAATGAGGAAGAGAGGCAGTGAGAAAATTAAAGAAAGACTGGAGGAAGGAGAAGTGAGTGAATAAAAGAGGGAAGAAATGAAAGAGAATTGAAAGAGAAGGAAGGAAGAGTGAAGGGATAAAAGAAGGAAGAACAAGGACAGGGAGTACAAAATTAAGATGGAAGCAAAAAAAATGGCAGGAAGGAGGCCTGATTGATTAAAAAACGCGAAGAAATTAAGCAAAAAAATGAAGAAGGAAGTAAGTAGGACTGAGGAAATAAAAGCAGGAGGAATTGAGGAAACAAGGAAGGCTGAGGACATAATAAAAAAGGAAGCAAAAAAAGTAAAGGAGGAAGGAGGACTGAGTGAATAAAAGAGGGAATAAATAAAGTAAAGAAATGAAGAAACAGGGAAGGAAGGAGGACTGAGGGAATAAAAGAAGGAAGAACTGAGGAAACAAGAAAGACTGAGGACAGAATAAAACGGAAGCAAAAAATAAAGGAGGAAGGAGGACTGAATGAATAAAAGAAGGAGGAACTGAGGAAACAAGAAAGACTGATGACAGAATAAAAAGGAAGCACAAAATAAAGAAGGAAGGAGGACTGAGTGAATAAAAGAGAGAATAAATGAAGTAAAGAAATGAAGAAACAGGGAAGGAAGGAGGACTGAGGGAATAAAAGAAAGAAGAACTGAGGAAACAAGGAAGACTGAGGACAGAATAAAAAAGGAAGCAAAAAATAAAGGGGGACTGAGTGAATAAAAGGGGTAATGAAGAAATGAAGAAACAGGGAAGGAAGGAGGACTGAGGGAATAAAAGAAGGAACTGAGGAAACAAGGAAGACAGGACAGAATAAAAAAGGAAGCAAAAAATAGAGGAAAATAGAAAATAGAACTGAGGAAACAAGGAAAGATGAGGATAAGAAATAAAAAAAAGATAAGAAACAAAAAATATGGGAGGAAGGAGGACAGAATGAATAAAAGATGGAAGAAATGAAACAAAGGTTTAAAGAGGGAAGGAAGGAGGAGTGAAATAATAAAAGAAGTTAGAACAAGAACAGGGAGTAAAAAATGAAGATGGGAAGCAAAAAATGAAGTAAAGAAATGAAGAAACAGGGAAGGAAGGGGGACTGAGGGAATCAAAAAGAAGAACTGAGGAAACAAGGAAGGATGAGGACAGAATAAAATAGGAAGCAAAAATTAAAGAGGAAGGAAGACTGAGTGAATAAAAAAGGAAGAAATTAAGCAAAAATAGGGAAGTAAGTAGGACTGAGGGAATAAAAGAAGGAAACAAGGAAGGACGGAGGACTGAGTGAATTAAAGAAAGGAGAAAGGAAGAAAAGATCCAATGTAGGAAAACATTTGAATGGAAAGAAAAAGATATAAAGAAAGAAAGACAGTAGGGAGGAAACAAAAAACAAATGAAACAATGAAATGAGGAAAGAAAGGAAGGAGGACTGAGGGAATAATGGAATGAAGAAAGGATGCCAGATTGAGAGGAAGGAAGGAAGGAAGGAAGGAAGGATTAGTTAAGAAGAAATTGAAAAGAAAGTGGAAAGAAAAAGAAGGACAGAAGAAAGGAAAGAAATACAAAAAGACAGTTGGGAGCATAGAAAGAAAGCAATAAAGAAGGAAATGTTAAATGGACTGCATTTATAGGGTGTCCCAAAAAATGCAACATTTAAAACACTTGGTTTGACCCTTAAATGCTACAAACTTAAACACTTATATTTCTTTTTTACTTGCAGAGACCCTGAAGTTTATGTTGATGCCAAGCAAGACTCAGGAAAATGCCAAGATTAACCAAACTACAGCGAACAAAAATTATTGAGTTTTGGCACCAGACCAAGAGTGTCAAACAGGTGCAGCGACTTTATGCTAGACTGACAAAATGCAGAGCCAATATTGACATTGGTATGAAAAACCTCACCCTTTCAGCTTTCTATCCAGCCATAAATTTATTTCCTAGACCAGGGGTGGCCAGGTTCAGGTTCGGTCCTCGAGAGCCACCTTCCTGACACTCTTAGTTGTCTCCCTGTTCCAACACACCTGAATCTAATGAAAGACTCATTAAAAGTCTGCTAATGAGTCTTTCATTGGATTCAGGTGTGTTGGAACAGGGAGACAACTAAGAGTGTTAGGAAGGTGGCTCTCGAGGACCGAACTTGGCCACCCCTGTCCTAGACATATGCTTTGACCATTTTTTTGCTGATAAAATGTTGCATATTTTTTGGGACACCTGATATATAGCACTTTTCCATCTGCATCAGACGCTCAAAGTGCTTTACATTAATGCTTCATATTCACCCCGATGTCAAGGTGCTGCCCTACAAGGCGCTCACTGCACACTGGAAGCAACTAGGGGATTAAGAACCTTGCCCAAGGGCCCTTAGTGATTTTCCGGTCAGGCTGGGATTTGAACCAAGGATCCTCTGGTCTCAAGCCCAATGCTTAACCACTAGACCGTCACCTCCCCTGACAGAAAGAAAGAAAGACACAGGCATTTCAAAAAGAAAGGAAAGAAGGAAATTTTGAAGTCACCATGAATAGAAAGAAAGAAAGAAAGAAAGAAAGAAAGAAAGAAAGAAAGAAAGAAAGAAAGAAAGAAAGAAAGAAAGAAAGAAAGAAAGAAAGAACATAAGATTGCTGGAAGCAAAGAAAGAATGAGAGAAATAAGGAAAGAAAGAAAGGAGCTGGTGGCGTGGTGGTGACGGGGGCACACCGGTGAGGCTCTTTGGTCTGGTAGCGTCTTATTGTTAAGGTGAAGTGATGGCTGAGATTTGTGCTTCATTGGCTCGGGCAGTGCTCGGGGAGACATCATCCACTGGCAGATGTGCACAGCTCACCACTCTCTGCTACCTCCATAATTGACATCTGCATGTAAGAGAATGGCAGCGGCACCGTCTGTGCCATGTTTCTGGAAAATAAGGCGCCGAATAAGCAGAGCACATCCGGAGAGGTTTGCATCAACTGTGCCTGTAACGCCCGCGAGTGCTCTGGCATTAATGGAACACATTATACCGCAAATCATGGAATCATATACAGCAGCTGTTGATCCAATTTGGATGTGGTGCTACAGCAAAAACAACTCCCTCCAGGGGAGAATGCCTAGTTTTGGTTTATATGATGAGATTGTGATCCCATCACTTGGCACCCGTGGTGAATTTTATGACACACAAAAAGAAAAAACAAAACAAACTCCTCCATAATTTGCAGAAAAGATGTAAGTGCAGATTAGCTACAATGGAATGATCAATAAAAGCATTGTGCTCCTCAGCATCCTCAGCATCCTCTGAATAAATGACAATACGTTTAGTGATTTAAACCACAGTGTGCTTATTAGCAGAAATGTAATACTGTATTCATAACCATATGTTAACCCTCTGGGGTCCAAGGCTATTTAGTTGATTTTTAGCATGCTTTCAGTAACATCCCCTTTAAGCCACTTTCTTAAAATATAATGCCAATGTGTTGCACATCAAAAAGTTCAGAACAATCTCAGGTTACTAAATTTAATATATATTTGTCTAGAGAACATGATGTACAAGATATACTGTATTTTCAGAAGTATTAGAACCCTCTGGGGTCGTCCCCGTCATATATGACAGTAGAATTCCAGTTTTATTTAATGATATATAACTTTTTAATGATATCAGATAGAAACTTACTTTTTTTGCAGAAAAGTACACTCCACGGACTTTCGAAGCAGCCATCCACCATGCTTGTAGTCCTCATAGAAGCTGTGTGATGATGAGCCCAATGCAAGTATCCAATCAGGAATTGGTTCACCGTCACATGGTTTTCCAATATCCATTTGCAGGGCAGAGCAATCTCACGTGGTGCACCAAAGAGTGTCAGTAGAAGAGATGGATTACTACTTGGCCCGTGAATGTTGTTGAAATAAGTCTCTCTCGCTCCAAAGCATAAAGCACAGTTACGCATATGAATACAAGTGATCAGAGTAAGAGGGCCTCATACAATCTCACGTGGTGCACCAAAGAGTGTGAGTAGACGAGATGCTTCACTACTTGGCCTGTGAATGTTCTTGAATAAGCCTATGGCAAGCTCTCTCGCTCCAACAATTGATGCGTAAAGCACCAAACGGTGTTTTATGCATATGATGCATATGAATGGAAGGAGGTGGAGGGGGCCTCAAAGTCTGTGGATAGGTTGGTTTCAGTGCAGGAACACATTCCTGCACTGTACAGTCAACACCATGGAAGTACAAAGTTTGTGATGTGGCCCTTTGTGTAATAGCAGACAGAAATTGCTTTGAGATGTGGCATGAAGACCAACAAAATGCATAGACCATTTTGTATATATTGATCAAAATGTGCATTTGTGTTTATTGTAAGAACCTTTATTTTGCACATTCCTATGTCCTAGACCCCAAATTACCTTTATAAAGTGTCAAAATAGTTGTTTATTATAGTTTGCTGTGTGTTTTGAATATATGTGTGTGACAATTATTTTCCGCTTTAATTTTTTTTTGTTTGTTTCTGATTTCTGATTGTAAACTATTATTACACTTATAAAACACCACTATAGCATATATATTCTGAAAGTACAGGTTGTCCTGAAATGAAGAGACATACTACTTGATTGTGGGATGCAGGGTGAGCTTTTAACAGCAATAATAAAACATTATTGCCAGGAGGGTGAACTGTCCAAAAAATGCCTTCGGAGCCAAGGGGGTTACACCTGTGTATCACACCTGTCCAAAAATGTTTCTTTCAATGAAAATAACATATATTAGTTGGACCAGAGTATAAATCACATTTATCACTTAATACAAGAAGTAAAATGAATTTAATCGCCACATTATTTATTTATAAGGCACACACTGTGTTAAGATGCACAGCTAACAAGCTAATTCATGTGACTATACCAGGCACAAAACCTGAGTAAACTGCTCCTTTAAGCCACTGAACAGATGATCATACTTGAGGTGAACGTGCAATGCAATTAAATGTTTGAAAACTCTTTTGTAGCACATTGTAAAAAATAATAAAGTCACCATTAATTTTCTTCTTGTTCCGTTTTTGCACAGGACTCTTAAGGAACAGACCTCCTTTTACTCAGTTGTTGCTACTTTTATACCTGTTTGTTTTTACCTCTGTTTGTTTGTCTGCTTGTGAACAGCCTGTACCCCACAATTTTTCATATATCGTTATGAAGGTTTTCCAGAGGATTCATATTCTGATAGGCAAGAACTGATTAAATTTTCAAGGTCAAAGGCCAAAGTCAGGAAAAATCTTGGAACATTGGAAAAATCCCCATCCTTTAACATGAACAAATTTTTTTTAAAATTCATAAAATTCAAATTCTTTCCAAGGTAAAAATTTGTGGAATTGGCGGAGGTTTGTGCACGGTGCTCTAGTTTCTGTTTGGTGTAGACATTTGTTCATATTTGCTTGAAATAAGCATGACTGTGAATTGTATTTTATCACTGGAGCCCGAAGATCACCAAAGATATGAGAAATAGGTCAAAGTAGTGACACCATCACGGTTACATGTGCAATGAATGCTTTGTGTGACCCGACTCAGTTTTAAATGCACACTGAAAGTAACTGAGAGACATTATGAAGTGTCGCCTTCGCTATCATTATTTAAAATAAAATGGGCAGTTTAGAACAGAATATAGCCTTTACTGTCATTGTACATACATACAACAAAATTTGTCCTCTGCTTTTAACCCATCCTAATCACAGTTGGACACAAGGGCAGGCACTAGGAGCAGTGGGCAGCCACAGTCCAGCTCCTGGGGGCCAACTCCAGATGTAGAGATGCTGCCTTGGTCAGGGCCAGAGAATGGAGCAGATCCTAAATAAGCATTTTTTTTTGATTGTGTGAGGAAATTGGAGTGCCTGGATGAAACCCACACAGACACAGGGAGAACATGCAAACTCCACACAGAAAGGGTGGGATGCGATCCCTGACTTTCTTGCTGTGAGGCACCAGTGCTAACCACTAAGCCACCGTGCCACCCTTTAATGTTGTGTTTCTTGTTTCTACTGTCATGAAAATGTATGGAATTGTGATTTTTCAGCATATTGTTGCGTTGGACTTATAAGTAGCAGGATCTCGCAAACTAATAAACTTATACTCTGGAAAATACAGTAATTTGGCTCTAAAGATGAAAATATGAAATGTGCTTTTAGATTTTTTTCAAATCTTTAGTGAATATACATTGTATGTGTAATAAATTGAAATATATATATATATATAAAATATGCACCATGCAGTGCAGCAGTGCCACTTGCTGGGAAGTACATGGCAGAGATCTAGAACATTCCAAAGCAGTGTGTTTGTACAATAATATCTCTTACCTGTCTGCTGTTTGCTGCACTTGTCATGTAATATCTTTTTGGATGAATAAAATCATTTTAGTGATGAAAATATATCAAAAAATGTGCACTGATGCCTTGAAAAAAAATTACTGCACCATTCCTGAAGAAAATAATCCCAGTTTACTATTATTAACCCTACCCCCAACCCTAACCTGAACCATAACCTAACCCTACTCCTTCCCCTAACCCTAACCATAACCCCCCAGACCCTCCCGCATCACTTTTAATTTTGTGCAGCCATCACGGAATGTATTAGAATAAATTTGTGCTCATATTACAAACATTTTGCACTTTTCGTGACAATATCACAAACCAATAGATTAATGTGTATCTCATGCTGCTGAATCACAACATGTTGTGAGACTGGGTTGATGATTTTCAATGTCTCTAAAACAGAATAAAATTAAAACATGATTTCAGGTTTACAGTCCTGTTCTTTTAGAGTTTATGAACCTTTGCTAACAGCTGAGTGGAGCTTTTCACAGCAAGCAGAGCGAGGGGAGAAACCATGTGACCAGCCTCAACACTGCATTTAATCTATTATTAGACTCAGTTGGCTTCACTCAAAATGTAAATGAGTCCACTCACCACTTTAATCATACTTTAGATCTTGTTCTGACATATGGCATAGAAATTGAAGACTTAACAGTATTCCCTGAAAACCCCTTTTTGTCTGATCATTTCTTAATAACATTTACATTTACTTTAATTGACTACCCAGCAGTGGGGAATAGGTTTCGTTACAGTAGAGGTCTTTCTGAAAGCGCTATAACTACGTTTAAGGATATGATTCCTTCTTTGTTATGTTCTTCAATGCCATATACCAACACAGTGCAGAGTAGCTACCTAAACTCTGTGAGTGAGATAGAGTATCTCGTCAATAGCTTTACATCCTCATTGAGCACAACTTTGGATGCCGTAGCTCGTCTGAAAAAGAGAGCCTTAAATCAGAAGTGCCTGACTCTGTGGTATAACCCACAAACTCACAGCTTAAAGCAGATAACCCGTAAGTTGGAGAGGAAATGGCGTCTCACTAATTTAGAATATCTTAATTTAGCCTGGAAAAAGAGAACATAAGAACAACCCCAGGTTTCTTTTCAGCACTGTAGCCAGGCTGACAAAGAATCAGAGCTCTATTGAGCCGAGTATTCCTTTAACTTTAACTAGTAATGACTTCATGACTTTATTTGCAAATATTATTATTATTCATAACCATCCCAAGTGTTGTGAAAGTGTAGGAACACGGACCCACAACAGGGGGCGCAAATGAACGGACAATGGAGGAAGTCAAATAGCACTTTTACTGTTGTGAAATAAGCACAACAAACACGACAGATTACAATAGTTGACAATGAAGTCAAATCACAAAAGGTGTCAAGTGGGCAGGCTCGAAGATAGAAGACGTCTGTCCAAAGCAGAACCGGAACCACACGATTTCCTCCGCCACCGAACCCCGGGAATACTGGAGCCGCCAAGTCCCGAACTCCCAGGTGGCCACTGCCTCCGCTTGTCGGATCTGGTACTGCTGGCGAGGAACAAAAACAGTTAGATGTGGGTGCGTTATCACCCAGCAACACGTATGGTGGAAAAACCACCTCCACCTCTCGTCAGGGAAATACTGGTAAGTGCAGGAGTGTGAGTACTTATCCAAAAAAGTCCAATACAGTCTCCAGCTGTCCTACACACAAGCAACAAAGTATTATTGTCAAGACGACAACACAATTGGCTGAGTACGTTACCTCCTCGGTAGAGCGATATCTCGGCAAAGAGGTGGAGATGACGTCTTGCTAATATACCGATGCAGATCAGATGATTGGTGACAGCTGTCATAGGTGATAAGTGACAGCTGTCACCCGGCTGCTCCTGTGAGGCGGCAGCGCCCTCTGGTGCCTGGAGCCCGCACTCCAGGCAGGGTGCCCTCTGGTGGTGGTGGGCCAGCAGTACCTCCTCTTCAGCGGCCCACACAACAGGACCCCCCCCTCAACGGGCGCCTCCTGGCGCCCGACCAGGCTTGTCCGGGTGGCGGCGGTAGAAATCGGCCAGGAGGGCCGGGTCCAGGATGAAGCTCCTCTTCACCCAGGAGTGTTCTTCGGGTCCGTACCCCTCCCAGTCCACCAAATACTGGAAGCCCCGGCCCATCCTACGGACATCCAAGAGCCGGCGCACAGTCCAAGCCAGCTCGCCATCGATGATCCGGGCAGGAGGTGGTGCCGGACCCGGAGTACAGAGGGGTGAGGTGTGATGCGGCTTTATCCGGGACACATGGAAAACGGGATGGATCCGCAGTGAGGCCAGAAGCTGAAGCCTCACTGCGGCTGGACTGATGACCTTGAGGATCTTGAATGGACCGATGTACCGATCCTGCAGTTTAGGTGAGTCCACTTTGAGGGGAATGTCCTTGGTTGACAACCACACTTCCTGCCCTGGCCGATACTCAGGGGCCGGGGTCCGCCGACGGTCTGCATGGGCTTTCGTCCTCATCCGGACCCTTAGCAAAGCAGAACGGGTGGCACACCACACCCGACGGCACTTCCGTAGGTGGGCCTGGACTGAGGGCACACCGACCTCTCCCTCAACCACCGGAAACAAAGGGGGCTGGTACCCCAGACACACCTCAAAAGGGGAGAGGCCGGTGGCTGACGACACCTGGCTGTTATGGGCATACTCGATCCAGGCCAAATGGGTGCTCCAGGCTGCCGGGTGCGCGGCCGTCATGCAACACAGGGCCTGTTCCACCTCCTGATTGGCCCGTTCTGCTTGCCCGTTGTTCTGGGGATGATACCCGGATGAGAGACTCACCGTGGCCCCCAGTTCCCGGCAGAAGCTCCTCCAGACTTGCGAGGAGAACTGGGGACCGCGATCGGAGACGATGTCTGTTGGAATCCCATGCAGCCGGACGACGTGGTGGACCAGGAGGTCCGCTGTCTCCTGGGCAGACGGGAGCTTCGGGAGGGCCACGAAGTGGGCCGCCTTGGAGAACCAGTCCACTATCGTGAGGATGGTGGTGTTACCCTGGGACGGCGGGAGGCCCGTGACAAAATCCAGGCCGATGTGAGACCAGGGGCGATGAGGCACGAGCAGCGGCTGGAGCAGTCCCGATGCCCTGCGGTGGTCAGCCTTGCCCCTGGCGCAGGTGGTGCAGGCCTGGATATAATCCCGGACGTCGGCCTCTAGGGACGCCCACCAGAAGCGCTGCCGGACAACTGCCACGGTTCTTCGCACCCCTGGATGACCGGAGAACTTGGAGCCGTGACAGAAGTCCAGGACTGCAGCCCTGGCCTCTGGTGGGACGTAAAGTCTGTTCTTCGGCCCAGTTCCGGGGTCCGGGCTTCGTGCCAGGGCCTCCCGGACGATTCTCTCTACGTCCCAGGTGAGGGTGGCCACGATAGCGGACTCCGGGATGATGGGTTCCGGGGGATCCGACAACTCCGTTTTGACTTCATCTTCATGTACCCGGGACAAGGCATCCGATCTCTGGTTTTTGGTCCCGGGGCGGTAGGTGATCCGGAAGTCAAAACGGCCGAAGAACAGTGACCAGCGGGCTTGCCTGGGGTTCAGCCGCTTGGTGGTCCTGATATACTCCAGGTTCCGGTGGTCAGTGAAAACCGTGAATGGCACGGACGTTCCCTCCAACAGATGTCTCCACTCTTCAAGAGCCTCTTTCACCGCAAGGAGTTCTCGATTGCCGACGTCATAGTTCCGTTCGGCCGGGGTCAACCTGCGGGAAAAATAGGCACATGGGTGAAGGACCTTATCGGTCTCTCCGCTCTGGGAAAGCACAGCTCCTATCCCTGAGTCCGAGGCGTCCACTTCAACCACAAACTGGCGACTAGGATCGGGCTGCACCAGAACGGGTGCAGACGAGAAGCGCCGTTTCAACTCCTTGAACGCGGCATCGCAATGATCCGACCAGGTGAAGGGAACTTTTGGAGAGGTCAGGGCTGTCAGGGGGCTAACAACCTGACTGTAGCTCTTAATGAACCTCCTGTAGAAATTTGCAAAGCCGAGGAACTGTTGCAGTTTCCTACGGCTGGTAGGTTGGGGCCAGTCTCTCACCGCCGCGACCTTGGCCGGATCAGGAGCGACGGAGTTAGGGGAGATGATAAACCGTGGGGAGGGCGGAGCTCGGTCGGAGCTGGAAGGGAGAGGGACGGCGCGTGCCCGGCCACGCCCTTCGTCTCGTTCCCGACGGCGTTCTTCTAACCGATTGTCTAATCGTATAACGAAATCAATAAGGGGGCTGAGTCATTGCGTGACCGAACGCCGAACTGCTTACACAGAGACTGCTACCTGCTGCTTTGGATTCTGAACTAACAGTCTTTTTCAAGACTTTTTCAAGACTTTTTCACTTGTGCTTTTTCACTTCACCTGTGCTGCTCCACAGCGTGTCTGGTGGATTTTTTTTATTTTATTTTATTTTTTAGCACCGTTGTCGTGCGTTACCTGTGCTGTTCCATGGCCTGTCTGGTGGATTTTATTTTATTTTATTTTTTAGCACTGTTGCCGTGCGTTACCTGTGCTGCTCCACAGCCTGTCTGGTGGATTTTTATTTTATTTTATTTTTTAGCACTCTTGCCGTGCGTTACCTGTGCTGCTTCATGGCCTGTCTGGTGGATTTTTATTTTATTTTTTAGCACTGTTGCCGTGCGTTACCTGTGATGCTTCTTGGCCTGTCTGGTGGATTTTTATTTTATTTTTTAGCACTGTTGCCGTGCGTTACCTGTGCTGCTCCACAGCCTGTCTGGTGGATTTTATTTTATTTTATTTTTTTAGCACTCTTGCCGTGCGTTACCTGTGCTGCTTCATGGCCTGTCTGGTGGATTTTTATTTTATTTTTTAGCACTGTTGCTGTGCGTTACCTGTGCTGCTCCACAGCCTGTCTGGTGGATTTTATTTTATTTTATTTTTTAGCACTCTTGCCGTGCGTTACCTGTGCTGCTTCATGGCCTGTCTGGTGGATTTTTATTTTATTTTTTAGCACTGTTGCCGTGCGTTACCTGTGATGCTTCTTGGCCTGTCTGGTGGATTTTTATTTTATTTTTTAGCACTGTTGCCGTGCGTTACCTGTGCTGCTCCACAGCCTGTCTGGTGGATTTTTATTTTATTTTATTTTTTAGCACTCTTGCCGTGCGTTACTTGTGCTGCTTCATGGCCTGTCTGGTGCCTTAACTAAAGCACTCCTTCTGTTGAATTACCTCTAAATTATTTACACATTATTCACTTTGCGTGTTTTTAGGAATCCGCTTGGTTAGCGTAGCTACTAGCTCTTAGCCGATTTAGCATGGCGGCTTCTCCTGTCTCTCCCGCACTTTTCTGCTCTGGGTGTGAAATGTTTAGTTATTCCTCGGCCTCCTTTAGCAGTAACGGTACTTGTAATAAGTGTAGCTTATTCGTAGCTTTGGAGGCCAGGCTGGGCGAATTGGAGACTCGGCTCCGCACCGTGGAAAATTCTACAGCTAGCCAGGCCCCTGTAGTCGGTGCGGACCAAGGTAGCTTAGCCGCCGTTAGTTACCCTCTGGCAGATCCCGAGCAGCCGGGAAAGCAGGCCGACTGGGTGACTGTGAGGAGGAAGCGTAGCCCTAAACAGAAGCCCCGTGTACACCGTCAACCCGTTCACATCTCTAACCGTTTTTCCCCACTCGACGATACACCCGCCGAGGATCAAACTCTGGTTATTGGCGACTCTGTTTTGAGAAATGTGAAGTTAGCGACACCAGCAACCATTGTCAATTGTCTTCCGGGGGCCAGAGCAGGCGACATTGAAGGAAATTTGAAACTGCTGGCTAAGGCTAAGCGTAAATTTGGTAAGATTGTAATTCACGTCGGCAGTAATGACACTCGGTTACGCCAATCGGAGGTCACTAAAACTAACATTAAATCGGTGTGTAACTTTGCAAAAACAATGTCGGACTCTGTAGTTTTCTCTGGGCCCCTCCCCAATCGGACCGGGAGTGACATGTTTAGCCGCATGTTCTCCTTGAATTGCTGTCTGTCTGAGTGGTGTCCAAAAAATGAGGTGGGCTTCATAGATAATTGGCAAAGCTTCTGGGGAAAACCTGGTCTTGTTAGGAGAGACGGCATCCATCCCACTTTAGATGGAGCAGCTCTCATTTCTAGAAATCTGGACAATTTTCTTGGATCCTCCAAACTGTGACTGTCCAGGGTTGGGACCAGGAAGCAGAGTTGTAGTCTTACACACCTCTCTGCAGCTTCTCTCCCCCTGCCATCCCCTCATTACCCCATCCCCGTAGAGACGGTGCCTGCTCCCAGACCACCAATAACCAGCAAAAATCTATTTAAGCATAAAAATTCAAAAAGAAAAAAATAATATAGCACCTTCAACTGCACCACAGACTAAAACAGTTAAATGTGGTCTATTAAACATTAGGTCTCTCTCTTCTAAGTCCCTGTTGGTAAATGATATAATAATTGATCAACATATTGATTTATTCTGCCTAACAGAAACCTGGTTACAGCAGGATGAATATGTTAGTTTAAATGAGTCAACACCCCCGAGTCACACTAACTGTCAGAATGCTCGTAGCACGGGCCGGGGCGGAGGATTAGCAGCAATCTTCCATTCCAGCTTATTAATTAATCAAAAACCCAGACAGAGCTTTAATTAATTTGAAAGCTTGTCTCTTAGTCTTGTCCATCCAAATTGGAAGTCCCAAAAACCAGTTTTATTTGTTATTATCTATCGTCCACCTGGTCGTTACTGTGAGTTTCTCTGTGAATTTTCAGACCTTTTGTCTGACTTAGTGCTTAGCTCAGATAAGATAATTATAGTGGGCGATTTTAACATCCACACAGATGCTGAGAATGACAGCCTCAACACTGCATTTAATCTATTATTTGACTCTATTGGCTTTGCTCAAAAAGTAAATGAGTCCACCCACCACTTTAATCATATCTTAGATCTTGTTCTGACTTATGGAAAACTTCCTTCTGTCTGATCATTTCTTAATAACATTTACATTTACTCTGATGGACTACCCAGCAGTGGGGAATAAGTTTCATTACACTAGAAGTCTTTCAGAAAGCGCTGTAACTAGGTTTAAGGATATGATTCCTTCTTTATGTTCTCTAATGCCATATACCAACACAGTGCAGAGTAGCTACCTAAACTCTGTAAGGGAGATAGAGTATCTCGTCAATAGTTTTACATCCTCATTGAAGACAACTTTGGATGCTGTAGCTCCTCTGAAAAAGAGAGCTTTAAATCAGAAGTGTCTGACTCCGTGGTATAACTCACAAACTCGTAGCTTAAAGCAGATAACCCATAAGTTGGAGAGGAAATGGCGTCTCACTAATTTAGAAGATCTTCACTTAGCCTGGAAAAAGAGTCTGTTGCTCTATAAAAAAGCCCTCCGTAAAGCTAGGACATCTTTCTACTCATCACTAATTGAAGAAAATAAGAACAACCCCAGGTTTCTTTTCAGCACTGTAGCCAGGCTGACAAAGAGTCAGAGCTCTATTGAGCTGAGTATTCCATTAACTTTAACTAGTAATGACTTCATGACTTTCTTTGCTAACAAAATTTTAACTATTAGAGAAAAAATTACTCATAACCATCCCAAAGACGTATCGTTATCTTTGGCTGCTCTCAGTGATGCCGGTATTTGGTTAGACTCTTTCTCTCCGATTGTTCTGTCTGAGTTATCTTCATTAGTTACTTCATCCAAACCATCAACATGTTTATTAGACCCCATTCCTACCAGGCTGCTCAAGGAAGCCCTACCATTATTTAATGTTTCGATCTTAAATATGATCAATCTATCTTTGTTAGTTGGCTATGTACCACAGGCTTTTAAGGTGGCAGTAATTAAACCATTACTTAAAAAGCCATCACTTGACCCAGCTATCTTAGCTAATTATAGGCCAATCTCCAACCTTCCTTTTCTCTCAAAAATTCTTGAAAGGGTAGTTGTAAAACAGCTAACTGATCATCTGCAGAGGAATGGTCTATTTGAAGAGTTTCAGTCAGGTTTTAGAATTCATCATAGTACAGAAACAGCATTAGTGAAGGTTACAAATGATCTTCTTATGGCCTCGGACAGTGGACTCATCTCTGTGCTTGTTCTGTTAGACCTCAGTGCTGCTTTTGATACTGTTGATCATAAAATTTTATTACAGAGATTAGAGCATGCCATAGGTATTAAAGGCACTGCGCTGCGGTGGTTTGAATCATATTTGTCTAATAGATTACAGTTTGTTCATGTAAATGGGGAATCTTCTTCACAGACTAAAGTTAATTATGGAGTTCCACAAGGTTCTGTGCTAGGACCAATTTTATTCACTTTATACATGCTTCCCTTAGGCAGTATTATTAGACGGTATTGCTTAAATTTTCATTGTTACGCAGATGATACCCAGCTTTATCTATCCATGAAGCCAGAGGACACACACCAATTAGCTAAACTGCAGGATTGTCTTACAGACATAAAGACATGGATGACCTCTAATTTCCTGCTTTTAAACTCAGATAAAACTGAAGTTATTGTACTTGGCTGAAAAGTGAGTGATGCTGAAAAGCTAATTCATGCATTTATTTCCTCTAGGCTGGACTATTGTAATTCATTATTATCAGGTTGTCCTAAAAGTTCCCTAAAAAGCCTTCAGTTAATTCAAAATGCTGCAGCTAGAGTACTGACGGGGACTAGAAGGAGAGAGCATATTTCACCCATATTGGCCTCTCTTCATTGGCTCCCTGTTAATTCTAGAATAGAATTTAAAAT
Source organism: Thalassophryne amazonica (assembly GCF_902500255.1). Classification (NCBI taxonomy): domain Eukaryota; kingdom Metazoa; phylum Chordata; class Actinopteri; order Batrachoidiformes; family Batrachoididae; genus Thalassophryne; species Thalassophryne amazonica. The sequence continues at coordinate 71,411,720 of NC_047121.1, forward strand.
TATTCTTCTTACTTATAAGGTTTTGAATAATCAGGTCCCATCTTATCTTAGGGACCTCATAGTACCATATCACCCCAATAGAGCGCTTCGCTCTCAGACTGCAGGCTTACTTGTAGTTCCTAGGGTTTGTAAGAGTAGAATGGGAGGCAGAGCCTTCAGCTTTCAGGCTCCTCTCCTGTGGAACCAGCTCCCAATTCAGATCAGGGAGACAGACACCCTCTCTACTTTTAAGATTAGGCTTAAAACTTTCCTTTTTGCTAAAGCTTATAGTTAGGGCTGGATCAGGTGACCCTGAACCATCCCTTAGTTATGCTGCTATAGACGTAGACTGCTGGGGGGTTCCCATGATGCACTGTTTCTTTCTCTTTTTGCTCTGTATGCACCACTCTGCATTTAATCATTAGTGATCGATCTCTGCTCCCCTCCACAGCATGTCTTTTTCCTGGTTTTCTCCCTCAGCCCCAACCAGTCCCAGCAGAGGACTGCCCCTCCCTGAGCCTGGTTCTGCTGGAGGTTTCTTCCTGTTAAGAGGGAGTTTTTCCTTCCCACTGTAGCCAAGTGCTTGCTCACAGGGGGTCGTTTTGACCGTTGGGGTTTTACATAATTGTTGTATGGCCTTGCCTTACAATATGAAGCGCCTTGGGGCAACTGTTTGTTGTGATTTGGCGCTATATAAAAAAAATTGATTGATTGATTGAATAAGCCCGTCTAAATCCCGCGGTTCGTCCTTAGCCACCAGGTGCTCCTTCAGGACCAACGACAGTCTGTTTACGAAGGCGGCGCGGAGGGCAGTGCTATTCCAGCCGGACCTCGCAGCCGCGATGCGGAAGTCGACTGCATAAGCAGCTGCGCTCCGGCGCCCCTGTCTCATTGACAGCAGCACGGCTGAAGCGGTCTCTCCTCTATTTGGGTGATCGAACACTGTTCTGAACTCCCTCACAAACCCATCATATGTCAGAAGGAGCCGTGAATTTTGCTCCCAGAGTGCTGTAGCCCAAGCGCGTGCCTCACGGCGAAGCAGATTTATCACATAAGCTATTTTGCTAGCATCAGTCGCGTACATGACGGGACGTTGTGCGAAGACGAGCGAACACTGCATAAGAAAGTCCGCGCACGTCTCCACACAACCCCCGTACGGCTCTGGAGGGCTTATGTATGCTTCCGGGGAAGGTGGGGGGGGGTCGTTGAACGACCTGTGGAACGTCACTGTTACGCACAGGGTCGACAGGAGGGAGAGCCGCAGCAGCGCCCTGAGGGCGCGCTTCCACCTGCGTGGCGAGAGCCTCCACCCTGCGGTTAAGGAGGACATTCTGCTCGGTCATTAGATCCAACCGAGCTGTGAAGACGGTGAGGATTCGCTGCAACTCAACAATCATTCCTCCTGCGGACGCCTGTGCGCCCTGTTCTTCCATTGGCCGTTCAACAGCCGGTTGACGCCCCTCGGGGTCCATGACGTAGGCCGAGATATCCTGTTGTGAAAGTGTAGGAACACGGACCCACAACAGGGGGCGCAAATGAACGGACAATGGAGGAAGTCAAATAGCACTTTTACTGTTGTGAAATAAGCACAACAAACACAACAGATTACAATAGTTGACAATGAAGTCAAATCACAAAAGGTGTCAAGTGGGCAGGCTCGAAGATAGAAGACGTCTGTCCAAAGCAGAACCGGAACCACACGATTTCCTCCGCCACCGAACCCCGGGAATACTGGAGCCGCCAAGTCCCGAACTCCCAGGTGGCCACTGCCTCCGCTTGTCGGATCTGGTACTGCTGGCGAGGAACAAAAACAGTTAGATGTGGGTGCGTTATCACCCAGCAACACGTATGGTGGAAAAACCACCTCCACCTCTCGTCAGGGAAATACTGGTAAGTGCAGGAGTGTGAGTACTTATCCAAAAAAGTCCAATACAGTCTCCAGCTGTCCTACACACAAGCAACAAAGTATTATTGTCAAGACGACAACACAATTGGCTGAGTACGTTACCTCCTCGGTAGAGCGATATCTCGGCAAAGAGGTGGAGATGACGTCTTGCTAATATACCGATGCAGATCAGATGATTGGTGACAGCTGTCGTAGGTGATAAGTGACAGCTGTCACCCCGGCTGCTCCTGTGAGGCGGCAGCGCCCTCTGGTGCCTGGAGCCCGCACTCCAGGCAGGGTGCCCTCTGGTGGTGGTGGGCCAGCAGTACCTCCTCTTCAGCGGCCCACACAACACCAAGGACATATCATTATCTTTGGCTGCTTTCAGTGATGCCGGTATTTGGTTAGACTCGTTCTCTCCGATTGTTCTGTCTGAGTTATTTTCATTAGTTACTTCCTCCAAACCATCAACATGTCTCTTAGACTCCATTCCTACCAGGCTGCTCAAGGAAGCCCTACCATTATTTAATGCTTCGATCTTAAATATGATCAATTTATCGTTATTAGTTGGCTATGTACCACAGGCTTTTAAGGTGGCAGTAATTAAACCATTACTTAAAAAGCCATCACTTGACCCAGCTATCTTAGCTAATTATAGGCCAATCTCCAACCTTCCTTTTCTCTCAAAAATTCTTGAAAGGGTAGTTGTAAAACAGCTAACTGATCATCTGCAGAGGAATGGTCTATTTGAAGAGTTTCAGTCAGGTTTTAGAATTCATCATAGTACAGAAACAGCATTAGTGAAGGTTACAAATGATCTTCTTATGGCCTCAGACAGTGGACTCATCTCTGTGCTTGTTCTGTTAGACCTCAGTGCTGCTTTTGATACTGTTGACCATAAAATTTTATTACAGAGATTAGAGCATGCCATAGGTATTAAAGGCACTGCGCTGCGGTGGTTTGAATCATATTTATCTAATAGATTACAATTTGTTCATGTAAATGGGGAATCTTCTTCACAGACTAAGGTTAATTACGGAGTTCCATAAGGTTCTGTGCTAGGACCAATTTTATTCACTTTATACATGCTTCCCTTAGGCAGTATTATTAGACGGCATTGCTTAAATTTTCATTGTTACACAGATGATACCCAGCTTTATCTATCCATGAAGCCAGAGGACACACACCAATTAGCTAAACTGCAGGATTGTCTTACAGACATAAAGACATGGATGACCTCTAATTTCCTGCTTTTAAACTCAGATAAAACTGAAGTTATTGTACTTGGCTGAAAAGTGAGTGATGCTGAAAAGCTAATTCATGCATTTATTTCCTCTAGGCTGGACTATTGTAATTCATTATTATCAGGTTGTCCTAAAAGTTCCCTAAAAAGCCTTCAGTTAATTCAAAATGCTGCAGCTAGAGTACTGACGGGGACTAGAAGGAGAGAGCATATTTCACCCATATTGGCCTCTCTTCATTGGCTCCCTGTTAATTCTAGAATAGAATTTAAAATTATTCTTCTTACTTATAAGGTTTTGAATAATCAGGTCCCATCTTATCTTAGGGACCTCATAGTACCATATCACCCCAATAGAGCGCTTCGCTCTCAGACTGCAGGCTTACTTGTAGTTCCTAGGGTTTGTAAGAGTAGAATGGGAGGCAGAGCCTTCAGCTTTCAGGCTCCTCTCCTGTGGAACCAGCTCCCAATTCAGATCAGGGAGACAGACACCCTCTCTACTTTTAAGATTAGGCTTAAAACTTTCCTTTTTGCTAAAGCTTATAGTTAGGGCTGGATCAGGTGACCCTGAACCATCCCTTAGTTATGCTGCTATAGACTTAGACTGCTGGGGGGTTCCCATGATGCACTGTTTCTTTCTCTTTTTGCTCTGTATGCACCACTCTGCATTTAATCATTAGTGATCGATCTCTGCTCCCCTCCACAGCATGTCTTTTTCCTGGTTCTCTCCCTCAGCCCCAACCAGTCCCAGCAGAAGACTGCCCCTCCCTGAGCCTGGTTCTGCTGGAGGTTTCTTCTTGTTAAAAGGGAGGTTTTCCTTCCCACTGTTGCCAAGTGCTTGCTCACAGGGGGTCGTTTTGACCGTTGGGGTTTTTCCGTAATTATTGTATGGCTTTTGCCTTATAATATAAAGTGCCTTGGGGCAACTGTTTGTTGTGATTTGGCGCTATATAAATAAAATTGATTTGATTTGATTTGACCTTTTCCAGCCTCCAGGATTGGCTGTGGCTCAAAGATTGTCTCAAGGAGAGATCTAATTTCCAGATGAGAATTTTTGCAGATAAGAATTTCCAGCATGGTTGGAAGAGTGACGAAAAAAGAATATACGAGGTCTATTAGAAAAGAAACCAACCGTTTTATTTTTTTTTAAACTCTATGGGTTTGATTCATATGTTTTTGTGTCAGCCAAGCTTGAACCTTCATGCGCATGCGTGAGTTTTTTCACGCCTGTTGGTGACGTCATTCGCCTGTGAGCACGCCTATTGGGAGGAGTGGTCCAGCCCCCTCGTCGGATTTTCATTGTCTGAGAAGTTGCTGAGAGACTAGCGCTGTGCTTCATCAAAATTTTTTCAGAAACTGTGAGGCACATCCGAGTGGACACCATTCGACAAATTAAGCTGGTTTTTGGTGAAAATTTTAACGGATGATGAGAGATTTTGGATTGTTTCTATCGGTGTAAGGACTTCCCACGGAACGGGACGTCGCGCAGCGCTCCGATGCGATGTCGTCATCCTCTTTCAAGCTGAAAACCTCCAAATTTAAGCCTTTGTTGACCCAGGACGTCGTGAGAGAACAGAGAATGGTTATAAACACGGAGGTGTTTTTCCTGTGGCGGGCGCGCCGTGCTGGCTACGAGCCGACGCACCAATCCGTCCGCACGTCTTTCATTAAAAAATCTCCTTTAACAGTGGAATGTCCAGATAAACTGAAAGTTCTCTGTTCTCTCATGACGTCCTGGGTCAACAGAGGCTTTTTCAGCTTGAAACAGGATGACGACGTCGCCTCGGAGCGCTGCGCAACGCCCCGCTCCGTGGGAAGTCCTTACAGCGATAGAAACAATCCAAAATCTCTCATCAGCCATTAAAATTTTCACCGAAAACCAGCTTAATTTCTCGAATGGTGTCCACTCGGATGTGCCTCAAAGTTTCGGAAAAAATTTTGATGAAGCACAGCGCCAGTCTCTCAGCAACTTCTCAGACAAAGGAATTCCGATGAGGGGGCTGGACCACACCTCCCACAAGGCGTGCTCACAGGCGAATGACGTCACCGACAGGTGTGAAAAAACTCTCGCATGCCCACGAGGGTTCAAGCTTGGCTGATGTAATCACACGTGATTCAAATCCATATGGTTTTTAAAAAAATAATAAGGTCGGATACTTTTCTAATAGACCTCGTATACTGTTTACTGCTTGTTTGCCATCATTTTTGTGAAATGGAGAATCACTCACATTACTTTTCACAACAGATTAAATGAAGTACCACATGAAGTGAAAATGAAGGGAAACAAAATGATGACTGTCGATAGCAAAATGAAATCTTTAACCCCACCACTAGATGGCACTAAATCCTACACACTTCAGCTTTAAAAAAATCATTGTGTTGTTTTATGTCCATAAATGTGTTAAATTAGGGTTTCAGATCTTGAGCTACTCAATTAAATCGGTTCCTGCAAATCTTAGTACAGCATTTCTTTTCGCATTTTAGTCTTTTTCAAATGCTTTATGAAAGCACTTCTCGCAATACTTGAATTATCTTGAAAAATCTTGAATTACTGCATATATAAAGGATAAAAGTAACTTGTGCCTTCAACTGGGATTAAGTACAGCCACCATATCTAATAAGATTTGCACGATGGAGAGAATTTATTGAGATTTACTGTGGGCTCTCCCACATTCGGGGTTAATGAGTGTCTTCCGCAGCCTTCTCACAGCCAACCGCTACGTCGTGGATTTGAATAAATCCCATTGATAGTTTTGAAATCTCAAACAAGACAGGATTAATCAAAAGCAGAGAAAGCAAAGCTGATGAGGGTGAAGCGGCACATGAGGATGCCCAAATCACGAGGAAGGTGACAACTTATAGTGAGAAATGCATTCACTTTATTTTATCGACTGACGGGGGTCTGTGACTAAAACAGTCTAAGCAGCGTCACAAAGAGCGTAATGACATTTAGAGCTCAAAGTCAACTTTTCTCCTTCCATCAAAAGTGGTTCTACATACAGAAGTTGTCATTTTTAAATAACAACTGAAGGGAGCCGGTCGTGTCACACACACACACACACACCCCCGTCCTAGACTTCACATGAAGAATATTCATGATTGTGATAACTGTGGTTGTCCTATTTCAGTATTTTTCTTGCCTGAACAGAGAACAAGCTCACTTCCAGTCAGATTTCATGAAACAAACAGCTGCTGTCAAAAACAACATAAAACAAGAGCAATCAGAGATTTCTGATGTCCGTCAATCCAGATCAAGATCACCTCCAAAATTCAGTGGTGTCTTCCATGCCCTAATAGCTATCTGTGGTGCAAATTTGGTGAGAATCTGTGAAGTCGTTTTGACTTAATCCTTCAAAGCCTATAGAAAGTGAAACTTGATTCAGAATCCGGATCCAGATCACCTCCAAAATTTAATGGTCTTCCATTCTTCTGTATATGTGGTTAAAATTTGGTAAAAATCCATGCAATTTTGACATAATCCTGCTAACAGTAATCTTTCAACACCTATATAAAGTGACATTTTATCCTGAATCTGGATCTGGATCCAGATCACCTCCAAAATGTAATGGGCTCTTCCATGGTCTAATATGTATCTGTATTAAAAATTTCACAAAAATCCATGCAATTTTGACATAATCTTGCTAACAGTAATCTTTCAACACCTATATAAAGTGAAATTGTATCCTGAATCTGGATCTGGATCCAGATCACCTCCAAAATGTAATGGGCTCTTCCATGGTCTAATATGTATATGTGGTTAAAATTTGGTAAAAATCCATGCAATTTTGACATAATCCTGCTAACAGTAATCTTTCAACACCTATATAAAGTGACATTTTATCCTGAATCTGGATCTGGATCCAGATCACCTCCAAAATGTAATGGGCTCTTCCATGGTCTAATATGTATCTGTATTAAAAATTTCACAAAAATCCATGCAATTTTGACATAATCTTGCTAACAGTAATCTTTCAACACCTATATAAAGTGACATTTTATCCTGAATCTGGATCTGGATCCAGATCACCTCCAAAATTTAATGGGCTCTTCCATGGCTTCATATGTATCTGTATTAAAAATTTCACAAAAATCCATGCAATTTTGACATAATCTTGCTAACAGTAATCTTTCAACACCTATATAAAGTGACATTTTATCCTGAATCTGGATCTGGATCCAGATCACCTCCAAAATGTAATGGGCTCTTCCATGGTCTAATATGTATCTGTATTAAAAATTTCACAAAAATCCATGCAATTTTGACATAATCTTGCTAACAGTAATCTTTCAACACCTATATAAAGTGAAATTTTATCCTGAATCTGGATCTGGATCCAGATCACCTCCAAAATGTAACGGGCTCTTCCATGGTCTAATATGTATATGTGGTTAAAATCTGGTAAAAATCCATGCAGTTTTGACATAATCCTGTTAACAGTAATCTTTCAACACCTATATAAAGTGAAATTTTATCCTGAATCTGGATCTGGATCCAGATCACCTCCAAAATGTAATGGGCTCTTCCATGGTCTAATATGTATATGTGGTTAAAATTTCATCAAACTCCGTGCAGTAGTTTTGACATAATCCTGCTAACAGACAGACAAATAAAGAAAGAAAGAAATGACAATGAGTTTATTACATCCTTGGTGGACGTAAAGAACAATGATAGAAGCAAAAAGAAATGTCAGATACATATCTTTCATTTAATGCATGGATTTAAGATAACCCCATTCAGAAGGAACTGGATTTACTGTGATTTCTGGTCATATGGGGCAATATTTTAAGTATTCATCTTAAAATATGTTCAGAAATAAATGCAAACAAACCAATTTTGTATAATGAATATATATATATATATATATATATATATATATATATATATATATATATATATATATATATATATATATATACCAGAGTTTAAAGAAGACATAAAAAAGATAGCAAAATGCTTGAAACTAGTGAAATAAAAAATACAGACATTCAACTGGAGCTGTGATTGAGGAGTTTTGAGCCTTACCCAGAAGAAGTAGGGCATAGCTCTCCACCTTCTGCATTCTGAGGAAGTTGCAACACATGCAGCTTCTCCAATCACGACCACAGAAAGGGGTTAAAGCTCCCTTCCAGTTTGAAGGCCACAGTTCCAAATGCTCTCATTGCCGCTGGGACCATTTTGGACTTTACCTTCCACATCTGCTCCAATTGTTCCTTCAGCCGCTGGTACTTCCCAATCCCAACAATATTTCAGGGGAATCTTTCCAATAATGGTATAAATATCCTTTTTTTTTTTTTTGGATTGCATCCACATTACTTGTTTCAGCCAGGTGTCACTCAGTTTTCCAACATGGCTGCCATGCTTGGTATGGAAATTCTTCTTTCTGTGATAAATATGCACAGATTTGATTCAAACACCAAGCCACATCTTTTAAATCACCCCAAATCCACATTTGGAACTCCACAAGTCATTCTTCAACTCAAGCAGCGTTACATAGTCAAATACCTACCAAGATCATCCAAATTGGTCCAGGTCATGGGAATAGCAGCAATTTTTCATCTTCTTTTTGCGACTTGAACATTTGATTGGCCCATGGACATTTCTGGTACTTGTATCTCCATTTGAAAGATTATTTAATTTGCCTGCTGGACTATTGTCCTTATATGTCCTTATATGTCCTTAAAGCAGTGGGGGTCAAATGTTTTCTTTCATGCCTCCTTTAGAAAATGAAAAATAGTTGTCCTCCTTCTCAAATGAATAAGTTAATATTTATTAACCCTTTGTAATATTACAGAAAAGAGTAGCAATAAGCTTTCTGAAATAATAAGTTCAAACTCTCAGAGCATTTGATTTCTTACTCAGTGCTTAAAGTGATGTGTCTTTATAGACTAAATGTCTTGATGGAATAAATCTTATTTCCTTCTAGATAGACTTGCACAATCAGATTTTATTTTATGTTTGAGTGAGCCCACATGAACTTTATATTTCCCATCCAGTCATCCGAGCAATAGATTTGTGCTGCCTTTTGGGGGGGCCAATTTCAGAACTATTGGCCTAAAGGAACTCTGAGGTCCTTTTTGTACACAGTAAGGGAACATCGTGGGTTATATGGATTCTGTAGTTTCTCTATTGACCAGTACAATTTTACGCATGCAATGATTATTTGTTGGGCTGGAAGTCAAACTATTGAAGCATTAGCCCCACCCATCCTAACCAAAGCTTTGGAAATGATCCCTTTAGAACAATGCATTTTGATACATGATTAAACTTTAAGACAGTTTACGAAAACACTCAAACCACTATTTGTGCAATTCAAATACTGTTAAACAGAATAATGGCATAGTAGTGTGCCATTACTCCAACTTTATTTTTCAAATCATTATGTCATAAACTAAACATCTTTAAATGCATAACTTGATCTACAGAGTATCACTTCATTTACTGTAGCTCACTAATTAAATAAATTTGCTTAGTCACACAGAACTGCACCCATTTTAAGTTCAGCTAAACATTAGCAGTATTTAGCATGTCAGGTAATTCCTGATGAGCAGCCACTTTTGTTTTCATTTGCCCTGCTAATTATTGAGTTAAATGAATATCTCAAGAATGCATGCTAACAGGGTGCAAGCTTATAAAAAAAAACCCCTTTACCAACAATTATTTTCAAAGTGTTAGCTTTTTATTTCTGGTTTCACTGTTAAACACCTTCAGGATTTGTAGATATTAGCTATAGCTTTTTATTTGGTAGTTAGGTGCAGGTGCTCATCAACTTCATGTGGTTAAGCCATAAAGTAACATCATTAATCCATTGCTATGCTAGCAGATAAAACAAATAGCCACGACATCACAATCAGTGTCAGCCAAGGTGGAATGTTGGTGGCTCACTGTTTGAGGAGTTGGGCTGATGACTCAAAGATTGATGATTCATTTCCAGATACAACCACTACAATGACAAGATACTTCATCTTCATACAAAATGGGTTTCACCCTTGGCTGGATGTATCCTGTAGTTGACTAGCATCACATGTGCAGGTTTTCATGGGCTCTCACCCACCCTGAGTGGTAGTATTTGTGTGGAAAAAACTAACTGCCACTAATACCGGTACATTTTTACCTAATGTCAGGTCGAACACCCCCATGCATTTTCCAGTGGTTGGAGAACACAACCAAGGAGGTGACTGTTCATTTGCTCATTGATAACTCCAAGCAGTCCATCACAGAAAGGGTGCATACAGTCTGAGTCCATACTGGAGACACACACAATGGTAACCACAATGTTAAACTGGACTCAAACTCAAAACATTTTCACATTTTAATTGCTTAACGCTTCATGTAATTCTTCTAAAATGGCTTCTAACATTGCTTCAGTGGAAAAGAAGGCCAATCTATATGGACAGAGCCAGATGGACTGAGCCAAACTGGTCTCTGTGACATCTTGGACCAGCTCAGTTTGCAGATAGTAAACATCTCCCGGCAGGAAAATATCGTCATAGTCGTCAAGAAGATGTTTTGGTTGGTGGTGTCATTGTATATCAAAGCTACCAGGAATGCACTGCCATAAGCTCCAGGTGGTTTAGTGGTATGGGCTCCACTACTCTGAAGTATCTCTCCTTCTGCTTCGATCTCCATGTAGCCATCAAGAAAGGGCTTTAGCTGGTGGCACTACTTTATGTTGAGATTGAAGACAAAGGAGAAGGAAGAAGGACCTTTAATTTTAATGTGCTCTGACATTTACCCCATTCTAATTACAGTTAGACACAATCCAACCACTAGAAGATGTAGGCAACCATAGTCTGGCCCCTGGAGACAGATCTGGAGCAGACAACGGAGCAAATCCACTAATACCACTATTGTGATGCCATAAACTGCAGGTGGCTCAATGGTATCAATTCCACCGCTCTCAAGTGTCACACCTCTGGGTTCAACTGTGTCAAACAGTATCAAGGAGATGGTTGCACCGGTGTCCAGCAGTACCTGACATGGTTGGCTTGTTCACACTTTTTGTTCACTTTGTTCACTACCAATAATGGGTATCTCCAATATGACCAACATCCTGGTTTGTGACTTCATGCAAAAACAATCTATGAACACATGCACTTATGATAAAAAAAAGAATAAATAATGGTTTGAGAACATTGGCAGAATGGTCAGTTTTGCTTGTCTTGGTGCAGTAGGGTTGGTGTGTTGGGTGATGAATGGGAGACGTGTGGTATAAGTTGGGTCTGTTGAACTAATACTTATGTGTTTCAAACCCAACTGTCGATCTCACGACTTTCATACATTCATCTTACACAAGTCAATTTCATTATTCACAGCAGGGCTGTTGAAATGCACGTCGTAGTGGAGTGCATTCAGGGCACCAGCCCTATGTGGTATGGGCATTGGCATTTAAGTTCCCCGGGATAAATCATTTATGTCAATTCAGTTACCGATGAAGCATGAATACATATGGCAAATTCCGTTCAGACGTGATTTATTTTAATTGTCACACTGGGACCTGCTATTACACTGCTGCAGAATGGGTCACTGCGTAAGAAAATTAAAGTAGAGGCTCTAATTTCAAATCTATTTGTAAATTCTGGAGTTGGTTGAACTTCTTCTAAACCGGCAAACGGTCACCTGGGCACACACACCACCCCTTCTCCAGTGGACTCTGCCGCTGTGCTCAGTCTGAGGAAACTCAAATTAAACTGCCGCACAGGTGCATGTCTTACATGAACGTGCAAACGTGTGCAGCGTCGAGGGGAGCGAGGTCAGCAAGCGGAATGCCGGAGGCTACTTATGTTCTGGATTTTATAGGCTCCATTTCCATGGATCATTTAATACTTTCCCTCATCCATGTTTGAGGTAATATCAGCTGAAGTTATGGCAGCTATCTGAAGTTTGCAGTGAACCTAATGCGGCTTGAGATTTAAGCAATTAAAGTTCCAAATTTACTGTGTAGTGATTTAATTCAAAAGTGGAACGCCGTCAAGTGACAGCACTGTAAACGTTTGTAACAGTTTACTGCTTACTGTTTGGAGGAGTCAACTGACAGGTAGTCAGTATTTTTTAAAAACCCAAAGTCTGACCTTCCAACCGTGTAGTTGAAGACTGATCCCAATAGGTGTGCCCCCTGGTGGCATGTCACATCCACTGGCAGACAGGCCAAGACCGCCAAAACCGTGTCTGACATGTTTGAGAACAAAGAGTAGGTTTTAAAACTACTTCTTTTTTTCTTGTGACCTTTTGCCTTGTGTTGTCACACGTGTCTTCTCTGCCTTGATATTTCATGCACCTTGGGACTGGATTGTTTCAGAGAGAAACCGAGGTCACGTTCTGATGTGTCTATGCAGAAAATAGTGACATTTCTCCTTCACAGCCAACTCCTCATGACATTTTTTCCACAAGTTCTGGTGCACATTTTAAATTAATTTCATGTGAATACAAACAAGTGTATCAATAATAAGGAAGCCCCTATAATTAATAGAGAAATCATTGTAAACCCATCACCATTATATGCTACAAATTGTTGTCTTTTCTCTATTTAACACAAATCAACCATATAACCAACGGAACTTTTTAAATATGTGCACAGTGATCCAAAATGTTCGACTTAAACATTTTTTCAGGATGTAACTCATTCTTAAATAATGAAATGAAGTCATTTAAAGCTGCAGTGTGTGGGATTGAGAGGTGTTTATGAATGGAAATTAAATATTTAATTCATAACCACATAACCTTTATTTAATTCTTTGAATAAGTTACATGATAGGCTAACTTGTATTTCATTTTTATGGCAGAAAACTATTTTTTGCACAGACAACTGTTTACATTGTGATACATTTTTATTATTATTTTATTTTTCATGAATTATGATAAAGCTCACATTATAAATACTGGTTTCCTGGGGCCTCAGTGTCTATACTCCAAACTTGAAGCATTTTCAAATAATATATCATGGAAAACATCAAAACTGAGCAATATGAGTAAAAAAAATGTAATTACATTTATTATTATTAATTTTACTTTATTTTATTTATTTATTTATTTATTGCAATGTGTAAGTGTCTCCCTTAGAGATACAGTGAGAGGTTTGGTCATCCGTGAGGAGCTCAGAGTAGAGTTGCCGCTCCTTCACGTTGAAAGGAGCCAGTTGAGGTGGTTCAGGTATCTGGTAAAGATGCCCCCAGGGCGCCTCCCTAGGGAGGTGTTCCAGGCATGTCCAATTGGGAGGAGACCCCGGGGAAGACCCAGGACTAGGTGGAGAGAAGGAGGACAGGAAACGCCTCAGGATCCCCCAGTCAGACATGGTCAATGTGGGCCGGGAAAGGGAAGCCTGGGATCACCTGCTGAAGTTGTTGCCCCCACGACCTGATCCTGGATAAGCAGTTGAAGATGAGTGAGTGATGAGTATTGCCATGTCAACCAGCCCTAGCCACCACTATAACGTTGTTTCAAAGTCACCTAAAGCATGTGGGTAAAAATAAAGACAAGATGACATGACACCCTGGAAAACTCAATTTCCCAACATGCCATTCAAAGGGCACTGCTACTGCCAGCTTCATGCAGCTGAAGAAATTCTCCAGGTTGGGCATTACATGAATGCCTTCTCTGGGCCATTTTTTGTTGGTGAAAACATTGCCAAAGTCAATACAAACACATGTAATTTGGTCACTTTAATGTCAATTTAATGTACAATTGTTCATTTAGGTCAGCTTGGTGTATAAATCTCACTGTTCCAAGCAATGATAGCTGTCAGCTGGCCGATAGAACCAAGTTAGAAACAAAGTCCAACCAGCTGATTTCAGTAGAACAGCCTTTGTTTTCACTGGGCAACCAGTTGCGGAAGTACGAATTCTTGCCTTCAGATTGGCCACTTCGTCAGAAGCGACGGGGCGTCGACCTCAAGAATATGATAGAGCTTCCACTCTAACTGAAATGGTGCATGTGAAATGCTTTCAGATACATTACAGGAAATTGTAAATATTTTCTGCTCATGCAGTTGGAGTGACCCTTCTTTGTCTGTTATAAGGTTGGAATGCGATAAGTATTTGTCTTGTGGTTTTATGAGTTTTGTTATGCATTTTATTAATTTTACATACTATCTGCAGATATGTTTGCATGTTTAACAACTGGTTGATGAGTTATTACAAGATTTGTTAAAGATTTTTCTATTACAAAAAAAAAAAATTTCACATTCTATGTTCAAATTGTAACCAAGACATTTGATTTTCAGAACAGGTACAGGTAGGAACAGGTAGCTCAGTATGATAGTGCTTGGGCTACCAGTTTGTAGAGTTAGGTTTGATTGCAAGTCAAACCTAGCGCTAGCGGTAAGACCGTTCATCTACGTTGCCACAGTTCACCCAAGTATAAATGTCAGCAGGCCTTGGCTGTTGAAGTAACCTGCTTCAGACTTGTGTCCTGTCCAGGGGGAGATGGAAACTCTAATCCGCTTTAGAATCCAGAAACCAGGGACAAACACCAGCACCTCAGGTTCCATATAGGATGTTAAAAAATATGTATCAAAGGAAGTAACTACATTAATTGTTGACAAATGTGCCAAAGAAAAGAACTACCATTATTCATGAGGTTATTTTACAATAACAAGAACAACATGACCATTTTCAGCACAAAAGTATTCCTAGTCTTCTTCTGTCAGAACATATGGTTTTTAGAACTTTGTATTGTTTCTGTTCTCAAGCAGAATCCATTTGTTTTTAAATTAGTTTTTTTTAATATATATAAATATATACAATGATCACTCTGGAGCAGAATGAGCGGTGGGTCGGATATAATGAGATCCCATTTGTGTTTCATTCTATTTGCCATCCAACAGCAAAGCCAAGTTTCAGTAGATAGAGATAGATACAGATGAAGACAGATTAGTTGAAAGGGTTTCTGACAACAGGGGCACAAGGAAATGGAGAGGAATAAAGGAAAACTAAGGAGCAGCTGTTCTATCAAACTGGGATAAAAGTGCAGCGTAATGTGGCCCCATTTTTAAAATGCCACAATACCTCAACATCTCCCACTGACATGTCGGCAAGTAACGGAGGAAGCACAAATTAGATCACGACAATTTGAAAAATTCCCTGAAATGTCATTCAAATCTAAAAATAAAAAGTGAGGCTAATCAATTATCCAGTGCAAAACAGACTGTAAGAAAGCGTTGGGAGTTCTGGCAGCAGTGCTGAAGCATGTCCGCGTTCCTGGGAATCGCAAGAACGATGTCGGAATTTCAGATGGCATTTCACGATACGTGCACGCAGTCCTCACATAAACTGACAAATTATCAATCAAAATGTCACGATTTCCGTGCACAGACATAGCCGGCGTGGGTGAGCTGGCGCTTAAAGTCGTTTTCATTTTGGTCAAACGTCCACAGCGCTGTGATGGGACCTGTCTCATTTATGCAGGGTGTATTTTCCTGAACTCACATTTTGCGGAGGTTGTGTTCACATATAGAAGCTGAATAACGTTCGTCACTCAATGCTTAGTAACTTTTGGGAAGTTAAACGTAAAGACTCCCCTTGATTCTCTTGGGATTAATTTGTGTGTGGATGTTGTATGAGACTGAATTCGATTTTATTATTACTATTATTATTATGACAAAATTAAAAGATATTGTCTGCATCTGCGTTAACAGCTTGATGCACTGTAAAATAAAGAGCATTAGACGTGCAGTGCATATCTCAAGCATGCACATAATTCACGTGTTTTTCAGGCTCATGATGTCATGCAAACCACATAAATGAATTGTTGATGTAAACTTTGGATCACTGCTGTGTCCCAGTGAGTTGTGGAGATACTGTAAAAAATATACATATAACGCAATGCTAAAATACCCTCGGACATATGAGCATTGTGTTCTTTATAATTTGCAATTGATGAATTAATTATTAAGATCCTATTTTCTTACAGTTTGTACATGTTCAAATCAAATCCTCATTTTTTCATGGTCTTCAAATCAAGGAATATTTGTAGATCGCCCTCTGTGCATTTGCACTTATTAATAAGACAACTTTAACTCCATTGAAAGTTACCTTTGAGTTAACAAAAGTTAGCCTGCAAGCTAGTGTCCACAAAATGTCTTGTAAATGACTCCAGAGGTGTTATCAGGTTACAAAAACAGCATTTTCAGTTATATTAGTGTTTATTTCTGGCTAGGTTTTACATAATATACCAGAAACAAAGCTGTTAAGTAGCCATACCAGGAAGTGACGTCACCATGCTAACCTTGGCAAAATGTCTTGTAAATAAGTTCAGTTTTGTTATTAGGTTCGAAAAACAGTGTTTTCGGTTTTTAAAGTGTTTATTTATTGATAGCTTTCACATAATATATGAGAAAAATGTACATAAACACACAAAACAAAGTAATTTTGTAGAGGCCAGTGACTGATGTCACAGTGCAGCTCTACCCTGATTGGCCGTCACCCACATCACTCAAAAACAAAACGGATTATATTGAAACAGAATGTGAGTTGTTAAAATACCTCTTAAAATACATCAAGGTTAGCAATCTTTGAACTTGTCCAAGGTCTGCGTCCTAAGAATGGCAGTAATAGGAATGGACTTATGCTGAGCACAGACAGACGGACAGATGGAAGAAAATCCTTCACAATACCCGATGGCCGTATTTGATGGCCTCGGGTAAAAATGTGTTTTTCAGACAGTTGCTTGACTGGTTAAATCATAGCATCATGGATGAGTCATACCATTTGATTTACTGATTGATGGAAGCATTACATCATCTGTCAAGCTCTGCTGGTTGAGGGGATACCCTGAAAAATATGTTTTTTTCGTCTATACTTTTGAGGACCTTGACTTTGTGCTTTGACCGGTCTGCTCCAAATGTTTGTCATCTGTAGACAGCCACCCAAGAAATATTCCTACTGGGTTTGACCAAAATCTGCTCAACTGTTTCAAAGTTATTTTGAAAACAGTTCCCACCCCATTATCGATGACAACGTTGATAACTTTACCCTTGACAAGTGGTACGTTTCCGCAGAAGGCTTTTACAAAATACAGTTCTGTGTTGTTGAGGTTCAATCATTTTGCCGCCAAATCACTTGGCTTCTTATGGTCACCATGCCAAACACACATATGATGTTTGGTGACAATCGGGCAATTCAGAAAGAAGTTATTGCACTCACAATGTTTGTGCAAAGTGTGTTCCACTGACCTTCACCTTTGACCTTTTGGCTCCAAAGACAATAGGCTTCTTGGTGTCATTATGTGAAATACATATACCAACTGTGGTGACAATCGGGCCAGTACTACAACTGGAGTTATCTTGCTCACAACTGAAATGTTGCATGTTTGACTGAGCGAGTGTGTGACCAACATTACAAATTCATAGTATCCATACCTGTAGCTCCTACGTCCTACTGGAATGCAAAACATAACAGCACCATTTCTTTTTTAAGCGTGAAAATAAGGTTTGAATAATGTGAGTGTCTTTGTGTCTTACCACATCTGTTCCACTTTTCACATCCTGTGACTGGTTCTCAGACAGCAGGTAATACATGATGTCTTGTCTTCCGATGTCCCGGTACGGATGCCGTTTCGCCAGTACGACAACCAGTAATCCACTTTGCTTCTGCTCCGGCCCGGCCACTGACCCCTGCTGACCTCCTCGGAATTGATTTTGCTCTTGAAGCCAAAGCCGGTGCAGATTAAACCCAAAAACATCAAGCAGCAAGAAGAAGAGACAGAGAAAGAGAAAGTGGAGCACAATAAAACAAGAGCAATCAGAAATTCTTGACCTCCGCCAATCTGGATCCGGACTCAAAATTTAAGAAATAATCCAGAATCAGGATCTTGATCCCAAGCCACTCCAACATTTAATGGAGTCTTCCATGGCCTGTGCTGAAAATGTTGTAGTAGTTTTGAAGAAATCCTTCAAAGCCTATATAAAGGGAAATCTTGATCCAGAATCCGGATCTGGAACTGGGTCACCTCAAAAATTCAGTGGAGTCATCTATGCTCTAATATCTATCTGTTGTGCAAATTTGCTGAGAATCCCTGAAGTAGTTTTGACGTAATCCATCAAAGCATATATAAAATGAAATCTTGATCTACAATCTGGATTTGGATCTGGATCACCTCCAAAATTTAATGGAGTCTTCCATGGCCTATTATCTATCTGTGGTGAATATTTGGTGAGAATCCCTGAAGTAGTTTTGACGTAATCCATCAAAGCATATATAAAAACAAATCTTGATCTACAATCCGGATTCGGATCCGGATCACCTCCAAAATTTAATGGAGTCTTCCATGGCCTAATATCTATCGGTGGTGAAAATGTTGTAGGAGTTTTGAAGAAATCCTTCAAAGCCTATATAAAGGGAAATCTTGATCCAGAATCCGGATCTGGAACTGTGTCACCTCAAAAATTCAGTGGAGTCATCTATGCTCTAATATCTCTCTGTGGTGCAAATTTGGTGAGAATTCCTGAAGTAGTTTTGACATAATCCATCAAAGCATATATAAAATGAAATCTTGATCTAGAATCTGGATTCGGATCTGGATCACCTCCAAAATTTAATGGAGTCTTCCATGGCCTAATATCTATCTGTGGTGAATATTTGGTGAGAATCGGTGAAGTAGTTTTGACGTAATCCTGCCAACGGTAATCCTTCAAAGTTTAGAATATAAAGTGAAACTTGATCCAGAATCCAGATCCGGATCACTTCCAAAATTTAATGGGTTTTTCCATGGTCTAATATCTATCTGTGGTGAAAATTTTGTCAAACTTTGTGCAGTAGTTTTGACATAATCCTGCTAAGAGTAAACCTTTAAAGCCTATATAAAGTGAAACAATCCAGAATCCAGAACCGGATCACCTCCAAAATTTAATGGGTTCTTCCATGGTCTAATATCTATCTGTGGGCAATTTTTTTTTTCAAAATCCATGCAGTAGTTTTGACAGACAGACAGACAGAAAAATAAATAAATGCCAATGATTTTATTATGTACTTGGCGTACGTAATAATGGGAAGAAACAGCATGACAGATTTTTGGGCCGACTGAAAGAAGGTATTTAGCCACGGGAAAGATGAATGTTTGAGACGTTTTACTTTGAGAGAACATATGTAGGTAAAAACAGGACAAAATGACGAAGGCCTTGTGAAAGGATGTCATTTAATAGCCTAATTTCCTGCCCAGCCTGGCAGAAATATCTGCCTGACGCCGACAGCTGATGAAAGCGCACCAGGGTTTGATTTTCTCCCAACTGGAGAACAAGTTCAGACTTATCTCTCCATCACTGAAGGCCCTGCAGGCAATCTTCTGTGTGTGTGTGTCTGCGAGAGAAAAATAGAGAAATTCTGGCCATAGCTGCTGCTTCCTTGGGGTTAATGACAAATTTAGTGATAATCGTCATATTTTAATTGATGTTTCCACACGACTGATCCAAACCACCGGTGGATTCCATCAGCGATACCAGCAGGTATGTAAGTGCGTGTGGCTGCAGTTCTCTTTATTGCTCTGGCTCGCATCCGATTTGTCCAGCGCTCGAGGCTTTAATGTGTAGCATAGGCGGCCGACCTCCGGGGCTCGGCGCAACCTGCTCACGCTCACTGCGTGAAGTCGAGGCAGCCCCAGCTCTGTTGGACTGGGTTTAAAGCAGCGCTGTGCATACAGCAAGCTGCCTGATTACCCAGCAGCCCCACCGCCCAGCGTGCCGCGCTATAGAGAAGACGTAACATATTTATCACCCCTCTCTTATGTGCGCGGGAAACAAATTAGAGACAAATGAGGATGGGTTCCTCCGGTAGCTGTAGACAGCCACAAAATTAGGGCAGCATCATTTACAAGTAGCAGAAGATCACAGAGGTAACTAATGCAACTTTAAAGACACTTCTGGAAGTGCGACTGCCTGCGCTGGATTTTATTGCCCGAGTGTTATGCAATCACAGTCTGATTGTAAGTACAGGCTGTTGGCATGTCTTGATTTTCTATTTAGTGAGACAAAAAACTAAACAAAACATTCATACTGTAGGGTATGGAATAAAAACATCAAAGCTGTACTAATATGACATTGAGACAAATGTATCTTTGGGTGTTTTCAGGTTGAACTTTGCATCGTTGGTGGTTCAACCTTGGTACAAGGGTGCAAAACAAGTGAACCATCACGGAGATGGTTTTTGCCATAGTTTGCCTCATGGTAGTTGGTGCTCAGAGTCTTATCTGGTGACTAGATGACAGCTCAAGTCTGGGACACTGCATGATGGAACCACTTTGGGTCCTAGATGGCAACCACCCTTGCAGAAGTTCGGCCCATCCCCTTTTCTCTAATGTAGCCATCTATCTGCTGCGGGCAGGTCAATCATGGGCGTTCCATTGAGTTTTTGCATGGATACCTCGTTTGCACATAGCATATGAGTGCATAACCTTGACTTCCTTTAACCCGTTCATTTCGATGGACCCTTCTGTGATGTATGAAATAGTGCAAAGCTCCTCCTTTAACTTTTCT
Source organism: Thalassophryne amazonica (assembly GCF_902500255.1). Lineage (NCBI taxonomy): Eukaryota > Metazoa > Chordata > Actinopteri > Batrachoidiformes > Batrachoididae > Thalassophryne > Thalassophryne amazonica. The sequence goes on from NC_047121.1 coordinate 71,432,283, forward strand.
TTTTTTTTTCTTTCTTTTTTTCCTTTTTTGGGGTGTGTGTGCAAAACTTTCCTCAGCTTCAAAGTGTACTTGGACAAGTATTACGTAATGCTAAAATACCCTCGGCCATATGAGCATTGTCTTCTTTATAATTTGCAGTAGTTTAATTGCTATCCCACTGCAAAGTCTAATTATACACTTATTGTTATTTACATTAACTATTAAGATCCTATTGTCTTACTTACAATTTGTACATGTTCAATAAAGCCCCTCTATCAATCAATCATAAACAATACATTTATGAGCTTTTGACAAGAGCGGAAGTTAGCTTTGCGTTAGCATGCACGCTGACATCCATGAAACATCTTGTAAATCAGTCTAGAGGTGTCATCAGATTACAAAAACAGCATTTTCTGTTATATGGCTGGGGGGGCCTGGCTGCCGGTTTGTTTCTGTCTTTTGGTTTTCCTCCCAGGTGGCGTGCGTTTGGGACTGAGTGGCTGTGTTGCTGAGGCTGTCAGGACCTCACCCTGATCACCTGCGACTCGTCAGGACTCACAGCTGAGGTGCATCTGGCTGGATTGGAACATGTTGGCATTTAAGACTGGAGTGCACAGTGTGTATTTGCCAGAGACTCGACCTTGTGACCAGATGGGTGAGATCGTCGTCTTGGGAGCCATCTCATCAGCAGCGGATGCTGAGAACGTCCAGGTTTGATGCACAGTCTGTGAAAGAGGAGGGGGTGAGGTCTCACGCTCGTCAGCACACTTCCTGAGGTACGTTAGATTTTGTGACTAACAGTTATACAGTCAGTAAATGTGGTGTCCCTCACACCTTATTGTATTGAGCTGTATGTTAGTCATGTATCAGCTTCCACTGCAGTGGAGTTTTGTGAACTGGATGTTCCATGCCTGCAGGTTGGGAAGCTGATCAGTAATTAAGCCAGGAAGTGTTTGCTGTTTGTACACCTTTAAGTGTTCTGTGTGTAGAGTGTGGACTCACATAATGGTTCCTTCTTTCACAGACTCGGTTTGTTGCGGCCACCTGGGGGGTGTCGGCGGGGTCCTTGGGTCCGAAACAACTTCTGGCTCCGGACCGTTAGCGCTGCTGGGAGCGCACCACGCCAGACCGCACCTTTCTGTATTATCACTGTTATGTATTAAATTCAGTTAGCCTTTGTACCGTGCTCTGCTTATTTCATACTGGGTCCTTCAAACGCTGGTCGGTTCTCCGAGCTGCGTCCGACACATAACAATTTTCAGTTTTACAAGTGTTTATTTCTCACTAGCTTTTACAGAATATATAACAAAGAAGTTATATTTACACACAAACAAAATAGAGTTTGCAGCTAGCTACGTCACCACGCTAACATCCGCTAAATGTCTTGTAGTCAATTTTAGAAGTGTTTATTTTTTGCTAATTTTTAGAGAAAATAAGAGAAACATGATATACAAACACATAAATGAAGCGGTTTGAGAGACGGTGTCTCGGATGGTGTCTTTCTACTCTGATTGGCTGTCACCTCCGCCACTCAAAACAAAAAACACAGCTAATTGAAACAGAGTGTGACTTTTTAACCTCTTGTTGTCCAAGGTCCAAGGTCTATGTCCAAAGAATGTTCCTGTGAATTTGAAAACTCTGCCAGTAACAGGACTGGATTTATGGTAAGCACAGACAGATGGACAGATGGACAGATGGATGCAATCTCTTCGCAATACCTGATGGCCACATTTGATGGCCTCAGGAAAAAGCAAGTAGTTTAGTGACTTTAACACATTGTGAATATTATTATTATTTTTTTCTGCTTCAACAGAGACAAATTTGTCACCTGTTGTTTTTGCGTAAATTTACACACATTCCATTTGCATAGTAATGTCCATACAAGGATTAGAGTGAAGGTGCATACAAGGTTTTTGCACAAATCTGTTCATATGAATGGCTGCTAAATGAGGGCACTGGTCTCCACAGTAATTTCAGTTTTTCAAAGCCGACGATGTGACTTGTATATTTAGGAAAAGCCTTGTGAACAAATCAAACCAGCCTACCACCCAACATCACGTATCAATTCAATCAATTTTTTTTTTATATAGCGCCAAATCACAACAAACAGTTGCCCCAAGGCGCTTATGTATGTGTATGAACTCTTCAACAAATCTAAAAGTCGTGTCAAACATCATTATGTTGCTCTGTAATTATGACCTGAGAAAACACCCTTGACAAAAAAGTAAGAAATAATAAATAATGTTGTTCAGTTACACTCCTGTACCATAGGTGGCAGTAGTGTGCTGTAGCTTGCCAACCACCACTACCACCACTACTACTACTACTACTACTACTACTAGAAAAAGAAGAGCAAAAGAGTTTAAGGTCAAGAAATACTTGCTGCAATTTATGATTTTCTTGTCAGTCCCAGACATTCCTGGGTTCTGAAAACTGTTGCTCATTCTGTACTAATATCAAGACCACAATCACATGAGTTTGCAACAGGAGAACTTCAGAATAACTTGGATCCTTCAAGCATACCTGGGACAGATCAGCATGCTTGATCAGGTTAGTTTGCTTTGCTTTGCTTTTGTTGGGTAATCAGTGGTACAGTATCAACATGGCTATTTTCACCTTTAAAAGTGAAGTTCTGACTTCAAATACAATCATAGCTTTTTAATATTTATTCATTTTGGAAGTTTGCTGCTGCTTTTCAACCTATTAATATTCAATATGTCACTATACAAGAGTTGGCTGATATTGTTTTTATCAATGTTTTTTTTTCCCATTGATTGTATTTTTTTTAAACTTCAGCAAATGTCTAATTTTCAATAGTTTACTTGCAGATAGACAGTGTTATGTCTGCTCAGCAACAAACTCTCTATGTATGTAAATCAGATCAATAAGATATCCATACAGACGGCCTGCAGCTGTGTGTTGCCATCAAGCAGCTCACCTAATGTAATAAGGAACATCAATAGTTGATTTTCAGACCTAGTGGTGCAGAGAAACAAAACGAGGATGATGAGATTAGCACAGCTTGGCTCCATTGTCGAGCTCCATTTTATAAACAGTCACAATTAACACAGACTGTCATTATACACCAGCAATGAGATGAGTTTGGGAGAGCAGATTAATATCTTCACCGCGTGAGTCGAACTCTGCTGCACTGCAGGTGCGCTCGCATTTGCATCCTGGACTTACTGCAAACATTTGGGTGTCATAATTAATCGCGGTAAATCCAAATGCCACCTTCTGTCCGTCCATCCATCCATCCATCCATCCATCCATCCGTCCGTCACCATCATACTTATGGTCAAATCTGAGCTGCATGCATCAATCAGAACCAAATTAATGACATCCGCCAAGGACGTAATAAAATCAGCATTTATTTATTTGTCTGCCTGTCTGTTTGCAGGATTACGTCGAAACTACTGCACAGATTTTTATGATCTTTTCACCACAGATACATATTAGGCCATGCAAGACTTCATTAAATTTTGAAGGAGATCCGGATCTGGATTCTGAATCAAGTTTCACTTTATATAGTCTTTGAAGGAATACGTCAAAATTACTTCACAGATTATCACTAAATTTTCACTACAGATGCATACTAGGCCGTGGAAGAACCTGTTACATTTTGGAGGTGATCCGGTGTCGCAGACTGAATAGTTCCCCTAAAAATTAGTCCGCCGTGCCTCCACTATGCATGTGTTATTTCAGACCACAGCAGCTCTTCTGCGACAGACTCTCTGCAGCCAAAGCGATCAAATGGATTAATGGGATTATTAACCATCAGATAACACGGTAAAACCTCTGAAATCATTCTAAAGTCAGTTTTAAGCAGAAACGAGGCCGTTTAAAGCAGAAACGAAGCGATAATCAGTGACACTTTGAAATGATGGAGGCGCAGTGAACGCAACAGCTAGCAGCTTGTGTAGCTGCAGCGCTCTGATCGCTTCCTCTGTCTTTTCTGATGAAGTAATGCTGAATTTGTGTGGAAATGATTGTTGTACATAAGCTTCAAATATCTGTCACTGAGATAGATGATGACTGGAGGCAGTTTGAAGCAGAAACGAGGTGATAATCCTTGAACCGCGGCTAATGACACATACAGAAACTGGGCGACAGCCAGGTGGAAACCATTTGGATTATTCAGACGGCTTTTGGTGACGATCCTCTGGGCATCACACAGATTAAGGAGCGGTACAACCGGTTTAAAGACGTCTGCACAACGGTGGAGAGCGAGCCGCGCTCCGATCGGCATCAACACGCTGAAACGACCGGATCATTTCCAAAGTGAACTCTGTGGTGATGTGGGACCGTCGTGTGACTATCAGAGAAATTGCAGAAGAGGTGGACATCAGTACTTTTTCAGCACATTCCACTGTGAAAGAAGATTTGGCCATGAAAAGAGTTGCAGCGAAATTCATGCCGATGGCTTTGACACAAATGGCGGAGCAAAAGCACCACCGTGATGAAGCCTCACAGGACATTAGGTAACATGCCCACCTTGTCCACAATTTCTCGGATAGTCACACGACTGAAAAGCCACAAAAGTCATCTGAATAATCCAAATGTTTCCACCTGGCTGTGGACCAGTTTGTGGCAAAATCTGATGCAGTCGCGCTGCTCCAGTCGTTCCGTCATTTCCTTGCAAAGAAAAAAGGACGAGAGACTCCACCCATCCTCACACAAAGGCTGCTTACAAGCAAATACCGCAACCGACAGGCGTAAAAAAAAAATCACGCATGCACACGAAGGTTCAAGGTTGGCTCATGCAAGCACACGTGATTCAAATCCATCAGGTTTTTGAAAAAAATAAAAAGGTCCGATACTTGTCTAACAGACCTCGTAGAAGAGTCAAATAGTGTACATTACCTTTGAGTGCAGGGATGACCAATCTGTACTTTGTGGTAGTGGAGGCACAGGGTAAGTGGGGGACTCTGGTATTATTTATAAGTCTAGCTGTGGCTGGAAAGAAGCTGTTTTTGTATCTTGAGGTTTTGGTCCTGACAGTGTTGTATAGTAACAAAGTAAAAATACTTCACTTCTGTACTTAAGTACGTTTTGGAAGACTTTGTACTTTACGTGAGTCTTTTAAATTCAGCTTACTTTCACTTTTACTTCACTACATTTCTGACCTTAATTGCATCCTTCTATTCCGATACATTTTCTATGCGCCATGCCGTTATTCATTACAAAAAACACACACAAAAACATACCTGTCAACCTATACGGATTGTCCGAGTTTCAGAGTCATACGGACGAACAAATAAAGTCTTACGGATATTCAGGGTTTGGTCTGCAGCGGGTCTGTAATCAACCGTTTCTGCAGTGCGACTGCATTTTGATGCGTGAGTCTTTGAAGCAATGCTTCGAACCACTAGTTTGTTGGTTCTTTGATTCGCTGCTCTTCAGAAACGCCAACTCCGCTTCTTAACTCCTTTCAAAGCTATTAAAATATCGTGAGTCGCTTTTGTGGGGATTAAAGTCACTAACTGGGACTCATCTTGTTGCAGTCAAGAAACAAGAATCATCCTCCGTTCTGTGCGTTTGACTCTCTGCTGAGACAGAGTCCAGTCGGAATTAATAACTTCACATTGCCGCTTTAAATAAAATGACACCTCTTTCCAAACGCTGTAATACAGAAAATAAACTACAATTGACTAAAACATTTGTTTTCTTCCCAAAATGAGATGTGCTGCATTCTTTATGAATTAAACTGATGCTGACATACAGCACAGCAGCTGTAAGAGCTCAGCTCAGATATATGGAAAGACATTCATGCCAACAGTGTCTGAAAGGAAATGCTTTTGACAAAAACTACAGATTTTGTTTATTCCTATTTATGTCCAGAGATCAAGGATCCACCATGTAGAGTTTATTATGTCCACAGTTTAAGGATCCAGTGACCAATTTCATATTTATTTACTTTAAGAATCAATAAAATGTTGTTCAATTCAATTTAAATTTAATGGGCTTATAAAGCGCCAAATCACAACAAAAGCCGTCTCAAGGCGCCTCACATAGAACAGTTCAACATAAAATAATTAAAATAAACAAATAAAAATGTAAAAATTCAAATACATAATTAAAAGCAGAAGTAAAAGATTAAAACATTAAAAAAAATAAAAACTAGTCATAAGAAAGAGAATAAAAATGGGCTTTAAGGCTTGACTTCAAAATGTCCACAGACTCCAACTGTCTCACGGTCGCAGGAAGACCGTTCCACAGAGCGGGTGCACGATAAGAAAAACCTCTTTGACTTGCAGACATAGAAAACCTGTAAAGCCTATTTTTAGTACACAAAAAAAAATCACAAGACGTATAGATAAGGGAACTGATAAGGAATCGGAACGATAAGCAGAATCAATAATGGTGTCTATCGATAAAATCTTATCAATACCCATCCCTAATAAACACAGGGGCGAAGTCGAGGATCATCGACATGCCCGTCTGCAACATCAGCACTGGCGAGGCAATTTTCAATACACTTGATGAAGTTCTGAGGTATGTCTTATTTTCGTCATTATATTCAATTTATTTTTCATGATTTTATTAATGTATTTCCATTAGTGACACACAGTTCTTGTTTCTGTAAAAAATAACTAAATTTGACACATTCAGTTCTATAAAATTCAGCTTGACGCATGAATACTCGATCTCTATTGTTTGAAATTCAACTGTGGAGGAAAAACTAATGATCCTGACTTTAATGTCATTGTGGCAACTCATAATATGTGGACAAAACCCAGTTATGTGATACCGCTATGCGGTTGTGTGTGCTGTAATAAAACTGATTTTGTGCTGATTTTATGGATTTTCTCACTTGGTTATACAGGTGGACCCTCAAAGAAGTTGACATGTAGGCGAAAAAAGTGGTGTTTCCACCCAGAGACACAACTGATTACTAGTGACTGCAACGAAGTCATGCCGATTTGTCATGAGTCATGTCCGATAGTCTTTTTTTGCAGTTGCGCACTTGGGGGGTGTTTGTCAGGAAAATGATCATTTCTCTGCATTGATTACAGACCTGCAGCGGGTCTGTAATCAACTTTTCTGCAGCGCGGCTTTGCTTTGAACCTTGAACCAATCGAAGCAGTGATTCGTAGATCAAAGCAGTGCTTCGCTCTACGATTCGTGGAGTCATTGTTTTTCCCCGCTAAAACCCTGAAGAGCATATGTCTGTGAGTAATATTTAATATTTTTATGTTAAACCGACCTGTTATGGTCTTCTGAAACAGTTGATAGACTAACTTGTTGCCAAATAAGCTAACTTCAAAACGGGACCGATGCTAACGGGTTAGCATGTCTATGGCGTTTTCAATATTAAAGTTAGCATTAAGCTGTTCGCATCAGCACGTTTGTGTTGATTTGTTTTCTGTATAATTAATGGCTCAGCGTTCATTGTCGTAAAAGAGTCAAATTGTAATTTTTTTAATTTATTTTATTCATATATTAATAATAATAGCAACAACAATAATAGTCTACATAATAGACAATAATAGTCAATAATAATACAACCCCTGGCAAAAATTATGGAATCACCGGCCTCGGAGGATGTTCATTCAGTTGTTTAATTTTGTAGAAAAAAAGCAGATCACAGACATGACACAAAACTAAAGTCATTTCAAATGGCAACTTTCTGGCTTTAAGAAACACTATAAGAAATCATGAAAAAAAAAAAAAGATTGTGGCAGTCAGTAACGGTTACTTTTTTAGACCAAGCAGAGGGAAAAAATTATGGAATCACCCTGTAAATTTTCATCCCCAAAACTAACACCTGCATCATATCAGATCTGCTCGTTAGTCTGCATCTAAAAAGGAGTAATCACACCTTTGAGAGCTGTTGCACCAAGTGGACTGACATGAATCATGGCTCCAACACGAGAGATGTCAATTGAAACAAAAGAGAGGATTATCAAACTCTTAAAAGAGGGTAAATCATCACGCAATCTTGCAAAAAATGTTGGTTGTTCACAGTCAGCTGTGTCTAAACTCTGGACCAAATACAAACAACATGGGAAGGTTGTTAAAGGCAAACATACTGGTAGACCAAGGAAGACATCAAAGCGTCAAGACAGAAAACTTAAAGCAATATGTCTCAAAAATCAAAAATGCACAACAAAACAAATGAGGAACGAATGGGAGGAAACTGGAGTCAACGTCTGTGACCGAACTGTAAGAAACCGCCTAAAGGAAATGGGATTTACATACAGAAAAGCTAAACGAAAACCATCATTAACACCTAAACGGAAGAAAACAAGGTTACAAAGCAATCGTGGACTGTGGATGACTGGATGAAAGTCACATTCAGTGATGAATCTCAAATCTGCATTGGGCAAGGTGATGATGCTGGAACTTTTGTTTGGTGCCGTTCCAATGAGATTTATAAAGATGACTGCCTGAAGAGAACATGTAAATTTCCACAGTCATTGATGATATGGGGCTGCATGTCAGGTAAAGGCACTGGGGAGATGGCTGTCATTACATCATCAATAAATGCACAAGTTTATGTTGATATTTTGGACAATTGAAAGGATGTTTGGGGATGATGAAATCATTTTTCAAGATAATGCATCTTGCCATAGAGCAAAAACTGTGAAAACGTTCCTTGCAAAAAGACACATAGGGTCAATGTCAATGAGCAGATCTGATTTGATGCAGGTTTTAGTTTGGGGGATGGAAATTTACAGGGTGATTCCATAATTTATTCCTCAGAATTGAGTGATTCCATATTTTTTTCCTCTGCTTGGTCTAAAAAAGTAACCGTTATTGACTGTCACAATCTTTTTTTCTTGATTTCTTATAGTGTTTCTTAAAGCCAGAAAGTTGCCATTTGAAATGACTTTAGTTTTGTGTCATGTCTGTGATCTGCTTTTTTTCTACAAAATTAAACAACTGAATGAACATCCTCCGAGACCGGTGATTCCATCATTTTTGCCAGGGGTTGTAGACTAATAATGTCACAATACAATTTTAGAGAAAGAGACAAAAGAACCTAATGAAACAAAACAGAACAGAAAAGATAAAACCATGTAATAATGAAAATAACTATAAATAACTGTTTCCTGTGAACACCTAGTGAGTAGCCTACTCTAGTTTAGGTTTTGAAACCTTGTTTCTGAAGTGTTTTTGTGTGATGTGCACAATTTTCAGTATTTTGACTAATACTACCAGTCATTTACAAGCCTAGACAAACTTTTATTAAAAAAACAATCAGTCCGTTTTTGATTATTAACATTTACTTTTACATTTACATTTTTAACATTTTACTTTTACATTTAGTTGTACATTACTTGTCATACTTAAGTACAATAAATACTAGATACTTTAAGACTTTTACTTGAGTAGCATTTCAATCAGTGACTTGAACTTGTACTAAAGACATTTTTTAATGGGTATCTGTACTTTTACTTAAGTGTGATTTTCTGGTACTTTATACAACACTGGGTCCTGATGGATCTCAGCCTGTTGCCAGAGGGCAGGGCGACAAAAGGTTTGTGACCTGGGTGAGAGGGATTGGCCACCATCTTCCTAGCTCACCTCAGGTCCCTGGAGACATACAGGTCCTGTAGGGATGGCAGAGTGTAATAATTCAGTCAACTCTATCATACCACAAAGTCACAACACCAGCTCCTGAGATGTTTGTCACCGATTCCTGCATGACCCTTCCACAATTTTGTAACCATATTGGTTCTATTGCTGTTTGAGATCAAAGGTTATGACCATGAGTTTGTCCTTTCAGTGTTACCAAAGTTCAAATGAGCTCAGTAGGAAGGTGATATCACTTCATATTAGTGTTAGTTAAACACTTATGACCTTAGGTTTAACCTTTCAGTGTTACCCAGTGTCAAAGGTCATGAGATGAATGGAAAGGTGATATCTGTTTTCATAATCACGTTTCATAGTAACCATTGGTGCACATTTAAAATATTCCCTGCAACAGTCATTCTAAATTAGTTTGATCTTTCAAGGTCACCCAAGGTCAAATGTCATGTGATGAATAGAGAGAGTGGAAAGGTTAAATATGACTTCACTTCTAAAAACCTGAGCTCTGTTTTATTATTATGTATTTATTTATTTTATTTATATATTTATTTATTTATTTTTTGGTTAATCTTTTCATTTGGGGCAAAAACAACATTAAATGGTGTTAGTAGAGCTAAATAAGCTAATGTAGCATCTAAGCTAATGGTAGAAGGCTAGCTAAGAACTCAATGAATCACTGGAGAGGTTCCCTGCAGAATTAAACAGGTACATGATTGTGTCACTAAATGTAAAGAAATGACTGATTATATAGTTAGCCGTTAGCTTTTGCCTCATAGCCATCCTATGGTGCCGCCAGACACCTACGATGCTAAGGTAAGCAGCTAACTATATGTGATGTCAGTGTTGTGTAGCACAACACAATTTCATATTTATCCACTTTATTGCAGGAAGTATCCCAGATACCTTTTTCTATTTTTACGTTCGCCGAGGATGTAATGAAATCATCTGCCTTTATTTGTCTGTCTATCTGTTAGCAGGATTACACCAAAATTACTGAACGGATTTTGACGAAATTTTCACCACAGATAAATATTAGGCCATGGAATACTTCATTCAGTTTTAAAGGTTGTCTGGATCCAGATCTGGATCCAGATTCTGGATAAAGATTTCACTTTATATAGGCTTTTAAGGATTATGTCAGATTTTACAGATTTTCATCAAATTTGCACCACACATTGGTGTTAGGCCTTGAAAAACTCCATTAAATTTTGGAGGTGATCTGGATCCAGATTCTGCCTCACAATTTCATTTTATAGGCTTTTAAGGATTATGTCAAAACTACTTCACAGATTCTCACCAAATTTGCACCACAGATAGATATGAGGTCATGGAAGACTACATTACATTTTAGAGTGGATCAGGCTCAGGAACCCCATTCTGGATAATTTCTTATATTTTCACCATTTCGAGGATCATCTTAAATCTGCTTGATGAATCTTGACAAAATTTAAATCACATGTGGCTATTGCACAAAGGAGAACCCTGTTAGTGTTGGATGTTGAGTTATCCGGATCAATATGCAGGTTCTGCAGCAGAAAGATGTGACATCATGATGTAAAACCAAGATCAGAAAGACACTATTTTGTTTCAGCTTGTGAATTAAATATGACATTTCATCATCTTGATCAGTCAGCCCATTCTGGACCAGAATGCATTGTGTTGTCTGGGTCATGATGTGAATCAGATGTCTTTTATTTTGAGTCCTCGTTAACCCTTGATGGACGTCAGAAATCTCAGATTGCTCTTGTTTCATCTTATTTTTAGTGCAGCAGATAACTGAAACAAACCTTCAAATGGTGATACAAGCAACAAATTCAGCACAAATAGTGCTTAGACATTACTCTTAAAAAAAAAAAAAAAAAAAAAAAAAAAAAAAGACGACAACGACTAGCCACTTGAATTTTTTCAATAGGTGGCCTGGTAGGGTTCAATTGAAGAATTAGACAGGGGTCAAAATTTAAAGTTGCTCCAATCTTGGTCAAAAGTGGTGCTTGTATCACCATTTGTAGGACTCCTCTGTAAATATTCTGTTATGTGCTGCGCTATTTGGAGTCTTTTAACAATATTTCTTTTTTCACAGTTCTACAAGCACTCAACAAAATTTGTACTATTTTCTTTAGTAATGTGAATCAGTTATCTATGCGTAACAAAAACACCTCATGGTAATCTTTAGAATCAGCCCACTTTATCCGTCACTCTTATGTTTACTTGCATCATGTCTGCTGCACTGTCAGATGACTATCAGAATGTATTCATAATCTCAATATCATGCACAGCCCAGCGGCTGTTTGAGCATATTTAAGAAACGGAGGTGTTGACAGGAGTCGACACACCATATGCAGTTTGTCAGGCCTTTTTTCACTTTCTTACTGTGGATTAGTCAGTGTGTGGTGAGTCAGTCGTTTGTCAGTGACACAGTAACAGCCAAACGGTGCTTCTTTATTTCCTTCTTCATAGACACCAGGTCAACAAATACAAACTTTGCAGTGGTATCCTCAGGACAAAACAACCCTCATCATTCATAATGCCATTTAATGTCACAAATCCTCAAATCATAAACACTCCAACTTCAAAGTTCCAACCTTCCAGGGGAGGTGAGGGTCTAGTGATTAAGCGGTGAGGTTGAGACCAGAGGATCCTCAGTTCAAACCCCTGTCAGGCTGGAAAGTCACCAAGGGCACTTGGGTAATGTCCTTAATCCTCAAGTTGTGTAGTAAACACCCTTTGCATGGCAGCACCGTGACATCAGTGGGTGAATGTGAAGCATTATTGTAAAGTAGAGCTGAAACAACTAATTGAGTTAATCGATTAAAATCAATTATTAAAATAGTTGTCAACTAATTTAGTCATCGATTAGTTGCTAAATAACTTTGTTTTACTGCAAATGTTTTGTTTCTTCCATATAATCAACTGAGCTTTGCTTTGAATCTTGAACCAATGTGCTTTGAGCTGCTGCTTCGTTGGTTTCATTTGTTTTATTTCGCTTTATCTTAATTTTTCTCCACTAAAACCCTAAAGAACATATGTTTGTGAGGAATATTTACCTTTTTATGTTAAACTGACCTGTTATGGTCTTCTGAAACAGTTGATAGATGTATTTTATGCTAACACCGATGCTAACGCATTAGCATGTATATGGCATTTTCAATGTTAAAGTTAGCATTAAGCTGCCAGCATTTCAGCATGTTTGTTCATTTGTTTTCTGTATAATAATTAATAGCTCCGTGTTTGTTGTTGTAAAAGAGTCAAATGTATTACAAAGTATAATATTTTTTATTTATTTTTTATATATTAACAATAATAGCAACAATAATAATAGTAATAATAACTAATAATGCTACAATACAATTTTAGAGAAAGAGACATGAGTCACATGTGTCACTGTGAAATGACCACATAGTTTACAAGTTATACAGAGAATGTTGCACATATAATGAGTCGGGCGACAGTTTTTGATTTAGGTTTTATGATTAACTGGTTATGCTAATTGCTCATTTGCACTAACAAAAATGCCTCTTTTTTCACCATATATTTTATAACATTTATATGTTTCGATGTTGTTTTATGGCAACTCAGCACTTTGATAAATCAATGCCATTTGAAATAATTATTTTTGTTCTTTATTATAAACTGTTTTATTCTTTATTATTTTATATTTCAACAGCCAAGGGACATTTGACTATTTGTTGATTTTCAAGTATTTTAAGTTTTCAAATAATGTTCTTTTGTTAAATAAAGTGATGGAAGGAGAGAAAAATTGTTTCCCTGGCACATTTAAAAAAAAAAATCCCAGCTAATCCGATTAATCGTATTGAAACCCCATCAGATTCATCGATGATCCAAATAATCGTTTGTTGAAGCCCTATTGTAAAGCACTTTGAGCTTATAATTCAGGAATTAAAAGGACTATATAAATTCAGTTAATTTACCACTCAGTTGGACAAATTCAGGATTATGTTTAACAGAGAATAAATTTTATTCCAAACTAAATAAATACAAGTTTTGCTTGTTACAGAGGTTTGCTTGTTCAAATTTGTTTTTGTTTTTCCAGAAGATATAGTATCTTGCAAGTGGTGTTCATGTCTCTGGATAGGGTCTGGGTGTTGTCAGGTTAATTTGAAAGTTTACAGAAAAACATTACAATGGATGATGAAATTGGGGGAGTGTACTTTGTACGTGCTTTTTTGCACTCTTTAAAATGCCTACTCCAAAATAAAATGGTAAATTAATATCTATTTACTAGGGGTGCCGGAAAAATCAATTCACGTCTGATTCATTACGATTCTGAATCGATCCAAAATGTCCAAGAATCGATTTTTAAAAAGATTTTTTTTTAAACATTTTCTTGCTTACTTGCTGCGTGTACTGTTTGTCAGGCAACAGCCTTCGTACTACAGCATCCCCACAAGGGGAGGGTCCGGCGTGCTTCAAACATTCATGAGCTGTAGCTTAGCATGGTGGACGAAGAGCTAATTCAACCAGCACCATCTTTGCTGAAAGGCAAATGTTTGGGCGCATTTTGGATTTTATTATTTGCTGCGTAAGAAGGAGCTTGACATGACTTATGCAGTGTGCAAAATCTACAAAATGAAAGTCAAGTACTTCGGAAACACTTCAAATCCACAAGCCCACATGCTACACCATCACCCGGAGCTAAAAGGGTGGAGCAGCGGTCTCTGCCGACTACTGACCAGCGCTTCGCTAAACTGCCAGCCAACTCTGAAAGAGCAAAGCAGATAAGAAAATTTACATCTAGAATGACTTGATTAACATTGTAAAGCTGCATTTTCTTAAACATAAACCTTTTTTAAGTAATATAACTATTTCTCAGAGCTCTTTGAATCAAAAATCGATTCTGAATCGAATCGTCACCCCAAGAATCGGAATCGAATTGATTTGTGAGTTGTTGTACGATTCACATCCCTACTATTTACTTGTTTACTTGTACTGAGGTGCTAATTTACATTAATCGGCTGAGTAACAGCATATAGCTGTGCTGCGTGCCGCGGCCTCAACTTTACCTAAATTCTGGCTCTTTTAGTTAAGCTTAGGGCTAGTGGCCGGTGATCACTTGCTGGCAAATTATACTGTATTTCTTGTCTTTCTGATGCCTGATTCTGTTTTTTCTCTGTTTAAGGTGCAGCTCCAGCCAGAGATGGGTGTGGTATTTCTGCTGGAGACCCTCCTGTCCTGTGCACCAACAGGATTTCCTGTATATCCATTTTGTGAATTGTTCATTAATTTATGTCTGTATCATGGCCCAAGCAGAGGGTCACCCCTTTGAGTCTGGTCTGCTTGAGGTTTCTTCCTCAGAGGGAGTTTTTTCTTACCACTGTTACTCTGGGGGTTGGTAAGGTTAGACCTTACTTGTGTGAAGCACCTTGAGCCAACTCTGTTGTGATTTGGCGCTATATAAATGAAAATAAATTGAAATTGAATTGAAATTGAAATTTTATCAAGCATCTGTCACATAAGTGCACTTGGAATACCGCCTCACAATTTGCCAAGACAGGAAAAATCTGTTAACTCCAGACAGACAAGCTCTTCTTGCTATCTCTGACACCTATTATTATTATTTATTAATTTATTTATTTTTGTGCTTGATAAGAAAACTGTACTCCAGGTTGCACACCATTGTTTCAGCCCACCAACATAATGGCCACATCTCTGTGGAACAGGAATGCTTCTTGATTAGGCATGAGAATCTCATCACATACAACGATTCGATATGCACCTTGATACACAACCAGCAATACGATACATATAGCGATAAATGATGATACTGATGATACGATTCACCCCATTCCTGTTTTGATGTGATTTTATATGTATTTGATGGTAATTCAGTTCCTCACAATCTGATACGATGCAAAACAATTAGGAACGGATATTGATAACATTTTATCGATCCGATTCTTTATTGGTTCCCTTATCAATACCGCTTGTGAAAACCAGTGAAGCCGAGAACCTGCGAACAGCAGGTCGAAACGCTGCTTTGTTGCTTCCAGCAGACACGCTGCAGTCTGCAATCAACGTAGAGAAATAATCATTTTCTCGATAAATACCCTCAAAAACAATGACCGCTCTGGTGTCCCGAACCGTGGTGCATTCAATGTGCTTCGGAAAAAATCTATGTAAGCAGGCAGTGAGCGATGCAACATGATTCAACCCATCGATTGAATCGATGCACACTGAATGAATCGATGCACTCACATCCCGCATGTTTGTATCAAGATACCAATTTGTATCAATTAATCTCCACATGCCTATTCTTGATACATTGAATTAAGTTTTGTCTGTGTGCAACATGAAAATTGGATGCTACATTGTGTGCTGAGTAGCTTAGTATTGCTGAGCAGGACATTTGGCAGGCCCGCGTTTGGAGTGTCAGCTTGTTTCAGCATGCTCAAAGGTATTCAATGTGCTTCTCAACCATTACACATTAAAATAAAGACTCACCACCGTTCTTTATTTGTGCCCTCTGGCTGAATGTCCATAATGTACATATATCCTGTGCAAACAAATATATACTTATATCAGGGACAACGGAATTTGTGTGTGTATGGCGGCATTGGGTGATTGGCATAATGAAGATCCACATCATGATGTCAATCAACCATCGGCAATGGATGATGGAATCATCCATCTGTCCAACCCTATCTCTGGATACTTGTCCTTTGCCATAGATAGATGCCTGAAAGACTATAGAGTCATGAGGTTGCTGAACAGAGATGTTTGCTGATACCTTTCATGACAGCAAAGTTCCAAATATTCAGGGTCCTGCTGATTCCTGTCTTACTTTATTGGTTGTGAGACTTGGATGATAACCAGTGATCTAAAGTGGTGACTGGATGTATTATAAGAGAATCCTTGGGCACCACTTGAATGACTTTGTGTCAAACTAGCAGATAGACTCAGTTGAGTATCACTGTCATTGATCCAGCATGAAGGTGCTTCAGTGGTGAGAACCCCAACAACTGGAGAAGGCCAAGAGAACCCTCACGTTTCACCTGGCTGCAGCAGATACACGGCTACTTTCAAGATGTAGGGATGGAGTGGTTGTATAACAAGCTGGTTGCCATCAAGGATCTGGGATGGTTTTGTGATATGGTGGATGCAGCAACACCTGACATCAGCAGATGACCTGACCTGATGTAGGACCAATTCATGCTGATCAAATGGGACACCAAACTGGGAAGCAAAAGGAAGATTCCACTGCAGAAACAAACAAATTTTTATGGAGTAGCAACCGGAAAAATCAGGTAGGATAGACCATTCAATCAAATCAAATCAATTTTATTTATATAGCGCCAAATCACAACAAACAGTTGCCCCAAGGCGCTTTATATTGTAAGGCAAAGCCATACAATAATTACAGAAAAACCCCAACGGTCAAAACGACCCCCTGTGAGCAAGCACTTGGCTACAGTGGGAAGGAAAAACTCCCTTTTAACAGGAAGAAACCTCCAGCAGAACCAGGCTCAGGGAGGGGCAGTCTTCTGCTGGGACTGGTTGGGGCTGAGGGAGAGAACCAGGAAAAAGACATGCTGTGGAGGGGAGCAGAGATCAATCACTAATGATTAAATGCAGAGTGATGCATACAGAGCAAAAAGAGAAAGAAACAGTGCATCATGGGAAACCCCCAGCAGTCTAAGTCTATAGCAGCATAACTAAGGGATTGTTCAGGGTCACCTGATCCAGCCCTAACTATAAGCTTTAGCAAAAAGGAAAGTTTTAAGCCTAATCTTAAAAGTAGAGAGGGTGTCTGTCTCCCTGATCTGAATTGGGAGCTGGTTCCACAGGAGAGGAGCCTGAAAGCTGAAGGCTCTGCCTCCCATTCTACTCTTACCAACCCTAGGAACTACAAGTAAGCCTGCAGTCTGAGAGCGAAGCGCTCTATTGGGGTGATATGGTACTACGAGGTCCCTAAGATAAGATGGGACCTGATTATTCAAAACCTTATAAGTAAGAAGAAGAATTTTAAATTCTATTCTAGAATTAACAGGAAGCCAATGAAGAGAGGCCAATATGGGTGAGATATGCTCTCTCCTTCTAGTCCCCGTCAGTACTCTAGCTGCAGCATTTTGAATTAACTGAAGGCTTTTCAGGGAACTTTTAGGACAACCTGATAATAATGAATTACAATAGTCCAGCCTAGAGGAAATAAATGCATGAATTCGTTTTTCAGCATCACTCTGAGACAAGACCTTTCTAATTTTAGAGATATTGCTCAAATGTAAAAAAGCAGTCCTACATATTTGTTTAATATGCGCATTGAATGACATATCCTGATCAAAAATGACTCCAAGATTTCTCACAGTATTACTAGAGGTCAGGGTAATGCCATCCAGAGTAAATCTGGTTAGACACCATGCTTCTAAGATTTCTGGGGCCAAGTACAATAACTTCAGTTTTATCTGAATTTAAAAGCAGGAAATTAGAGGTCATCCATGTCTTTATGTCTGTAAGACAATCCTGCAGTTTAACTAATTGGTGTGTGTCCTCTGGCTTCATGGATAGATAAAGCTGGGTATCATCTGCGTAAGAATGAAAATTTAAGCAATGCTTTCTAATAATACTGCCTAAGCCTAGCACAGAACCTTGTGGAACTCCATAATTAACCTTAGTCTGTGAAGAAGATTCCCCATTTACATGAACAAATTGTAAACTATTAGATGAATATGATTCAAATCACCGCAGCGCAGTGCCTTTAATACCTATGGCATGCTCTAGTCTCTGTAATAAAATTTTATGGTCAACAGTATCAAAAGCAGCACTGAGGTCTAACAGAACAAGCACAGAGATGAGTCCACTGTCTGAGGCCATAAGAAGATCATTTGTAACCTTCACTAATGCTGTTTCTGTACTAAGATGAATTCTAAAACCTGACTGAAACTCTTCAAATAGACCATTCCTCTGCAGATGATCAGTTAGCTGTTTTACAACTACCCTCTCAAGAATCTTTGAGAGAAAAGGAAGGTTGGAGATTGGCCTATAATTAGCTAAGATAGCTGGGTCAAGTGATGGCTTTTTAAGTAATGGTTTAATTACTGCCACCTTAAAAGCCTGTGGTACATAGCCAACTAATAACGATAAATTGATCATATTTAAGATCGAAGCATTAATTAATGGTAGGGCTTCCTTGAGCAGCCTGGTAGGAATGGGGTCTAATAGACATGTTGATGGTTTGGAGGAAGTGACTAATGAAAATAACTCAGACAGAACAATCGGAGAGAACGAGTCTAGCCAAATACCAGCATTACTGAAAGCAGCCAAAGCTAACGATATGTCTTTGGGATGGTTATGAGTAATTTTTTCTCTAATAGTTAAAATTTTATTAGCAAAGAAAGTCATGAAGTCATTACTAGTTAAAGTTAAAGGAATACTTGGCTCAATAGAGCTCTGACTCTTTGTCAGCCTGGCTACAGTGCTGAAAAGAAACCTGGGGTTGTTCTTATTTTCTTCAATTAATGATGAATAGTAAGATGTCCTAGCTTTACGGAGGGCTTTTTTATAGAGCAACAGACTCTTTTTCCAGGCTAAATGAAGATATTCTAAATTAGTGAGACGCCATTTCCTCTCCAACTTAAGGGTTATCTGCTTTAAGCTGCGAGTTTGTGAGTTATACCACGGAGTCAGGCACTTCTGATTTAAGGCTCTCTTTTTCAGAGGAGCTACAGCATCCAAAGTTGTGCTCAATGAGGATGTAAAACTATTGACGAGATACTCTATCTCACTCACAGAGTTTAGGTAGCTACTCTGCACTGTGTTGGTATATGGCATTGGAGAACATAACACAGAAGGAATCATATCCTTAAACCTAGTTACAGCGCTTTCCGAAAGACTTCTACTGTAATAAAACTTATTTCCCACTGCTGGGTAGTTCATCAGAGTAAATGTAAATGTTATTAAGAAATGATCAGACAGAAGGGGGTTTTCAGAGAATACTGTTAAGTCTTCAATTTCCATACCATAAGTCAAAACAAGATCTAAGATATGATTAAAGTGGTGGGTGGACTCATTTACATTTTGAGCAAAGCCAATTGAGTCTAATAATAGATTAAATGCAGTGTTGAGGCTGTCATTCTCAGCATCTGTGTGGATGTTAAAATCGCCCACTATAATTATCTTATCTGAGCTAAGCACTAAGTCAGACAAAAGGTCTGAAAATTCACAGAGAAACTCACAGTAACGACCAGGTGGACGATAGATAATAACAAATAAAACTGGTTTTTGGGACTTCCAATTTGGATGGACAAGACTAAGAGACAAGCTTTCAAACGAATTAAAGCTCTGTCTGGGTTTTTGATTAATTAATAAGCTGGAATGGAAGATTGCTGCTAATCCTCCGCCCCGGCCCGTGCTACGAGCATTCTGGCAGTTAGTGTGACTCGGGGGTGTTGACTCATTTAAACTAACATATTCATCCTGCTGTAACCAGGTTTCTGTAAGGCAGAATAAATCAATATGTTGATCAATTATTATATCATTTACCAACAGGGACTTAGAAGAGAGAGACCTAATGTTTAATAGACCACATTTAACTGTTTTAGTCTGTGGTGCAGTTGAAGGTGCTATATTATTTTTTCTTTTTGAATTTTTATGCTTAAATAGATTTTTGCTGGTTATTGGTAGTCTGGGAGCAGGCACCGTCTCTACGGGGATGGGGTAATGAGGGGATGGCAGGGGGAGAGAAGCTGCAGAGAGGTGTGTAAGACTACAACTCTGCTTCCTGGTCCCAACCCTGGATAGTCACGGTTTGGAGGATTTAAGAAAATTGGCCAGATTTCTAGAAATGAGAGCTGCTCCATCCAAAGTGGGATGGATGCCGTCTCTCCTAACAAGACCAGGTTTTCCCCAGAAGCTTTGCCAATTATCTGTGAAGCCCACCACATTTTTTTTGCAACCACATGTTGCAAATTTTACTTAACTTCTTAGAACCTTGATGCCAGCAGTCTATTCCATTGTAGTTACAGACACAAGTCTACAGCATTTTATGTTCATTTGCTTCCAACCGTGTGTGTGGAGTAGCTCAAGGACAACATGTTGCCAGAGGACAAACAACGACTTGCAACTTTCCCTGATAGACAAATCAAATGGCTTATTCCTGCAATAATGTTCCCAACCCACCTGCATTGTTTGCCGCTCACATGTGAAATGCATCGCTGAAAAAGCGGAACGTTATTAAGCAATCTATTTCCATGTTAATCGCAACACCTTAGGCAGCCATCAGGTAAAGTTTGGTATGTGACTAATAAAATACTAACCGTGCAAATGAGATGTTGTGGATGTCTCACTGAGTCAGGCAATCATCACCCACTGGAGTATATTGTGAGTAAATCATTGTCAGGGGTTGCTGGGTAATGATGTCGACTCATTGTGGGTTTGAACACATCACACGCTGCTTTGTGAGGAGGACGCTGTGAGTCATGAGCCAACATGATGAGCTCAGACGTGCTTTCATCAAGCAATGTGAATGCATGAAAATCATTTTGAGGCCAGTGGTGTCCACTGACTGGGCTGACCAGTGGATGCTGGTTGGAGTCATGTGGTCCTTGTTAATCCCTTTCCATTCTTTTCAATAAATTATGCATTAGAAAAGGCTTTTTTTCCGCCTCAATAGATGTGTCCCCTAATCCCTGGTGCCTGAAAAAAGTATAATCTGAACTAAATCATTAAAACAGTAAAAGGATATCGCAAAGGACTTTCATGCCAATTGGCTTAACGGTAACGTGATTAGATCATTGATCTCGCAGCAAAGCCTTGGGGCTTCTAGGTGCAAAATGACAATTTAATGAAATCAGAGAAATCTCGTTACCAGAAAATTACTGATCAAAGTTAAGACCAGGTGAGTGGGGTGGCGTTGGTATCCATGTTTCTGGCCAAAGGTATTTATTCTCAGAATCCCAGAGAATGTATGGAGCTGATACGGGAGCTCTTGTTCTTAATCCATCACCAGGCACTATCTGTACATCCACGTAGCTTTTACAGGGATCACCTTAAGCTTTAATAGTGATCATCATTAAGCAACTCTCTCCCCCAGATGCACTGCAAGGAAATAGTTCAGTATTTGTACATTTGTAATATTTGAATGATCCCTGTGAATTTGAAGACTCTGCCAGTAATAGGACTGGACTTATGCTGAGCTCAGATAGACTGAGAGACAGACAGGTGGACAGATGGATGGAAAACCTTTGCAATACCTGATGGCCATATTTGATGGTCTCAGGTAAAAATCACTTCGACATAAGTGTTCACAGCCTTTCCTGTGAAGCTCAAAATTGAGCTCAGGTGCATCATGTTTCCACTGAAGATATGTGCGTTATGCTTGTGGCATCATATTCAAGAAGTCTTACTGCCAAAGGTCCATCAGCAAAGTATTGAGCAAAGGGTCTGAATACTTATTTACATGTGATTTCTTAGTTTTTATTATTATTATTATTATTAAATTTGCAAAAATAAAAAAAATCATGTTGTCATTATGGGGTGTTGTGAGGGGAAAAAAATGAATTCCCTCCAGTTTGGAATAAGGCTGTAACAGAACAAAATGTGGAAAAAGTGAAGTGCTGTGAATACTTTCTGGATGCACCGTATGCTCTTACCTGAGTGAGTTATTTATTAATTTACTGAGCCAGTAATTTACTTTTTACTTAAGTACATTGGCATAATGCCTTCATTAAACCAGTCTGCTCTAAACCCGAGTGGAGGCACTGCACAGGATCTCCACTGGCGCCAAAGCACATGTAGTGGATGAAAAGAAACACCAGCCATTTGAAGACTGGCGTTAAGGCAATGGCAGAAGACCGAACAAGAAACAGGTAACAGTAAGTCGTCATCACATCTGACCACAGATTTTATTCCAAAATGTTGGGGGTGGATTCAGTTACGTGATGGCGCACTTCCAAAAAAACTGTCATCTCCGCTTTTTGAAAACTAAGTTTCAAACCAGGCTCAAATAAAGCACACTTTTTCTGTTTTATAAAGGTTAAAGAAATGTCCAAATGGTTTTTTTTTTTTTGCCAAATATCATTGCTGTTTTTTGGTCACAATAAATTTTCAAACTGCTATTTTCATTTTAATTGCATATGTGTTGTGGAGTTGTACCACATGGTGCACATTGTATGTCCTGCTGGACCCAAATTACACTTTGAGTCATTTTTATGGTAGTAACTGAACTTTTACCTGAGTATAGATTTTCAGTCTTCTACCCACCACTGGCGTTGTGCCCCCTCTGTACAAATTTGTACAAATTGTACACAAATTTGTGCAGTCTCACTCTATATCAGCAGCCTTGAAATCAGCAAAGATGCCCCAACTACAACCAAACCACAAATACTTATTTTTTGCTACATGATGGATCAGGCCAGGTCCATGATCAATGTCACATGTTGAGCCCCACCCAACCAATCCACACACATAGACACGCACATGGAACCAACCCGGTTCCAAGATGGCAACCACCCAGGCAGACAACCACTCTGTATATCCATTCTTGAAAGTACACATTTGTACTCTACAACTTCTTTCCCAAAATATGCCCTCAAATCACATTGGAAGTACAAATCTTCCTTTGATCAAGAACAAACAAGAATCATTTTCTGTCTTTTTCCACACAGTGAGATGCTAGACCTGATGAAAGGCTCCAACTGCCATTTCTTACATTTGATGGGGAGGAAGGAGGTTTGAGGAGAAGTGGCTGAGGAGGGAAACTTTGTTTATGTCCTAAAATATAGTGCTAGTATTCCATCTTGTGGCAAAAAAAAAACACTCCTTGCACCTTGTAAGTCACTCAGTGAGTGGGGCCTCTTTAAAAACTACTGCATATGAAGAGTTCAGATGCAAAACCCAGTAAGTATTTTATTTTATTTTTTATTTTTTTTTAATGGAGAAAAATGCAGTTGAAAATGGAGATATAAAGAAAACCATATTCGGAAATGCACACACTTTCATCAATAAAATGAAAACAGTTTGTTCAAATTCTTTCATATTTTGCACACTGATGGTTCCTTTGACAGCCAAGTACATGTTGGCCTCAACTAAAAAAAATGGTTTTGGAGATACTGGGTTTTCCATCTGAACGCTTCATATATAGATCTGAAATTTTGAGTTCTGGTAGGTATATGTGAGGACCTGTAAGCCTTCTATTTTTTGGCCATGTCCGCATCTTTTAACATAAAAATAAAGACAGACAGGTCTATCAAGTTGCTTGTAAAGACTTGTTGCTAGTCTTCGGGTTGTGCTGGCCACAAGAAGCCACTGTTGCCTATTCCAAAGTTATAAAACTCACTTAAACATGCTAATGCCAAATAACCACAAGACAGGATACTGCTAAAAATACATAATGTTGGATTTATTCAAACCACCATCTGATACCAGGATTACGGATGTCTTCTGCTACCGCTAGAAATAAATAATTATATCACAGAGGGCTTCATTTCTAATTAATGGGAAGAGATGAAATATCACTTAATTTCAAATTTAATTATGAGCCATAATATTTCCTTCGTGGACCGCCTGCTAATGTTGTGCAGTTTCCTGCTGCTGAAGAATGTACTGTGTATTAAAAACATGCACATTTACCGTTCCCCGGACCGCGCATCAAATTTCCCATGATAGGAATATTTCGTATGATGTAAAAAATACAACGACATACACAATGTGCAACCACAGTTGCAATGTACACTGAAGACGGCACCACTGGAATAAAA
This sequence comes from Thalassophryne amazonica, assembly GCF_902500255.1. NCBI lineage: Eukaryota > Metazoa > Chordata > Actinopteri > Batrachoidiformes > Batrachoididae > Thalassophryne > Thalassophryne amazonica. The sequence continues at coordinate 71,456,507 of NC_047121.1, forward strand.
GGTTAATAAAACATTTGGTAATGAAATTAATGACACAAATCAAAGGCGGGCTCTGACACTCTTTTACCTGTTTAATTGCAGTGGGTGAGGCACCCTCATTTTAATTATCTATATGGCAGGACTGATGTCATTCAGTGTCAAACTCCAAAGTCTCCATTGTGCATGTCACCACCTATGAGCTTTTAAGGCCATTATCGTAACCACGACAAAGATATTGACTTGTACCCTCCAATGAGTTTTATGCAATAAGAATTGCCATTAATTGGGGTAATGAGGCTTGCATACTGACTTTCACCACCTCTTTTGGTCTCAATCACATAGCAATGATTTTACAAAAAAATGGATTGGCAAATGTCCAGGGTGAGGTCATTAGTAATGTATGCTTGTCATTTTGTTCCACTTTAAAAGGAGAAGACTGTTAGCAGCATCCTGGGCATTTGTACACCTGACATAATGTTTACACAATACTTACTCAAAGGGAGGCGGCACCAACGGAAGGCTTTCCCTAACTTACCCACAATTCCTCTGCAGAAACAAGAAGATTAAATGATTGCTACGGAAACTATGTTAAACCTTAGGCATCCCTATATTTGTATAAGGGATCTGTATCACTTCCATGGTAAGAAGAATCAAATCAAATCAATTTTATTTATATAGCACCAAATCACAACAAAGAGTTGCCCCAAGGCACTTTATATTGGAAGGTAAAAGCCATACAATAATTACAGAAAAACCCCAACGGTCAAAACGACCCCCTGTGAGCAAGCACTTGGCTACAGTGGGAAGGAAAAACTCCCTTTTAACAGGAAGAAACCTCCAGCAGACCCAGGCTCAGGGAGGGGCAGTCTTCTGCTGGGACTGGTTGGGGCTGAGGGAGAGAACCAGGAAAAAAGACATGCTGTGGAGGGGAGCAGAGATCGATCACTAATGATTAAATGCAGAGTGGTGCATACAGAGCAAAAAGAGAAAGAAACAGTGCATCATGGGAACCCCCCAGCAGTCTACGTCTATAGCAGCATAACTAAGGGATGGTTCAGGGTCACCTGATCCAGCCCTAACTATAAGCTTTAGCAAAAAGGAAAGTTTTAAGCCTAATCTTAAAAGTAGAGAGGGTGTCTGTCTCCCTGATCTGAATTGGGAGCTGGTTCCACAGGAGAGGAGCCTGAAAGCTGAAGGCTCTGCCTCCCATTCTACTCTTACAAACCCTAGGAACTACAAGTAAGAAATGCTTAATGCTTAATATGCACATTGAAGGACATATCCTGATCAAAAATGACTCCAAGATTTCTCACAGTATTACTAGAGGTCAGGGTAACGCCATCCAGAGTAAGGATCTGGTTAGACACCATGTTTCTAAGATTTGTGGGGCCAAGTACAATAACTTCAGTTTTATCTGAATTTAAAAGCAGGAAATTAGAGGTCATCCAAGACAATCCTGCAGTTTAGCTAATTGGTGTGTGTCCTCTGGCTTCATGGATAGATAAAGCTGGGTATCATCTGCGTAACAATGAAAATTTAAGCAATGCTTTCTAATAATACTGCCTAAGGGAAGCATGTGTAAAGTGAATAAAATTGGTCCTAGCACAGAACCTTGTGGAACTCCATAATTAACCTTAGTCTGTGAAGAAGATTCCCCATTTACATGAACAAATTGTAATCTATTAGATAAATATGATTCAAACCACCGCAGCGCAGTGCCTTTAATACCTATGGCATGCTCTAATCTCTGTAATAAAATTTTATGGTCAACAGTGTCAAAAGCTGCACTGAGGTCTAACAGGATGAGCACAGAGATGAGTCCACTGTCTGAGGCCATAAGATCATTTGTAACCTTCACTAATGCTGTTTCTGTACTATGATGAATTCTAAAACCTGACTGAAACTCTTCAAATAGACCATTCCTCTGCAGATGATCAGTTAGCTGTTTTTACAACTACCCTTTCAAGAATTTTTGAGAGAAAAGGAAGGTTGGAGATTGGCCTATAATTAGCTAAGATAGCTGGGTCAAGTGATGGCTTTTAAGTAATGGTTTAATTACTGCCACCTTAAAAGCCTGTGGTACATAGCCAACTATAATGATAGATTGATCATATTTAAGATCGAAGCATTAATTAATGGTAGGGCTTCCTTGAGCAAGCCTGGTAGGAATGGGGTCTAATAGACATGTTGATGGTTTGGAGGAAGTGACTAATGAAAATACAGAACATCGGAGGAGAAAGAGTCTAACAAATACCGGCATCACTGAAAGCAGCCAAAGATAACGATACGTCTTTGGGATGGTTATGAGTAATTTTTTCTCTAATAGTTAAAATTTTATTAGCAAAGAAAGTCATGAAGTCATTACTAGTTAAAGTTAAAGGAATACTCAGCTCAATAGAGCTCTGACTCTTTGTCAGCTTGGCGACAGTGCTGAAAAGAAACCTGGGGTTATTCTTATTTTCTTCAATTAGTGATGAGTAGTAAGATGTCCTAGCTTTATGGAGGGCTTTTTTGTAGAGCAACAGACTCTTTTTCCAGGCTAAGTGAAGAGCTTCTAAATTAGTGAGACGCCATTTCCTCTCCAACTTACGGGTTATCTGCTTTAAGCTGCAAGTTTGTGAGTTATACCACGGAGTCGGGCACTTCTGATTTAAGGCTCTCTTTTTCAGAGGAGCTACAGCATCCAAAGTTGTGCTCAATGAGGATGTAAAGCTATTGATGAGATAATCTATCTCACTCACAGAGTTTAGGTAGCTACTCTGCACTGTGTTGGTATATGGCATTGGAGAACATAGCAAAGAAGGAATCATATCCTTAAACCTAGTTACAGCGTTTTCCGAAAGACTTCTACTGTAATGAAACTTATTCCCCACTGCTGGGTAGTCCATTAAAGTAAATGTAAATGTTATTAAGAAATGATCAGACAGAAGGGGGTTTTCAGGGAATACTGTTAAGTCTTCAATTTCCATACCATAAGTCAGAACAAGGTCTAAAGTATGATTAAAGTGATGGGTGGACTCTGGTTTCTGTAAGGCAGAATAAATCAATATGTTGATCAATTATTATATCATTTACTAACAGGGACTTAGAAGAGAGATATCTAATGTTTAATAAACCACATTTAACTGTTTTAGTCTGTGGTGCAGTTGAAGGTGCTATATTATTTTTTCTTTTTGAATTTTTATGCTTAAATAGATTTTTACTGGTTGTTGGTGGTCTGGGAGCAGGCACTCTCTCTACTTGGATGGGGTATTGGGGGGATGGCAGGGGGAGAGAAGCTGCAGAGAGGTGTGTAAGACTACAACTCTGCTTCCTGGTCCCAACCCTGGATAGTCACAGTTTGGAGGATTTAATAAAATTGGCCAGATTTCTAGAAATGAGAGCTGCTCCATCCAAAGTGGGATGGATGCCGTCTCTCCTAACAAAACTAGGTTTTCCCCAGAAGCTTTGCCAATTATCTATGAAGCCCACCTCATTTTTTGGACACCACTCAGACAGCCAGCAATTCAAGGAGAACATGTGGCTAAACATGTCACTCCCGGTCCGATTGGGGAGGGGCCCAGAGAAAACTACAGAGTCCGACATTGTTTTTGCAAAGTTACACACCGATTCAATATTAGTTTTAGGGACCTCCGATTGGCGTAACCGGGTGTCATTACTGCCGACGTGAATTACAATCTTGCCAAATTTACGCTTAACCTTAGCCAGCAGTTTCAAATTTCCTTCAATGTCGCCTGCTCTGGCCCCCAGAAGACAATTGACTGTGGTTGAGGGTGTCGCTAACTTCACATTTCTCAAAACAGAGTCGCCAATAACCAGAGTTTGTTCCTCGGCGGGTGTGTCGCCGAGTGGGGAAAAACGGTTAGAGATGTGAACGGGTTGGCAGTGTACAGGGGGCTTCTGTTTAGAACTACGCTTCCTCCTCACAGTCACCCAGTCGGCCTGCTTTCCCGGCTGCTCGGGATCCGCTGGGGGACAGCTAATGGCGGCTAAGCTACCTTGGTCCGCACCAACTACAGGGGCCTGGCTAGCTGTAGGATTTTCCAAGGTGCGGAGCCGAGTCTCCAATTCGCCCAGCCTGGCCTCCAAAGCTACGAACAAGCTACACTTATTACAAGTACCATTACTGCTAAAGGAGGCCGAGGAATAACTAAACATTTCACACCCAGAGCAGAAAAGTGCGGGAGAGACAGGAGAAGTCGCCATGCTAAACCGGCTAAGAGCTAGTAGCTGCGCTAAGCTAGCGGATTCCTAAAAACACACAAAGTGAATAATGTGTAAATAATTTAGAGGTGATTCAGCAGAAGGAGTGCTTTAGTTAAGGCACGTGAAGATTACACTGGGAAACAAATCATTATCTAGTTAACTAGATCAATCTAACTACGCAGGTTAAACAGCTAACAGATACAGCAAAACACCGCTGTGCTCCGGAACAGGAAGTGATACAATACCGCAGTGAGAGCCAACCACCAGTAGAGGCAAGCAAGAAGAAGAAGATGCTATTGTCATTGTACAAAAAATACAAAACTTCATTTGGCAGCATCTCTTTCAACAGCTGCAATGTTGCAGGCATAGAGAGAATTTTTTTAAGGTAACATAAGTAATAAATATTCAGTGAAATTAAACATGTTATATATAAATTGTCTGTATTAACCCTCTGGGTTCCGAGGGCATTTTTTTGGACAGTTCACTCACCTGGCATAAATGTTTTATTATTGCTGTTAACAGCTCACCTTGCATCCCACAATCAAGTGCTATGTATTTTTTTTTCAGGACAACCTGTACTTTCAGAATATATATGTTATAGTGGTGTTTTTATAAGTGTAATAAAGGTTAACAATCAGAAATAAGAAAGGAAAAAATAAAGCGAAAAATAATTTTCACACATTTATTCAAAACACACAGCAAACTATAATAAACAACTATTTTGACACTTTATAAAGGCAGTTTGGGGTCTTGTACAAAGATAATTTACAAAATAAATGTTCTAACAATAGACACAAATGCACATTTTGAACAATATATACAAAATGGTCCATGCGTTTTGTTTGTCTTTATGCCACATCTCAAAGCAATTTCTGTCTGCTATTACACAAAGGGTTACAACACAAACTTTTTAATTCTATGGAGTTGACTCTCTTGGATTGCTTGCAGTGACACTGTGTGGTCGACCATGTGAGGTTGTATGAGACCCTCTTATGCTGATCACTTCATTCATATGTGCAACGCTGCGCTTTTACACATGGAGCCAGCAGCCAGAGGGCTCTGCCCTACGATTGGATATTGGAAAAACCATGTGACGGTGAACCAGTTCTGATTGGATGCACGTCATCACACAGCTTCTATGAGGAGTACAAATATGGTGGACAACTGGCTCAAAATCTGTGGAGTTCACTTTTCAGCAAAAAAAAGTAAGTTTCTATTTCATCATTAAAAGGTTTTTTATAATTTTGTAAAACTTGTAATCAGCCCCATAGGGTTAAACTAGTGTAATTAACAGTTGTGTGCAGTAGTCCAGTTATTGGGCTGGGAGGTAGTAGTAGGTGTGTGTTGTCGTTTCTTGGCAGAGGTGGGACAAAGTCACTGTCAAGTCATTCCCAAGTCATCAATCTGCAAGTCCCAAGTCACGTCTTAAGTCATTTTGCAAACATTTGGTGGTTGGGATACAAATCTAGTGTCAAACACAGTGTAGAGGTCCAGAGGGTTGAGTCTTATAAATATCTTGGAATAGTGTTTGACTCTCAACTCAAGTTTGATATCAGCACTGAGTTTATTGTCAAACGTGGACAACAAAGAATCCATCTGATGAGGAAGCTGAGCTCTTTCAATGTCAGTGTGAGGATTTTAAGCAACTTTTATTGCTCATTTATTGAAAGTCTTTTAACATTTTCTTGGATTTGTTGGTTCAACGGATTGTCTATTAAGGACAAAAACAGCCTGAATGGCATTGTCAGTGTTTGCTCTAAAATAATTGGGGTCAAGCAAAGAGACTCGCGTTCGTTTTGGGAGAATCAGGTGAAAAAGAAAGCTAAGTGTATTCTCAGCCAACCTGATCATGTGCTGTCCGGTCAGTTCACGGTGATGCCTTCAAGCTGCCGTTATTATGTACCATTGGGAAGAACGAACAGATACTCTGCTATCAAGCTGTTGAACACAGATAGCCGTCATTTTAAATGACATTTCCCTTATCATCATCAATCATGTTACTATTGTTATTGTCTATTTTTTGTATTATTTTTTTGTTATTTTTAATTATTCATGAGCTTACTGACCTGTGTTGTTTTGATCTAGAGTGCTGTTTCTGACACACGTTGTGTGACTGTGTTGGTGAACTGCAGATGAATGTAGGGACCAATAAAGTTGCTTGAATTGAATTGAATTATGACTTAAGACTTGACTTGGGACTTGCTGATTTATGACTTGAGACTGACTTGATGGTGATTTTGTCTCACCTCTGCTTCTTGGTGAGGAAATGTCGGCAAATGTCACCATTTTGGTTATGTGGTGCATTTTTTTCATAATAAAGTTATGAATCTCCTGGAGAGGCCAGAAATGCATATTTTGAGAATAAGAAGGACGACATTTTATGGAGGCATGAGGTCACTGGATGCAGGGAATGTAAATAGTAATGGTTTAAAAGCATTGTTGCAGTTGCCGGAAATGGATCTACATTTCTTCCATAGAGGTCTCGTTGCAGAATTTAGGCAGACAGGACTTAACAAAGCTAACTACTGACACTGGTTTAAAATAATTACATTTTTACATGGTAAGAGGAATTCCAGATTGTTGTAATGCTAACAAAACCTCCGATTTTGACCTTCCTTTACTGGCTTCTTTAACCTGCAAGGTCAGATTTTAAGGTTTTGTTATTGACATACAAAATCCTTCATGGACTAATGCCTCGTGATCTGGCCAACCGAATTAAACCTTATGTACCAGCCCGTGATCTGCATTCTCAGGATTATTGTACGTCCCTAAGGACACAAATAAGTCAACAGACAACAGAACTTTCTCTTATCGAGTGCCTGTTCTGTGCAACAATCTCCTTGCTGAGTAGAGAAGCTTGAATCTTCGACTGGACTGGGTTGCTTGATGCGAGGACGTTTCGCTTCAAATCGCAGAAGCTTCCTCAGTTAAAATTCTTGCTCTGGTAGTCTGACTTCTGTCTGACCCTTGTTGAGAAGAACAAACAGAAGCCACAAAAGCTGAAGTTTTAAACCTAACCAGACCCCTCCTACCGAGAGGCAGACTGCTATTTGCTAGTGACTAAACAATTGCTTTAATTAGCACCTATTGTGCTCTTGTTAGCACCCTCTTAATGACAGGGTAGCTGTCCCTCCTAATGATGGGACTGACGCCTCTCCTGATGACGTGACAGACTGAAACTGCTTTGATCCGAGTACCCCGTTGTAAACAGGGGACAAAGCATGTCTCAGACCCCCTCCCCGGTTAAGGCTGGGTTTCAAGTGTTTCACATAGAAAGCCTCCTACTCCTTGCTGAGATAAAACACTTTGATATTCTGAAGTCATTCAAGTCCAGATCAAGGACTCATCTGTATTAAGGTGACTTGTGCTGCAATTTGGTGCTAAATAAATAAAGTTAAATTTTATTTAATTAAAAACAAGCGCAATGTGAGATTTCTGACGTCACCAATCCGGATCTGGAACGCCTCCAAAATTCAGTGGAGTCTTCCATGCCCTAATATCTATCTGTGGTGCAAATTTGGTGAGAATCCATGAAGTTGATTTGACGTAATCCTTCAAAGCCTATACAAAGTGAAATCCTGATCCAGAATCCAGACCCGGCTCACCTCCAAAATTCAGAATCGGAATTGAATTTAATGCCAAGTAAGTTCTCACCTAGAAGGGATTTGATCCAATCCGGATGTGGAACACCTCCATCTGGATATGGAACACCTCCAAAATTTAATGGACTCTTCCATGGCATTGTATCTCTCTGTGGTGAAAATGTCATTAAAATCCTTGGAGTAGTTTTGATTTAATCCTGTTAACAGGCATACAAATAAGTAAATAAACGCCTATGATTTTGTTATGTCCTTGACGGATGTAACAACTTTTTGACCGGATTAACATTTGCTAATATTACTGATTTAAGAGCAGGTTCAATGGCTGAATACAAATTGGAGAATACACATCTTTGTCAGGTGTAAAACTGTTTTGAAACTTGTTTCCTTCAAAAATAAATAAATAAATTGCAAATACCCTAATCATTAGCTCACAGACCATAGTTGCAAGTACAGGAAACCTCTCCAATTGCCATTGTAGAACTGTCAGCTACAATATGGCGAGTAGTCAAGCTAACGTAAAAATGGAGTACTACTTTTGGATGCTGTAGCGGAGCTTCAAACCATCTCTGCTTAAACTCCCTAATGTCTTTGCAAGACAAAGAAGGTCCAAGTCTTGAGTGCTTTTGTCTTACTGTATGGTTGTGAGACTTCCACGCTAATCAGGAACCTAAGGTTATGAGTGGATGTCTTTGGTACTAAGTTAGTTTGGAGGATTTTTGGGTATTGCTCGAATGAGCGGTTACTTAGGGAGACTAAGATGAGTATTACTTGCATTATGAGGGGACATCAGTTACAACATTTTGAATTTCTCCACATGGTTGTTGACCTGTGTGGCTTCCATCCAGGACCCAAGGTGGTTCCATAGGGTGGCGGATGCAGCAATGCATGGCACCAGTACCTGCTCCCAGACCCGATCTGAGTCATGCTAGCCAGACTAGTGAGGACATGGTTTGAGAATTAGGCCATCGAACATGTTAAACTTTGTGTGCATGTGGTTAATATCCCACAAATATGTGTTCATTGTTTCATATCACACTGCAATCCAGTAAATAATGTTTTTTTTGTTAGAAAACTGTTTGACGTTGTAGTTGTAATGTTGCGTATTTGTGTATTATTAAATTCTTGGTGATAAGTTTCAAGTTCACCAAGCTAAGAAAATTTGCAATATGACCAAGGTATAAATCAAGAATTGAAAACAATGAAGGAATATAGATAAAAATGGAAATATAATGGTTTCAGGTATGTGTTTTCTGAATATGGTCTAATTTGTGAAACCATTGTTTGAATCAATGTTCATTTCATAAGTACTCTTCGGAGCTACTTGCCAAAAGGTAAGGTAGGCGACTGCTTGGGGCCCCAAGCCAATAGGGGGCGCATGAGGGCTAACAAACTTGAAACTACATCCACAGCCACCCATCACTTAAGTGATTTAAACAAATTCTGCGAGCGCAAACAACTCATGGGGGGCTATACATCAGGGAACTTTTTTAACTTGCAGTTTTTTTCAAAAGATATTTTGATACTATTTACTGGAGCATTTAATGGAGACAGGCATGGTGGACAAGTGGTTAGTACGCTTGATTTCAGTGCAGAAGGTTACCGGTTCAAACCCCACCGCTGCCACATTTCTCTATGTAATGTGGGGTTGTGTCAGGAAGGGCATCTGGCATAAAAATTCTGCTGTGGCGTCCCTGAGTGAAAACAAGGGAGCAGCCGAAGGGACTTACTTGCTGGAGCATTTAATGGTTAGTATTCCAAAACAGATAGAAGTAATGACATGATGACATGATGATCACTGGAAAATCAGTAGAGCACTGCACTCGTAGAGCGCAAACCTCCACTAACACTAGTTTCCAATTCCACAAATTTTTACCTTGGAAAAAAATTTTCAAGGTCAAAGTCCTGTTAGAAGTGACTTTTCATAAGCTAAAATATAATGCAAAATATACATCACAAGGGCTTTTCAATGGTAAAATCAAATGAAGAGTTCAGATGCAAAACCCAGTAAGTATTTTCTTTTTTAAATGGAGAAAAATGCAAATACAAATGCAAAATACAAATTTAGTCTATTCATTGAGAGTTGAGATCAAACTTACTCTATTCATTGCACCTCATTGTCACAAATGAGAGTGACTGAGGCACTTTTGATTGAGATATAATGCAAAACGTACACCAATGGGCTTTTTAATATTAAATTCAAATGCTCACAGAATTCACAATCTGGACCAGATCAAACTTTGTCGGGTGATACTGAGTGCCAGTCTGCACCTCACTTTCAATTATGAGAGTGATTGGGGCACATTTGATTAAGATATAATGTAAAATATACATTAAATGGGGTTTTCAATGTGAAATTTAAATGGCCACAAAATCTATAATCTGGATCAGATCCAGATCAAACGTTGTCAGTCGATAAAGGATACCATCCTACATAACACTGTCAAATATGAAAGAAATTTGAAATTTTTTGACAGTTATGAACTTTTGAATATTCGTTCAATGTTAAAGATAGAGATTTTTCCAAGATTTTTCCTGACTTTGCCCTTTGACCTATTACCTTAAAAATGTAATTACTTCTTGCCAATCAGGATATGAATCTTCAATAAAAACTTCATAATGATATGTGAAAAATTGTGGGCTCCAGGCTGACAGACAGACAAACAAACAGGTGAAAACACAACTTCCTCCAAAGTCATTGGCGGAGGTAATAATGCAACACTTAGAATGGTGATGAACGCTGGGTGGAGGGCCGCTGTGAAATTTTACAGTGGGCACCAACAGACTCTAGAGGTGCCACTGTGAATCAGTACTCACAAAATGACTTTCAGCAATTGCAATATTTAAAAAAAATGATTAATATATAAGATCAGTTAAATGGTCCTTTTGGGCTTAACAGTATACTGTATTTCAATTGATTTCATGTGGTTGATAAAATAAAACACATTTTAAAATATTGTCAAAATGCTGTTTTCTTGGCACTGACTTCATTAAACAGCACAGACAAATAAAAGCACCTTTATTCTCAAGGTTATGTTGCTCAATGGTCAATCCACCTGACAAATGTGCTACAAAATAAATTAGCAGCCACATGCACATTGAAAATGGATCAATTCTGCTCAACTCTGAATCTCACAAAGGCTGAAACTTAAATTGTTTACCAACGACTGTCTGGAGTCATCTCAAGGGAATGAGCGAAAATGCATAAATTACGACTTGCTGATGTTGCACTTTCTTGCGAATAATAAAAAAGGAGGCCCGCTGCTGGCTATGTTTTGATGATGGATTTGAATAATGCAAATATGATAAATTAGCCAACATGTAGCATTTCACTAATTAATTATAATTAATCATGTTGAAGTTTTCAGAGGTGTAGTGCGTGATAATGTTGTCTGTTTGATGTATTGCCCATATGAAGCCCAGCGTGCGGATCAACCCTGTCTCTGGGTGGAAGCTTGCGCTGGTCTCCAGGACTGAGGTTTGTGTTTGTGTGAGAGTGTCTGCTTCATTGAATGCATCCTCCACAGATGGGATTTCATTTTAATTGACAGTTACCCAGATCCATTCGTCAAGATGACAAGCCTAGGGGGGGTGAGGGAGGCAGGGGACGGAATCGTTGAGGTGCAACCTGAATGTACTCAGTGAGGTATAGAGATGGAAGCATTTCATTTGTGCCCCTTTTTTCCTAGATAGGTCAATCTTAGCATCAAAACTGCAGGTTTTTATTCGAGGATGTACGTGTGTGTACTTGTTTGTGAGTGCGTGTTGCATTGATCTCAAGCTTCCTCTGTGAAGTCTGCCCTTTGTCTACTAGGTCTACTTCTCTAGCCGTCTTTCTTTCAGCTGTCATTCTCTGACACATGACTCTGACACATCCTGAGCGTCTCACCGGTGGGGAAATAACACACATCTCTGACCTCTTGAACCCCTTCTTCTCCCAAAGCCCCAGAGAAAGTGTGCTTTAGCCGCCCACGCCTCTTTAAATGTCCGCCAAGGGACAGGGCTATTGAGACGAGGGGTAGTAGAGAGACATTTCGAGGCAGGTATAGATCTTCAGCTGATGTCAGGTGCGAGTATCGAGCAAAACAGCCGGGAATTTATAGCATGCACACTTCATGTATTGTGCATGGACTGCAGAGAGCCCAGAGTAACGTAGAGTCTTGTCAGCAGTTCTCTGGCAGGTTTTCCTCTGAGCTCTGCCCAGTGTTAAATCACAGACTGTGTACAAAAGCTGGCCGACTGCTTTCAGTGTGTAACACGATTACGATCCCAAAAGAAATTGACATGTAAAACACCTATATCCCCAAAAAGCAAACGACTGGATTTAAAAGGGAATGCTTCGATAACATAAATACCCGTCACAGATTCATCATCATATAAGGTTCCTCTTGAGGCCTACTCAGTATTCTGCTCAGACAACACGAGACAAATGCCCATAAACACCTCGGCTCAGCCCGTTTGAAAGCTGAAAGATTGTGTGGGGGTTGGGTTTGAGGTGGTAGGGGCCTGGGTTGGGGGGGGGGGGTGTTGCATGGTCACATAATGTTGTTTTTGGATCAGCCCGTGGAAGCGTTGTCACGGATCATTCAGGGAGCCGGTGTTGTATACATTAAAGAGGGAGGGGTGGGGATTGGTGGAGGCCTCTCCACAGCAACAGAGGACAGCCTATGGAAAATGGCCCAGCTTCCAAGCCAAGAAGCTGATGTCATCACAGGGCAACATGCATTTCCACACGCAAGCTATGTGCATGTGGTTTCCCCCTTTGATTTTTTTTTTTTTGTATGAAAGTGAACACATGCTCCATCACCTTCAGGGGTACCACAGCCATGTTACCATTGGTGGCTTCATGGTGGACCTTAATGGGATGATAATTCACCCAAGCATTTTAGTTGATTGTCCAGAAAATTGATGTTCATCACTTACAATCCTGTTGGCAGCATCGGTTTCTCACTGTCGCCAATATAGGTGGACTGATCCTGTCCTATGGCAACCCCAGTTTCTATAGCAGCCATGAGATAATGTTGTAGCTGTGCTTACACCTGGCCAAGTTTGGCATCATTTCCCATCATAATGGGATCAGGTACAACTAGCCGCACCTCTGCTGATTTCCCAATGCAACACTTGCCTGGTTGCGTTCTTAGCTGACTCCTCCCTAGCATGCGCACCATGTGGTAAAAGTCATGATTTTTTTTTTTTCCCCAGAGTTTAGTTGACTCCCACCCTGGACTGCCTGGGGCAGACCTGGCACAACTCTATCTAATGCCAGTCAAGCTTGGTGTACATTTCCTCCTCAGGACTTGATATCTGGGGGTAATTCTTTCCACTTTAACCATGAAAATTTGAGCCAAATGCACTGAGCCTGCACAAAACCACCCTGAGCCGTGCACAAGTTGGCCGATGTGACCGGAACTCCAGCTGAGCTCCCCAAAATTTTAAACATGCGCAAACCAGCACATATTTAACCAATGTTTCCAGACCTCTACTAATGTGTGCTGAGCTGCATGTGGACCTCTCACCAGGACATACACACAAATTGTGCTGAGGCACTTCTTGATAAATCTCAGCACTGAACTCTGCCTGGTGTAAAGGTTGTTTCATACACTGTGCCGAGTGTAAGTTCACACCGTTGACATAATGCAAGACACATTTACAATTATATTGCAGTTGTTTAATTGGTATCTCAGTGCAAAGTGTGTGTGTGTGTGTGTGTGTGTGTGTGTGTGTGTGTGTGTGTGTGTGTGTGTGTGTGTGTGTGTGTGTGTGTGTGTGTGTGTGTGTGTGTGTGTGTATATACACTCAACAAAAATATAAACGCAACACTTTTGTTTTTGCTCCCATTTTGTATGAGATGAACTCAAAGATCTAAAACTTTTTCCACATACACAATATCACCATTTCCCTCAAATATTGTTCACAAACCAGTCTAAATCTGTGATAGTGAGCACTTCTCCTTTGCTGAGATAATCCATCCCACCTCACAGGTGTGCCATATCAAGATGCTGATTAGACACCATGATTAGTGCACAGGTGTGCCTTAGACTGCCCACAATAAAAGGCCACTCTGAAAGGTGCAGTTTTATCACACAGCACAATGCCACAGATGTCGCAAGATTTGAGGGAGCGTGCAATTGGCATGCTGACAGCAGGAATGTCAACCAGAGCTGTTGCTCGTGTATTGAATGTTCATTTTTCTACCATAAGCTGTCTCCAAAGGTGTTTCAGAGAATTTGGCAGTACATCCAACCAGTATCACAACTGCAGACCACGTGTAACCACACCAGCCCAGGACCTCCACATCCAGCATGTTCACCTCCAAGATCGTCTGAGACCAGCCACTCGGACAGCTGCTGAAACAATCGGTGTGCATAACCAAAGAATGTCTGTACAAACTGTCAGAAACCATCTCAGGGAAGCTCATCTGCATGCTCGTCGTCCTCATCGGGGTCTCGACCTGACTCCAGTTCGTCGTCGGAACTTCGCACAGCCATTGAAGAGGAGTGGACCATCATTCCACAGGCCACAATTGACAACCTGATCAACTCTATGCGAAGGAGATGTGTTGCACGGCATGAGGCAAATGGTGGTCAGACCAGATACTGACTGGTGTCCCCCCCCCAATAAAACAAAACTGTACCTTTCAGAGTGGCCTTTTATTGTGGACAGTCTAAGGCACACCTGTGCACTAATCATGGTGTCTAATCAGCATCTTGATATGGCACACCTGTGAGGTGGGATGGATTATCTCAGCAAAGGAGAAGTGCTCACTATCACAGATTTAGACTGGTTTGTGAACAATATTTGAGGGAAATGGTGATATTGTGTATGTGGAAAAAGTTTTAGATCTTTGAGTTCATCTCATACAAAATGGGAGCAAAACCAAAAGTGTTGCGTTTATATTTTTGTTGAGTGTATATATATATATATATAAATTTACATTAATTAAGATTTATTGTCTTACATACAATTTGTACATGTTCAATTAGGCCCCTCTATTAATCAATAACTCGATCATAAATAATTTTTACATTTTAATGGCGTCTGCAGGAGGGTGTGCATGTGCACATACATGAGCTTTTGAGAAGAGCGGAAGTTAGCATGCACGAAATGTCTTGTAAATCACTCCAAAGGTGTTATCAGGTTACAAAAACAGCATTTTCAGTGTTAGTTTATTTCTGGCTAGCTTTTACACAATATATGACAAAGAGAACAAACAAAACGGAGTTTGTAGCTAGCTAGACCATATTCATAAAGTATCAAAAATATCTTATTTTCCAATGTATGTCACAGTTTTTGTTCTATTTTTACTAGTTTGAGAGGTCCTGTGTCTTATACTCTGGTGCGACGGCTTATATACTGAAAAATCACACATTTGTTATGAGTAATAATTCTGACTTTCTCAGGAATCAAAGCAGTAAATAACAAACTTCTAATAATAAAGGGTGGCACAGTGGATTAGTGGTTTGCACTGTTACCTCACAGCAAGAAGTGTCTTGGGGTTGGTTCCCACATGGCCCTGTGGCGAACTGGCATCCTGTCCAGGGTGTACCCTGCATCACACCCTATGACTGCTGGGATATACTCCAGCATCCATGAGTCTTAATTGGAGTAAGTCATACACACTGGAAATTTATTTTAAAACGTCTCCATATTTCCAACCATTTTTATTTCAGTTCTGTCACACCACCATGATGTAACTATCCTCAAACAAGAAAAAAATAACCTCTGGAGCCGCCACTGGATGTTTTCTCTCAACACTGAAAGGGCAGCATGAGATGATTGTGTTCAGTAATTTATTTTTTGCAGGTGAAACAATGCCAGTTTGCCAGAAACACACATATTTAAGCTACAAAACACAAGGTTGTGTGTTTAAGCATGTGTGTTTAAGATGTGTGTAAGTGCTGACCTGCAGGATTACATCACTCCACCCAGTGCTCCTGCTCACATTGTTTTTTGGCAGTAGCGTATTGTGTGTCAGCGGGCAGCGTTTCAAAGAAGTTTGAAAATGTGTGCAGCTTGCTCTTTATTCCTCGCTTTATAATCCTTTTTGGGCTCACAATGGTGCTTTAATTCACAATAGTAGAAGCACTGAAAAAACACAACTGCAAGCGTGGCCACAGTCTGAGCACCGATTTCATGCACAGGAAGGGAAAAAAGAGGCGCGCCTGTGTGTGCATGTGCATGCGTGCACGTGAGGGTGCATGCACAGACTTCAACGCACTCTGCTGGGCGGATTGCATGAGGTCATTTTGCAGCACTGTCTTTTTCTCAGTCTTCACAGGTCGGAAATGCACGTGTTTAATTGGCAATATGTTAATCGAGTCAGAGGCAAGTTTTCAGTAACAGCATGCATGACAAGTTTGTACTTAACCAAATGTCTCTTTGAGGCTCTCGTGCCTGTGTTGTCCCAGCTGCCAGGAGCTGGCATGACACAGTGAACAAAAGGATGAAGTCAGTATCAGCACATGGGCAGCTACAGAACAAATCGTGAAGACGGGGGGTCCTGCTTTTCTAAAAGAAATGTAATGTTGTGTTTCCAGATATGTCTACTTTAGAAAGTGCTGTAAGAAAAAATAAAAGGTGTCAGAGGAATCATGCATACCCAGCATGCTCTACACGCCACAATATAAATATACGAGGTCTGTTAGAAAAGTATCCGACCTTCTTATTTTTTTTCAAAAACCATATGGATTTGAATCACATGTGATTACATCAGCCAAGCTTGAACCTTTGTGCGCATGCGTGAGTTTTTTCACGTCTGTCGGTTGCGTCATTCTCCTGTGAGCAGGCTTTGTGTGAGCACTGGTCCACCCCTCTCGTCGGATTTTTATTGCAAATAAATGTCTGAACGATTTGGAGCTTTGCTGCATCAATTTGTTCCAGAAACTGAGAGACCTCCAGGTGGACACCGTTCGGAAAATTCTTTTGGCTTTCAGGGACGCTTTTATGGGGATTACACAGATTAAGGAGTGATCCAGCTGGTTTAAAGACCGCCCACAGCTGCTGAGAGCACGCTGCACTCCGAGCACCGATCGACAGGCTGAAACAACCAGATCATTTCCAACATGAAGGCTTTGTTGATCCGGGACATCGTCTGACTTACACAAATAAAGGAAAAAGACGTGGACATCAGCACTTTTTTGGCACATTCCACTGTTACAGGAGTTTTTTTTCATGGAAAGAAAAGCGGAAGGGATGCGCCACCGTGACGTTCATGGCACAGGACAAAACCACCTCCGTGTTGGTCTCACAGGACGGCTTTCAGACGGCTGTCGGTGGGTTTTCAGTCGTGTGACTAACCCAGAAATTGTGGATGAGCCTGGACATGCCAGAACATGTCCTGTGAGGCTTCATCACGACGTTGCTTTGCGCCATGCGGCTCCACCGCGACGCGCGGAATTCCTCCACGTCTGTCTCAGTGTGCCGATAAAGTGCTGATGTCCACGTCTTCTGCAATTCCTGTGCTAGTCAGAGGACGTCCCGGATAAAACACAGCGTCCAGTTTAGAAATGAACAGCACATTCCACTGTTACAGGAGTTTTTGTCATGGAAAGAGGAGCGGAGGAATTCCGCGCGTGGCGGTGGAGCCGCATGGCGCAAAGCAACGTCGTGATGAAGCCTCACAGGACATGTTCTGGCATGTCCAGGCTCATCCACAATTTCTCGGTTAGTCACACGACTGAAAACCCACCGACAGCCGTCTGAAAGCCGTCCTGTGAGACCAACACGGAGGTGGTTTTGTCCCGTGCCATGAACGGCTCCGTGGCGCATCCATCCGCTTTTCTTTCCATGAAAAAAACTCCTGTAACAGTGGAATGTGCCGAAAAAGTGCTGATGTCCACACCTTTTTCCTTTTTTTGTGGAAGTCAGACGACGTCCCGGATCAACAAAGCCTTCACGTTGGAAATGATCTGGTTGTTTCAGCCTGTCGATCGGCACTCGGAGCGCACCGCGCTCTCAGCAGCTGTGGGTGGTCTTTAAACCATCTGGATCACTCCTTAATCTGTTTAATCCCCATAAAATGGTCCCTGAAAGCCATCTGAATTTTCCGAATGGTGTCCACCTGGAGGTCTCTCACAGTTTCTGGAAAAAATTGATGCAGCAAAGCTCCAAATCGTTCAGACATTTATTTGCAATAAAAATCCGACGAGAGGGGTGGACCACTGCTCACACAAAGCCTGCTCACAGGCGAATGACGCAACCGACAGGCGTGAAAAAACTCACGCATGCGCACGAAGGTTCAAGCTTGGCTGATGCAATCACACGTGATTCAAATCCGTATGGTTTTTGAAAAAAAATAAAAAGTTCAGATACTTTTCTAACAGACCTCTTGTATATGCCTATAATTGCGTTTTTACTATGTTTGACTTCATTAGGAAGTCATATCAATCAATCACAAATATTTTGCTGATCAAAATATGCTTGAGATCATCAATCTAGGTTTAATGGTTGTTGAGATATACAAAAAAGGTCTTTTTCAGAAGATATTTTCTTTGACCTTGACATTTGATCAAATTAATCCAAAATCTATTAACTTGTAGATATCTATCAAAGTCTGATCTATGAGGGGCAAGGTTTCCTTGACCTTGATATTTAGCCAAACTGCTCCAAAATCTATTCACCTCTAGATATCAAAGCAATATTGCCACAGATTTTTATCCATCTACACTCAACAAAAATATAAATGCAACACTTTGGTTTTGCTCCCATTTTGTATGAGATGAACTCAAAGATCTAAAACTTTTTCCACATACACAATATCACCATTTCCCTCAAATATTGTTCACAAACCAGTCTAAATCTGTGATAGTGAGCGCTTCTCCTTTGCTGAGATAATCCATCCCACCTCACAGGTGTGCCATATCAAGATGCTGATTAGACACCATGATTAGTGCACAGGTGTGCCTTAGACTGCCCACAATAAAAGACCACTCTGAAAGGTGCAGTTTTGTTTTATTGGGGGGGGGATACCAGTCAGTATCTGGTGTGACCACCATTTGCCTCATGCAGTGCAACACATCTCCTTCGCATAGAGTTGATCAGGTTGTCAATTGTGGCCTGTGGAATGTTGGTCCACTCCTCTTCAATGGCTGTGTGAAGTTGCTGGATATTGGCAGGAACTGGTACACACTGTCGTATACGCCGGTCCAGAGCATCCCAAACATGCTCAGTGGGTGACATGTCCGGTGAGTATGCCGGCCATGCAAGAACTGGGACATTTTCAGCTTCCAAGAATTGTGTACAGATCCTTGCAACATGGGGCCGTGCATTGAACCGGGATTCATCCGTGAAGAGAACACCTCTCCAATGTGCCTAACGCAAGCGAATGTGAGCATTTGCCCACTCAAGTCGGCTACGACGACGAACTGGAGTCAGGTCGAGACCCCGATGAGGACGACGAGCATGCAGATGAGCTTCCCTGAGACGGTTTCTGACAGTTTGTGCAGAAATTCTTTGGTTATGCAAACCGATTGTTTCAGCAGCTGTCCGAGTGGCTGGTCTCAGACGATCTTGGAGGTGAACATGCTGGATGTGGAGGTCCTGGGCTGGTGTGGTTACACGTGGTCTGCGGTTGTGAGGCTGGTTGGATGTACTGCCAAATTCTCTGAAACGCCTTTGGAGACGGCTTATGGTAGAGAAATGAACATTCAATACACGAGCAACAGCTCTGGTTGACATTCCTGCTGTCAGCATGCCAATTGCACGCTCCCTCAAATCTTGTGACATCTGTGGCATTGTGCTGTGATAAAACTGCACCTTTCAGAGTGGCCTTTTATTGTGGGCAGTCTAAGGCACACCTGTGCACTAATCATGGTGTCTAATCAGCATCTTGATATGGCACACCTGTGAGGTGGGATGGATTATCTCAGCAAAGGAGAAGTGCTCACTGTCACAGATTTAGACTGGTTTGTGAACAATATTTGAGGGAAATGGTGATATTGTGTATGTGGAAAAAGTTTTAGATCTTTGAGTTCATCTCATACAAAATGGGAGCAAAACCAAAAGTGTTGCGTTTATATTTTTCTTGAGTGTATATATTTTGGTTCTTGAGATATACTAAAAGGTGATTTTATAGAACTTCATTTTCTTGACCTTTGATCAAACTATTCCAGAATATGATCATCTCTAGATAAGTATCAGTGTAATATTCACACCACGTTTGGTCCGTATAGGCTTCTTGGCTGTTGAGAGAAACAAAAAAGGTGTCTTTCAGACCATGATTTCTGTGACCTTGACCTTGACCTTTACCCTTTGGCCAAACTACTCCAACATCTAATCACCTCTAGATATCTATCAAAGTAATATTCACACCAGGTTTTATCCATATAGGCTTCTTAACTGTTGAGATATATAAAAATAGGTGTTTTTCAGAACATGTTCTCCTTATCCTTGACTTTTCACCTTTTACCAAACTACTCCAACATCTAATCACCTCTAGATATCTATCAATGTAATATTCATATCAAGTTTGATCTATATAGGCTTCTTGCCTATAAAAATGTACCAAAAAAAGGTACTTTTCTGACCATATTTTCCTTGACCTTTGGCCAAACTACAAAATGTAATCACCTCTAGATACACTGCATCCGGAAAGTATTCACAGTGCTTCACTTTTTCCACATTTTGTTATGTTACAGCATTATCCCAAAATGAAGTAAATTAGTTTTTTCTACTTACAATACCCTATAATGACAACATGGAAAAAGATTTTTTTTTTAATTTTGCAAATTATTAAATATAAAAAACTAAGAAATGTATTATTATAAGTATTCACACCATTTGCTCAATGCTTTGTTGATGCACCTTTTCGTAGCAATTACAGTCTTCTTGAATGTGATGCCACAAGCTTGGTGCACCTATCTTTGGGCAGTTTTGCCTTTCTCTTTGCAGCACCTCTGAAGCTCCATCAAGTTGGATGGGGAGCATCAGTGCACAGACATTTTCAGATCTCTCCAGAGATGTTCAATTGGATTCAGGTCTGGGCTCTGGCTGGGCCACTCAAGGACATTCACAGAGTTATCCTGAAGCCACTCCTTTGATATCTTGACTGTGTGTTTAGGGTCACTGTCCTACTGACAGATGAACCGTCACACCAGTCTGAGGTCAAGAGCGCTCTGGAGCAGGTTTTCATCCAGGATGTCTCTGTACATTGCTGCATTCATCTTTCCCTCAATCCTGACTAGTCTCCCAGTTCCTGCCACTGAACAACATCCCCACGGCATGATGCTGCCACCACCATGCTTCACTGTAGGGATGGTGCCTGGTTTCCTCCAAACATGACGCCTGGCATTCACACCAAACAGTTTAATATTTGTCTCATCAGACCAGAGCATTTTGTTTCGCATGGTCTGAGAGTGCCTTTTGGCAAACTCCAAGTGGGCTGCCATGTACAGTAGTGTTCAGAATAATATTAGTGCTATGTGACTAAAAAGATTAATCCAGGTTTTGAGTATATTTCTTATTGTTACATGGGAAACAAGGTACCAGTAGAGTCAGTAGATTCTCACAAATCCAACAAGACCAAGCATTCATGATATGCACACTCTTAAGGCTATGAAATTGGGCTATTAGTAAAAAAAAAAATTAGAAAAGGGGGTGTTCACAATAATAGTAGCATCTGCTGTTGACGCTACAAACTCAAACCTATTATGTTCAAACTGCTTTTTTTTTATCAATCCTGTGAATCACTACACTAGTATTTAGTTGTATAACCACAGTTTTTCATGATTTCTTCACATCTGCGAGGCATTAATTTTGTTGGTTTGGAACCAAGATTTTGCTGGTTTACTAGTGTGCTTGGGGTCATTGTCTTGTTGAAACACCCATTTCAAGGGCATGTCCTCTTCAGCATAAGGCAACATGACCTCTTCAAGTATTTTGACATATCCAAACTGATCCATGATACCTGGTATGTGATATATAGGCCCAACACCATAGTAGGAGAAACATGCCCATATCATGCTTCACTGTCTTCACTGTGAACTGTGGCTTGAATTCAGAGTTTGGGGGTTGTCTCACAAACTGTCTGCGGCCCTTGGACCCAAAAAGAACAATTTTACTCTCATTAGTCCACAAAATATTCCTCCATTTCTCTTTAGGCCAGTTGATGTGTTCTTTGGCAAATTGTAACCTCTTCTGCACATGTCTTTTATTTAACAGAGGGACTTTGTGGGGGATTCTTGCAAATAAATTAGCTTCACACAGGTGTCTTCTAACTGTCACAGCACTTACAGGTAACTCCAGACTGTCTTTGATCATCCTGGAGCTGATCAGTGGGTGAGCCTTTGCCATTCTGGTTATTCTTCTATCCATTTTGATGGTTGTTTTCCGTTTTCTTCCACGCGTCTCTGGTTTTTTTTGTCCATTTTAAAGCATTGGAGATCATTGTAGATGAACAGCCTATAATTTTTTCCAATCAACTTTTGAATCAAACTACGATGTTCTTCTGAACAATGTCTTGAACGTCCCATTTTCCTCAGGCTTTCAAAGAGAAAAGCATGTTTAACAGGTGCTGGCTTCATCCTTAAATAGGGGACACCTGATTCACACCTGTTTGTTCCACAAAACCGACAAACTCACTGACCGAATGCCACACTACTATTATTGTGAACACCCCCTTTTCTACTTTTTTTTACTAATAGCCCAATTTCATAGCCTTAAGAGTGTGCATATCATGAATGCTTGGTCTTGTTGGATTTGTGAGAATCTACTGAATCTACTGGTACCTTGTTTCCCATGTAACAATAAGAAATATACTCAAAACCTGGATTAATCTTTTTAGTCACATAGCACTACTATTATTCTGAACACTACTGTACCTTTTACTATTTATTGGCTTTCATCTGGCCACTTTACCATACAGGCTTGATTGGTGGATTGCTGCAGAGATGGTTGTTCTTGTGGAATATTCTCCTCTCTCCACAGAGGAATGCTGGAGCTCTGACAGAGTGACCATCAGGTTCTTGGTCACCTCCCTGACTAAGGCTCTTCTCCCCCGATCGCTCAGTTTAGATGGGTGGCCAGATCTAGGAAGAGTCCTGTTGGATCTGAACTTCTTCAATTTATGGATGATGGAGGCCACTGTGCTCATTGGGACCTTCAAAGCAGCAGAAATGTTTCTGTACCCTTCTCCAGATTTGTGCCTTGTGACAATCCTGTCGCTGAGGTCTACAGACAATTCCTTTGACTTCTTGCTTGGTTTGTGCTCTGACTGTCAACAGTGGGACCTTATATGTAGACAGGAGTGTGCCTTTCCAAATCATGTCCAGTCAACTGAATTTACACCAGGTGGACTCCAATTAAGATGGAGAAATATTTCAAAGATGATCAGTGGAAACAGGATGCACCTGAGCACAATTTTGAGCTTCATGGCAAAGGCTGTGAATACTTATGTGCATGTGATTTCTTAGTTTTTTAACATTTTTAATAAACTTGCAAAAATAAAAAATAAAAACTTTTTTCATATTGTCATTATGGGGTATTGTGTGTAGAATGTTGTGGACAAAATTAATTTCATCCATTTTAGAGTAAGACTGTAACATAAAAAATGTGGAAAAAGTGAAGCACTGTGAATACTTTCTGGATGCACTGTATCCGTCCAATTAATACAGTGCTGTTTTTGTGTTATATTGTCTCTAGACACACAATTGTTGATTCACCAAGACGCACTGTAACAATACTGGGTAAGGCAAGACTTATCAAAATATTCCGTTTTTATGAAATATGTAATTATATTTTTGTCATATAACCTTTTGCATGTATTGCCTTATGCATACTTTGGACATAACAGCTGAACGGGCACGGGCACAGGATAAAAACATGACTACTGTATTTTTAACTGCACTGTCCGTGGCTGTTCCAGAGAGCTGATTTGTCACACTGTATTCTGTCAACAGAACAACTGATTGTTGACAAATAGCTCAGTCCGTTGCCAGCACCGCCGCGGTCATTTTCGCTCCACTGAGTGACTATTCAGTGTTGTCGGGTGATTTGCTGGCACTCTGCTGCATGACAGCCGTGCTTCATCCCCTGCTTTTATTGCCCCATAAAAGGGTCCTACATGGTGCTGGACGCTGGCGTTTACTGGTTACTTTTTGTCATCATTATAGTGTCACAGACAGGATGGACACAACAGGCAGGCAGGTGCACAAGGACAGTCAGAGGGTAGATGGTGGACCTTTATCTTCATATGCTCAAACCCCATGTGGAAGCCAAACACCTGATTGCGATTTCTCATCATAGTGTAATTTGAGAAATGTTTGTCTGTCTGTTTGTTCCAACCCTCCTCCCAAGTAGTGGTGTGCGACGCCTCAAAATTTGGTATACAACTGATACCAAGTGAAAACAGGACCAGTATTGCACATACCGATACTAATACCAATGCTATTTACATTTTACTTATAAAATCAGCTAAGGTGATTTCATAGGGGAGAGTAGTGTATCATGATTTATGAGGCGAATGCACAATTACTATGCTAAATCTGAATGCTTTTCCTGATCACGAAATGATTTTGTAATCCCCCCCGCCATCACTGATAATTAATCATGTGCCTGTTAAACACCCAGGAATGATTACAAAGTTTATAGGCCAAAAAAAAAAAAAAAAAAACTTACTGAAATAAACAATTCTCAAACATGAAATATGCATCAAATTACTGCGTGAGAATCAATATTTTGAAATTTAATTTTTCAGGATTTTGTTCAGAAACTGATATAAAACAAAATTTCTCCCCAAGAAAACACAGCAGAGCAAGGTAAGAGGAGCTAAGTGTGCATGCAAGATGTGAAAGGAGCTGTGTTTGCACAGACATACCAACTCACTGATGAAACAGGAGTAATGTACTAAAGGTAGAGGAGTGGAATGAAACTAAACTAGTGATCTTGTTTACAAGTATCGACAGATATCAAAATTAGTATCGGTACTCTGTTTTGTGTATGACTGATCCTGTCACATCTCAGAAGGTAAGCTGAGTATGTCATAGTTACTACTTGGATGGGAGACCTCTCAGGAAGATCAAGGGCTGTGTGTGTTTCTCCAGGTTACACTAGAGTTGCATCAGGAAGGGTATCCGGTGTAAAACATGTGCCAAATCGCAATTCGTATGTCTTGATCTGCTGTGGTGACCTGTACAACTGTCAATATTTGGATCATTCTATCCACCTGTACTCATGAGTCCTTTGGCCATTTTCCTTCAAACATGATATGTGGACCAACTAAGGTCAAAGTTTTTGGAGTCAAACATCAAAAAAATATTTCCTCAATCCAGTGTTCACCAAACCTGGCACACATATGTAGGAGTGTTCTGGAATTGCAAAGGCAAGGTCATTCGTCAAAGGTCAATCAGTGGAGTCAATGTCATTGTGGTCAAAGTTCAAAATTAGTTTTTCACTCAAGTGTGCACAAAGCGTGGCGCACATATTGACCTGTGTCCCAGAATTCCACATCAAGGGTCCAATATGCCAAAGGACAGTCACTGAGGGCCAAGTTCATGTCTGCCTGTCTGTCTGCTGGCCGACTCCTCCAAGGTTCATTTGCTGATTTCTACCAAATTTGCTTGTCAGTGAAGGTTGTCCACAAAACTGTCCTCAAAGAATTAATCTTGGTGACCTACCCAGGTTTTCACTTGATGACCAATGGGATAGGCTCCAGCTCCCCCAACCTTAACTGGAATGAGAAGGTATAGTCCTAGAAACTGAATGACTGAATGAATTAATAATTTGGGAAAAGATCAAGGACTTTGATTTTCGATCCGATTTGGAAAAATGTGGTGCACACTTGGGTGGATTCCCAAAGTGCTCTGGCAAAGTCACCCAAAGGCCAATCATTTGGGTGAAAGTCAAGGTCATTGGGATGCTTTTGTGTTTAAAGTAAAATTGTGAGTATCCCCAATAGAAAACAAGCTCTCTGATGTTAAAAAAGAAACAACAAAAAACTTGCATGCTCTGTGATCACACACAAAACATCGAGGTGGTGTTTTGGGGATCTGCTCCTTGTTTGCATTTCCTTTGCACTGCACCTGAAAAAACTGCTTCACCTGCGGATGAACCTGAACTTCTTTTGGTTGGGGGGGGGGGGGGGGGCTGTGGGTGCTGCAGACAAACAACATCTCATATAAATTATCCCGACTGTGAGACAGGATGCTTTAGGTCTGCTGCTGCTGCTGAGGGGATAACAAGGGGCTCTGATCTCATCGTGCCACAGCTCACTTTGCCGGGAAAGAGCCAGGATGATGTAATGCTGTGTGTTCAGCACCAACACACACTTATCAGTCACACTGTGTGTGGGGGAGTGAAAGCGGAGCCATACATACAATAACAGCACTATAATTTAATGTTCAGTAGCTCCACCAAAGAAGTTATGCCTCAGCTCTCATCAGTTTGTTGGCTTTTTTGTTGGGTGACGTCTTAAAGAAAACAACAAGAGCCATGATCGGGATAATTAAAAATATATATTTACACTCGGGTCCATATGTAGAAGGACACAGTCATAATTCTGTTGTTTTGCCTTTGTATACTACGACGATGGCGTTGAAATGCATAAAGAGATGGGAGTAGTGTAGGATTTATGCTTTAGTTCCATTGGTTTAACAAAAATGTTCCATTAGCCATTTAGGAATTACAGCCACTTTTATACATAGTCCTTCCATTTTCAGAGGCTGTAAATGGACAAACTAAATATGAAGATTATTTTTCATACAAATTACTACTTTTAGGGCCCCTTCACACTTAACACGATTGAAGCCGGAGGAATTGCATGCCATTCGTGAAAAATTGGAGCTGCTGAAACGGACCATCAGATCAGAACACACAGCGGGCAATCTGACTGTCACACCACCCAAGTGAGCTCTGCTCCATATGACGCGGTGTCAGTCCTGCGGTGCGACATCACAAGACACGCATGTCAGACAGAACACACGTACATGGCCAGCTGGATGCACCGGACCAGTAGATGTGGACATGAGAAGAGTGAACTGCTTCATCATTCATGTCATTTCATGACTGTATGTCTGTGACCATGGGTCATCTACAGAGGAACAGATGGATCATATTTGTATTGCCCGCTTGTTAAGAGGGATTCAATAAAATGTGGTGTATTTTGTATGGTGTGTGGTTTTATTGTTTTTAAATACGTCCATGTCCTTCCTGATATGAGATAGTTTCCCGCAGCTATTACAGGACAGTGACCGTAGCTCAGTGGTAAAGTTTCTGACTGGTAATCAGAGCTTTTGGCACAGGTTCGGTTCCCATGGGTGGCATGTAATTTCTTTTCTTTTTTTTCACAGCAGCTACGCGATTTGTAACCATATCGAATAGCTGGTGGCACTGTGTTTCTGTGTGCACGGACGTCACACCGGCATCGTGGGTGTCGCCCTAAGTTCTACATATTTGCGCTATGTGTGAAGGGGCCCTTATCTCTGTTACACACAATTTGTTGTCGTTTTTTGGCACTTGATTTCCAACTGATAACTGGAAGATAGACAAACAGGCATAAAATTGGAACCTCTATCCAATTTTGGTGGTGTAGGTAAATCCATAAGAGAAAAATGAGAATGATTGAGGCACTTTTGATTGAGATATAATGCAACATGTACACCAAATGGGCTTTTCAATATTAAATTCAAATGTCTACAAAATTCACAATCTGGATCAAATTCTGTCAGTCGATAGTGAGTGGCACTCTGTACCTCACTTTCAAATTTGAGAGTGATTGGGGCATGGTTGACTAGATATAATGTAAAATATACATAAAATGGGGTTTTCGACGTTAAATTCAAATGTCCACAAAATCCACAATCCAGATCAGAGCCGGACCCAATTTTGTCAGCCCATAGTGAATGCCAGTCTGCACCTCACTTTCAAATTTGAGAGTGATTGGGGCATGGTTGACTAAGATATAATGTAAAATATACATAAAATGTGGTTTTCAATGTTAAATTTAAACGGCCACAAAGTCTATAATCTTGATCAGATCCAGATCAGTCAATAAATGATACCATCCTGCATAATGCTGTCAAATATGAAAGAAATTTAATCTTTTTTGACAGAATTATGAATTTTTGAAAATCCATTTAATGTTTGGAATTTTTCCAAGATTGTTCCTGACTTTGACCTTCAGCTTATGACCTTCAAAAATGAATCATTTCTTGGCTATCAGGATATGAATCCTCTGTAAAAATGTCATAATGATATATGAAAAACTGTGGGTTACAGGCTGTTCACAAAGAGACAAATAAACAAACAGGGGTGAAAACATAACCTCCTCCCAACTTCGTTGGCGGAGGTTATAAAACACTCTTGTATTTTGTCTAATTTTGTTGCAAAAAAATGGCAGCAGAGAATCATCAGGTATGCATGACATGCACGGTGCTCTCATGTTAAGAATGATGCTTTGGACAGTTTAATGTCAGATCACCTATTCCATCCAGTTCACCTTCTGCAGAAATCTATAAATTACCAAATGAATTGATTGCTTTTTGCAGCAACCTACAATGGAGCCCATCCATTTACATTACCTACATTTTATTTTGCCCAGCCCCTTGCCCGTAGTACAAGACAGTCACCTCCAGAGAATGCTCTGACTGCAGCCCTGTATAATAAAGAGGTGAGAATATTATACTGTGGATTTTATGCCAGGTAATTAAAGTGATCCCTTTTTTACGTCTCTTGCAAGAATAGACCTTCTCTGATTCACAACCCTGGACACTAAAGTGGAAAAGCCTCGCTCATACTCTTGACTCCTCCAGTTTAATTGCCCTTGATGTCAGGCTTATTTCTTCTCTAACTGTTCTAATATACGATGCACGGAATAAAACTTTCTTAGCCTTTTAAATATTAAAGGCATATTGACGCACTGAAGCAAAGCCTCACACCTGTCAGCTTGTAATAACGAGTCAGGCTGCATCACCTGCCGCTGCCCTCTTACATCACCTCCTTTTCTGCAGGATTTTGGCCTATGATGCCAGACTTGGCGACTGCATCCTCATTCTGGCGTTACTGAGACTTCTATATTGTACAAGTGTCTCAGCGGTGAAGCTGCAAAGCTGGCAGGAGATGAGTCAGACGAACATGTGTCAGCTGATGTCATGTCCAGCAAGCGCTGACGGCCGGCCCCAGCTGTTTCAGGCCACTGAGGCACACGCCACAACACCTGTCTGAGGGCGGTTTAGCTCATGCAAGTGCAGCACAGTAAGGACGTGAGGCACATCATGCTTGAAATATCCTAATGATGAAGTCAGGAGAGGTCAAACAGGGTCAGGACCCCCCTCCCCCCCCTGCAAAAAAATAAGGCTCCACATTTAGAGTGGATGAAATTCATAAAAATGTGTGAATTATATTTGTTTTGCATGTTTTTTTTTTGTTTGTTTGTTTGTTTTTTAACCAAACTAGGGAAATCACTCAATTATATGTAAAAATAGCAATGCTATCATCCTTACTCACAGGATTATGTCATTATTTTGTCATCCAGTGTTACTCATCATCGAATGGTTCACTAAAATACTGATAACAAAGTCTTCTACATAGTTGTATTGCAATCAAGGATTTGAACTAGGGGTGCGCCGATCAAATATTTTGGATCGTGTTGGTTCAATATTGGCTAACATTACTGAATTGGATGTCTTGAATTAAAAAGTAAATGAATAAATTTTAATTTCCAATCTGAGTCTTCCATTGCACATCTGAGTCATGTTTTACTTTTGGGGAGTAGTTGGTGTTCACAGTTGGTGTTTTCTGACCTGGCTACGTTAGCAATGCACATCCGGACCAAATGTATTTATTCAGAGATGACTTGTTTTAAGGCTGAGAAAACTGTATGGGACTGTTGCATGTATTTGCAAATACTGATGAGTCCAGTTTTGGAATGATATGGAACAACATTTAATACAATATTGATTTAACGTTGATAACAAAAAATTCAACAAGAAACTTTTTTTTTTTTTTTTTATGTTCCAGAAAGGAAAGATTCATTTCAAATTATGGTAACCAGTTCAAAGGAATTTTTCTTCTTTTACTTGCAATTTTAACATTTTAACATTTTCTGCTTGCAACACATTGGTGCCAACTTGACTTCCTGTCTGTAATGTATGCCTTTGAATGATGGGGAGAAATTTCCCAAAGGCAGGCAGTTATAGTAATCTTATAATCTGCTGTTGTTTGGACATGGCTCCAAGAGATCATCCCAACTTCTGTAAATCTACAATTGTCCTTCTTAGATCTTCCCTGAGTTCCTTGATCTTTCCCATTGAGTGCTGTCAAACACGTACTCTCTATGCTGGCAAAGAGAAACTACCAGTCAAGACATTGTAGAACCTTCAGCCCCATGTATTAAAACACTTAAATGAATGCTTGTATATATTTGAGCCTGTATGTATAATTCTGACCTTGTGTAGATTAGAGAAGATCCCAAATTATTTCAAACTTCAGCACCCAATTCTTGTTGTTTACAGTTGATGTTGTGTGCTCTACAGTCCTTCCACCCTGGCAAAAGAAGAGTTCAAAAACATCATTAAAAGCCCAAAGTTATCATGTCTTACAATCATGGATCCTTGGATGGCAATCAACCAGACAGATAACTGAAATTACAATGACATGCGTGCCCATGATGAGTGTATGTAAACATCCAATGCACCTGGAAATAAGAGCTCCCGGAAGCGTCCCGGAAGAGTTTTTGGCTCCTCCGGGCCATCTTAGGGATCAAACGCCGTTGTTAACGCTGGCGCTAGGGGGCGTGGCTTAGTTCCGGCTTCACCGGGAATCGTCGAAAAAATTATTCAACATGTCGAATAATTCCGGGAGCGCTCCAGGAGAATTCGCATGACGACAGAGACAACGCGAACAACGGCGTTTGATACTTTTTAATCGCCGTTTCATCCTGTCCCTTCCTGTAGTGCCGCAGTTTACACCGCCGTTATTCGGCAGCCGGCGTTGTATCCCTAATCAACGGCATATAAAATGGAGATAGAACCCACATCGGCGTACACAACAGCGTTTTAACTGGCGACAGAGGCAGACAAAACGGCGGTGCTACTGGACAGTACGCCGTTCTAAACGCCACCTCCTGGTTAAAATGGCATTCCAAACGGCTGATAGGCAGCGGTCAGTATAAAAACGCTAGCACGCTGCATGCAGGCCTCTCACTCACGGCCAGCTCCAGATATTTTTGCAGAGAAGCTCCAGTATGTCTCCTAAAACAAAGTTGGCAGCGGCAAGGACTTAAAGAAGAAGGAAACCAAGAGGTCTGGTTCAGAAGCAGAGGGGAGGCCTGTGATGGAGATGGAGCAACACGTTGAGGAGGGGGAAAAGAAGGAGAAGAAAAGGCTGAGGATGATCTCCCTCCCCCTGCAGTGACAGAGGCATGTATTCCTGCTGCTTCAGCCTATTATACTCTGGGGGCGGTGCCTATATGCAAATGATCCTGGAGTAACACAGGATTTGCCTGGATAAATCCAGCGGTACACAGGGCATTATCAGCGGCAGCAGAACACCGCCATCTCACGCGCGTCTTAACCTGCGATTGTAAAGGATAGAACTGGGTATTAACCCCCGTTGCCTGACGTGTGCCGGATGCTACGGCGTCAAAACGCCGCTTTATTCAGTGGATTTAGCAGCGTTTTATCTGCCTATTTGCGGATAGTACTGCGGTCAAAACGCCGGCGAAATGCTCCACCCCTTTCCACCGTGAAAACAGCTGGAACTACAGCAAACTTCAGTCTACGTACTACCCGCCGACAAAATCGTCTATGTGTAAACGGGGCTAAAGGCTCACCCATTGATCAGCTCCAGGATGATCAAAGACAGTCTGGAGTTACCTGTAAGTGTTGTGACAGTTAGAAGACGCCTGTGTGAAGCTAATTTATTTGCAAGAATCCCCCACAAAGTCCCTCTGTTAAATAAAAGACATGTGCAGAAGAGGTTACAATTTGCCAAAGAACACATCAACTGGCCTAAAGAGAAATGGAGGAATATTTTGTGGACTGATGAGAGTAAAATTGTTCTTTTTGGGTCCAAGGGCCGCAGACAGTTTGTGAGACGACCCCCAAACTCTGAATTCAAGCCACAGTTCACAATAAAAACAGTGAAGCATGGTGGTGCAAGCATCATGATATGGGCATGTTTCTCCTACTATGGTGTTGGGCCTATATATCGCATACCAGGTATCATGGATCAGTTTGGATATGTCAAAATACTTGAAGAGGTCATGTTGCCTTATGCTGAAGAGGACATGCCCTTGAAATGGGTGTTTCAACAAGACAATGACCCCAAGCACACTAGTAAACCAGCAAAATCTTGGTTCCAAACCAACAAAATGAATGCCTCGCAGATGTGAAGAAATCATGAAAAACTGTGGTTATACAACGAAATACTAGTTTAGTGATTCACAGGATTGATAAAAAAGCAGTTTGAACATAACAGTTTTGAGTTTGTAGCGTCAACAGCAGATGCTACTATTATTGTGAACACCCCCTTTTCTACTTTTTTTTTACTAATAGCCCAATTTCATAGCATTAAAAGTGTGCATATCATGAATACTTGGTCTTGTTGGATTTGTGAGAATCTACTGAATCTACTGGTACCTTGTTTCCCAGGTAACAATAAGAAATATACTCAAAACCTGGATTAATCTTTTTAGTGATGCTGAAAAACTAATTCATGCATTTATTTCCTCTAGGCTGGACTATTGTAATTCATTATTATCAGGTTGTCCTAAAAGTTCCCTAAAAAGCCTTCAGTTAATTCAAAATGCTGCAGCTAGAGTACTGACGGGGACTAGAAGGAGAGAGCATATCTCACCCATATTGGCCTCTCTTCATTGGCTTCCTGTTAATTCTAGAATAGAATTTAAAATTCTTCTTCTTACTTATAAGGTTTTGAATAATCAGGTCCCATCTTATCTTAGGGACCTCGTAGTACCATATCACCCCAATAGAGCGCTTCGCTCTCAGACTGCAGGCTTACTTGTAGTTCCTAGGGTTTGTAAGAGTAGAATGGGAGGCAGAGCCTTCAGCTTTCAGGCTCCTCTCCTGTGGAACCAGCTCCCAATTCAGATCAGGGAGACAGACACCCTCTCTACTTTTAAGATTAGGCTTAAAACTTTCTTTTTTGCTAAAGCTTATAGTTAGGGCTGGATCAGGTGACCCTGAACCATCCCTTAGGTATGCTGCTATAGACGTAGACTGCTGGGGGTTTCCCATGATGCACTGTTTCTTTCTCTTTTTGCTCTGTATGCATCACTCTGCATTTAATCATTAGTGATTGATCTCTGCTCCCCTCCACAGCATGTCTTTTTCCTGGTTCTCTCCCTCAGCCCCAACCAGTCCCAGCAGAAGACTGCCCCTCCCTGAGCCTGGTTCTGCTGGAGGTTTCTTCCTGTTAAAAGGGAGTTTTTCCTTCCCACTGTCGCCAAGTGCTTGCTCACAGGGGGTCGTTTTGACCGTTGGGGTTTTTCTGTAATTATTGTATGGCCTTGCCTTAGAATATAAAGCACCTTGGGGCAACTGTTTGTTGTGATTTGGCGCTATATAAATAAAATTGATTTGATTTGATTTAGTCACATAGCACTACTATTGTTCTGAACACTACTGTATGACCTTCTCCCAAAGAGGTATGCCGAGCGAGCAATCCCAAATACAATGAATAAAAGTTCTCCTTTCCCTTCTACATTTCCAGCACAAATCATCCCTCAAGAGTTTCATTCTGAACAATCTTGATAGAGTAAATTAATACCTGTGCAAGACTTTGTAATGTGTAATTTTACTCCTGGCCTCTCTCACATATTTACCACACTCTTCCACTATTTTTTCCCACTTGTCGTGGTTGATATTCATGACCCAAGTCTTTTTGCCAGCTTCCTTTAGACGATTAGTATTATTATTGTATTGACAAAGCGCCAGCTGCAGGAATGAAGCTGAACAAAAGTTAAATGATGCCTACGAAAGTCAATGAAAGTCCAGATTTCTTGTTTTATTTGGGCTTTGTCGTCCTTCGTTAGTTCCGTGTGACCAGGGCTTTAGATAGAATGTTATTAACCAGTATCTTGATAGGTTGCAACTGGTTCATCAATGATAATTTTAAGGTGGAATTCAAAAATGAAACATTAAAATGTGTTTGATTCGGAACAAACGGATTAGGAACAAATTCACTAATTGCAATGAAGTTCAGGGATAAATAATGAGGAAAATACAACTTATTTTCAAATGCTACGCATCTGAAGACGTCTGTCTCCAAGCGTGCATTCACTCATGCTTACTTGCAAACATTACGATAGTGCAGCGACTCATCTAACTCCAGAATTGCTTCAGTGTAATAACACTACTTTGTTATAGTCATCACAGTGGAATAACTCTGATTTAATCCGGTTGGCAATCAATATTTTTTGACTGCTGTGATTGATGAGTATTAAGTAGGACTATTAACTGAGGGGGGAAAGTGTTGAAGTCTTCACCACCTGCCACTCAGTCAAAGCACTAATCTGAAAGGGAACAATTTGTCACCTAATTCAAAAATAGGTTTAGAAGCACTGACATATTTTCTTAATGAATATGTGAATTACTTGTGCATTGATTTCTGTTGTGTGGAAAATGGGGAATGTATAAAGAACCATCTACACAGGCGCCTGCAGACACACTTCATTGACATTTCACTCTTAGACTGCAAGAAATATTGCATATGCTGAAACCAGCAGATTGTGTATTTAAAGCCTCTGGTGAATCAAGGTCACGGCAGCAACCCTTTTAGTAGTAATCTGTCATACATTTAGCAGAGCAGGGGATCATTTCAAACTGTCCTTCATCACATTATGACAGATCTTAATTGACTACAAATACTGCTTTGCTGACTGGACGGAAAAATTGGATTTTAATCTAATCACGGCAATATACCTGACTGGCTTCCAGCAACACTCCAACATATTAAAACACATGCATTTTGACGAAGGGTCAAAAAACTGGCGACCACGTACATCTGACAGTTCAGGTCCAGCACGGCTTCATTATCTCTTCTGTGTTGGACATTCTTCTGTAGTTATGGTAAATGGACTGCATTTATATAGCGCTTTTCGATGTGCATCAGACACTCAAAGCACTTTACAATGATGCCTCACATTCGCACAAACACACTCACTGTCATGGTCCTGCCCTTGATGTGCTTTCTGTTATGACTTTTTTCATTGATCTTTGCTTTCTTGTTCTGTACATCTGTATTTGCATTCCTGCCATGTTCATGTTTTCATTGGTTTTGTTTTCTGTTCATCGTTCATGTATTGTGTAGTTTTGTCTTAGTAGCTGTTTTGCCACATTGTGTCATTAATTGTTACCTTAGTTTTCACTTCAGTCTTGGTTTTGTTCTGTTTATTTAATTTCTTGTATTATGCTTTAGTCTGGCCTTTTCTGTGAAGTTTACTTTTGTCTCTGCTTTTGTTTTCAGTTAATCACTTAGTCTTCTGTTTTCTTTCATCTTTGTCTCATTGCACTTGTCTCTGTATTTTGTTATTTCTGCTTTTTCTTCATCAGAATTACCTTTTGGTTTTTGCTGTTCAGTATTTTTGCACTAAGTCACGCCCACCTGAACTTTTCTGTTTCTTCTGTTTGCCACGCCCTCTTCCTGGTTCTTCCAACACACCTGTTCTCACTTTCCTCATTTCCACTTTGGTTATTTAAACTCTCTGCCTTCACTCAAGCCCCGCCAGTTCGTTGATTTTCACAGTCCTCGTACCAGCCTTTTCATAGCTCTGCCTTGTTTTGCCGTGTACTGACCCAGCTCTGTTTTGTGACCTCGTCTTGCTGCTGCCCACGTACTTTGTCTGCTTGTGTTAAAGACCTGAGCCTGCTTTTTTGACGACGCCCTGGCCTGCTGACTATCTGTACCTCTGCATCCATGACTGCCTAACTGTGTACCGAATCCAAGCTCATTTTTTGACTGATAAAGCCTTTCAATTTCAATTCCACTGTCTGTGAGTTTTTGCATTTGGGTCCCACAACCTTTGGTGCCACATCACCCTGAGTGCCTGACACTCACACACCGATGTCAGCCCTTTTTCAGAGATAGATTTTGCAATCAAGTAATTGATCTGTAAACTAAAACTGAAAGAAAACATATATCATGAATGATATTCACATTTTGCGACTTACATTTTGCGAGACCTGCATTCATGTATTGTGGGATATTTTATTCACAGTTTGTAGCAAAATTATTAATGGTTCACGGATATTCACGGTTTGCCTAAATCTTCATTAATGGTTTGAGGATAATTCATGATTTGCAGCGTATTTGTGTTGTGGGGGTCAACAAGCTCCCATCCACAGCACAGCTCTCATTGGCTTTATTTCCCTAAATTAATGCATTCTTGGACTTTGAAGAGTTTTCTTAAAACAAAGTAATTTTGCATTGCAAAGCTGGCCCAGTGTCGCACTTATCACATGATTCTTCTGTCAAATTTCTGCACTCATTTCAGGCACATGGCATGATACAGCTTCATCAGATGGAAGTTTGGCTGCAAATATCAAGGATTTGCAGAACCTCCGACAGACCACTGAAAACTGGTATTTCACCATGAAAATGTTGTCTTCAATGTGATTCTGTTAGGTATTGTTGCCAGGCCAGTTACATTTAATATATTCTCATCATATTCTCATTGAAGATATTTTTCCCATGCTATTTGATGGGTCACTGCTAGTACCATATTTTTTCCAAATATAAGATGATTGGATATTTTCTTTGAAATACATTTTATTTTTTTTAAAACGTTGTCTTATATTTGTAGCCCAGACTTTTACAAGTCATATACATCTGCAAGAGCAGGTGGCACCAAATACCTGTGAAACAAGTATGTCTTTCACAGCTGAAGTGACACACCCCTCTAACTGACTAACAGGGCTGCACAATAGAGACAATTGTGGTTCTTAAAAGGGAAAACTGTAGAGTGGCCTAACCAGCAACTCAGGAGAAGTTATAATGCAGACTTTAAGCTCATGGTGATGAATGCAACAGAGTTATCAAACAACTCTCAAGCAGCCAAGAAATTTGGTATGAGAGTGTAACATGCAGAGTTGGCGAGCCCAATAAGACCATTATAAAAATGCAAACAAAATAGTCAGATGAGCTTACAGTGGTCCCAAAAATGACTGTGTGTCTGTACCATGACATGTCAGTATGTGGCTAAAAAAGAAAGTGAGTTGCTATCCATAAAATATGTTTTTATTAGCATTATTTTTAATATGAAAGCATTTCATTGATTAAAAAATATTTAGTCTTCAGAAAGTGTTTTTCTCAGAATAAATATGTATTAAAAAGGAGGATTGTCTTATATTTGGAACAACACGGTCAAATTTGTGCAGTGTGTGTGGAAATTGTTGGGTTGACATGGTAGTTTGAAGAATGGGGCATATGAAAGCAAATGCTAACTACAGTTAGCTTTAACATATTGACATAGGTGGTCCCACGTTACCGGTTTATGCTAGCAATTAGCAGTGATATCATGAAACTAAAAGACAAGGTGTCTCGTAGAACTAGTATTCCCATGATAATGCAATAATTCCTAAAAAATGTTCATCAGTTCGATTAAATTTGACCCTGCTGAAGTATAAATTGTTCCAAAGATCACTGTAGTTAGCAGTCAGTTACTGACACTGACATTAGCTCTACACTGGAAAGATAATAGCCTGCGGCATGCCCGTAAGAATTCTCTTGCCTGTCAGATTGTGGCACCTACAGGAAAGTAATATAATACCGTGCAACCCTGGTGTGAATGTGACACACATGATAGGCAGGTATAGTTATCCAGTGGGAAACCCCTACGATTAGCTTCACGTCTCTAGTAGAAGCACTGTAAACAACAATAAAAAAAAAAACAGAGAATTCCACAGGAGGTCTTTCCTACCCATTGCAATCAGACTATAATTCCTCCCCCTTCTGCAGGATGAATACGTAATGAACAGAGTTATTCATTCAGTTATTCAGCTTTATGTGCAATATTGTCAGACATCTTGTGCAATATACCTTACAAATGCAAAATGGACTACATTTACGAGGGCTGTCCGTAAAGTATAGGTCCTTTTTATTTTTTTCAAAAACTATATGGATTTCATTCATATGTTTTTACGTCAGACATGCTTGAACCCTCATGCGCATGCGTGAGTTTTTCCATGCCTGTCGATGACGTCATTCGCCTGTGAGCACTCCTTGTGGGAGGAGTCGTCCAGCCCCTCGTCTGAATTCCTTTGTCTGAGAAGTTGCTGAGAGACTGGCGCT
Organism: Thalassophryne amazonica; assembly: GCF_902500255.1. Classification (NCBI taxonomy): domain Eukaryota; kingdom Metazoa; phylum Chordata; class Actinopteri; order Batrachoidiformes; family Batrachoididae; genus Thalassophryne; species Thalassophryne amazonica. The sequence goes on from NC_047121.1 coordinate 71,494,531, forward strand.
TTGTTTGATCAAAATTTTTTCTAAACCTGTGAGACACATCGAAGTGGACATGGTTCGAAAAATTAAGCTGGTTTTCAGTGAAAATTTTAACAGCTGGTGAGAGATTTTGAGGTGATACTGTCGCTTTAAGGACTTTTCACGGTGCGAGACGTCGCGCTGCGCTCTCAGCCGCCGTCGTCAGCCTGTTCAAGCTTAAAACCTCCACATTTCAGGCTCTATTGATCCAGGACGTCGTGAGAGAACAGAGAAGTTTCAGAAGAAGTCGGTTTCAGCATTTTGTCCGGATATTCCACTGTTAAAGGAGATTTTTTTAATGAAAGACGTGCGGGCGGATTGCAGCGTCGGCTCGCAGCCGCCGCGACGCTCCGCCACAGGAAAAACACCTCTGTTGGAAGCCTTAAGGACAAGTTGGAACATCTCCAGCTGATAAACAATTTCTCATATACTCACTCCACTGAAAGCCATCAAAAGCCGCCTGGATTTTACAAATGGTTATCAACATGGAGGTGTTTTTCCTGTGCCGCCGCGCCGCGTCGGCTGCGTCCCGACGCGCGGACCCGTCCGCACGTCTTTCATTAAAAAATCTCCTTTAACAGTGGAATATACGGATAAAATGCTGAAACCGACTTCTTCTGAAACTTCTCTGTTCTCTCACGACGTCCTGGATCAATAGAGCCTGAAATGTGGAGGTTTTAAGCTTGAAACAGGCTGACGATGGCGGCTGAGAGCGCTGCACGATGTCTCGCACCGTGAAAAGTCCTTAAAGCGACAGAATCACCTCAAAATCTCTCATCAGCTGTTAAAATTTTCACTGAAAACCAGCTTAATTTTTCGAACCGTGTCCACTTCGATGTGTCTCACAGGTTTAGAAAAAATTTTGATCAAACAAAGCGCCAGTCTCTCAGCAACTTCTCAGACAAAGGAATTCCGACGAGGGGCTGGACGACTCCTCCCACAAGGAGTGCTCACAGGCGAATGACGTCACCGACAGGCGTGGAAAAACTCACGCATGCGCACGAGGGTTCAAGCATGTCTGACGTAAAAACTTATGAATGAAATCCATATAGTTTTTGAAAAAAATAAAAAGGACCTATACTTTACAGACAGCCCTCGTACACATTCCAAGCTATATTCTACGCCACGACAGAGATTTTTTCAAATGATGCCATTGCCACTGTAATGCAAACATTCTGACAACGAGACAAGTTTGAAATCTTAAAGCACTGAGGAACCCTTCAGCTGCCCTCTCGCAATGCACTCCTCCAGCAGTCTCCAGATGTGTCTCTTTTCGTTTTTGCTTTTCCTGCCACATGGAGACAATTTTCAGCCAGTCAGTCTTTCCAGGTTTATCACTGAACCACATCATTAAGAAGTGCCCCGTGGTCCCTGTCTAAACTACATGTTGACTAGCTGCCGCCAGCTTCCTGGATAAAAAGCCCAAGGCTGAGTAGGCTGACATTCTGCTGCACATAAGTAGAGGATGGTGGTCCATAGTCCCCCTCAGTGGTCTTGGGGGAGAAGGCAGAGAAGGAGAACGATGATTGATTGCACGGAGCATGTGCATCAGGCCTCGCGCACCCAAAGAGCACCATCTGCTGTCAGCTTGGGTGACTCATTCAACTGTGTGGACATGCGCATGTAAAGGAGCATGCTGGGAACACATCAGACTGCTGTCAGGTGCACCGATGATGAGTTGAATATGAAAGCGAGAGGAGGGAGAGCACCATGGAAAGAATCAGGAGGGGTACTGAAGGCATCGTCTCTTTTATCCTGACAGGGAATGTTGAGATATTCCAAACAAACAGCCCTGACTTTTTAAATAATAAATAGGTTATTTTCTGATTTATTGCGCGTTACCTTAAGCTCAGTTGTTCTACCAAAGCAAAATGCAAATGGGTAGAGAAATCAACGATATTTTTCTAAATGCAAGCAACATGACGTTGTTGTAATCTGCTGTAACATTAATACCCAAAATGCTTTTCAGGCTGCAAACTTAACGCCTTTGCGGAGCGTAAACAATCAGTAATGTGTCTCTACCTGACAATCTACAGGCAATATTTCATTTGTAGAAGGCCATGTGTACCTCCAGAGTGAACTAATGACATTGCAAAGGGGCGAAAACCTGGCCTAGTGCTGGTATCAAATGACCGTGTCTCACCTTCGTAAAACAATGAGGTGTTTATAGCCAATTTTGACATGTTTAAATATTTCTGACTGCTGCCTTTTCCTGAAAACCTTGCAGCCATCGAGAGAAAATAATTGCATGCGTTGATTTTCTTTCTTTGCACATGCACCCAAGGATATAACAAATGTATAAAATGCATCATGTTGCCTTTTTTGTAACATCTGAAGCTGGAAGGAACTCAAAGCTTTAGTCCACTTTTTAAATTAATTTTTGGATTCCCTCGAGAGTCCAGACTTGCGTACTTCTAGCATGAAAAGGATGAGAGCGAAGAAAATGATTGACAAAGAGGTGCACAGTTTGAGGGTAATTACCAGATTTTCAAATATTGAATATATTACTGCTTATACAAGTTTTTTCTATTTTTTCAGTAAAATGGCACATCTTATTCTGAGCATCACTGTAACCATTAGGTATGGTTAACCCTCTGGGGTCCGAGGGCATTTTTTGGACAGTTCACTCACCTGGCATAAATGTTTAATGCCAGTCTTGTATGAAAGACTGTACAACAAAAAGGTTCAAACAATAAACACAAATGCACATTTTGAACAATATATACAAAATGGTCTGTGCGTTTTGTTGTCCACTGATATGGTAAACAGTGCTTTACACCGAGAAAGCAACAGAGTTACCCAGTAACACTCACATGCAAACTGGTGGAGCAATCACGTTATCATCAGAGGCTCTCCGTCGGCTTTCACTGATCACTGTGCGTAATGGCGCAGGGCGCACTGAGTATGTACTAATAGTATGTACTCATTGGAGCACCAGGGGGCTATTCAAACGGGCCAACTAGTAACACATTACTCCTGAAAACGATCTTTGGCTTTTCACATGAGGTGAATCTGCCCTACAATTGGATTTTGGAAAACCATGTGATGGTGAAACAATTCTGATTGGACACTCACATTGCACGTGTCATCACACAGGTTCTGTGAGGAGTACAAAGATGGCCGATGGCTGGCTCGAAAGTCAGCAGAGTTAACGTTTCAGCAAATACAAAAGTAAGTTTCTATCTCATATCATTAAAAAGTTATTTATAATTTAGTAAAGCTTGGTCTTAGCCATCGTGTACGGCGGCATTGGCCCCAGAGGGTTAAAGTGGACGTATAACCTATCACAAAACACCATATGCGTTTGCTCACGCCGGTTAGCATTTTCTTTAATATAGCCTATCAATAGTCAAATGTGTCATGACAACATAGAAATGTCTGTTATAAACTGTGTTACGCTCCCTATCTGGTAATTCCATGAAACTGTCATCAGTGAGAGCAGCTGTATTGATGTTGCAATGTTTTGCCAAGGACTCCCAACCGCTCCCTATACACAAGAGAATTGTGAGCGTGACTCTTTCCGGGACTGTCAATACTAAAAAGGCTGCAATTTATGAAAGGTCATGACATCAAAGCACTGATCAATGGCTTCTATAGGGCCCAAAAGCACCTCTGATATTGATTCTAGAGGTGATATTATTACTGGGGATGCTGGAAGTGTCAAGAAGGGATGCATTATCAAGTTCAAAACAATGTCTTCTAAAGGATTTACGTCAGTCATACAAGGTGGTTGGACAGTGATGGGAGACCCCCGACCTCGCAGGGTGATGCGCTATTGTCAGCGTGAGATATGATTAAAGTGCATGTGAGAGGGGGCAGATGATATTATGCCAAACAGCTGACGTGTTCAGCAGCAAAGATCATTTTATTGCAGACATTGATGATGTAGCAAAGCTATGTGAGACGGGATGAACGCAATTCTGATGAGATGATCTAGACGGGTCTACCCAAAGCAAGGTGGAGAACAATCATGTACATCAATGCCTAAAGAAAAATGTTATGCACATAGCAATACAGAATGACAAAATAAAGCTGGAATCATTCATCAAAGCAACATGTCACTACCATAACTGGTGAGGTTATAAATACTGGACAAACCCCTTGTGATGTCATAAGTTTTCTTATGAGTGGGTGTGAAGCACGAATGGAGCGGCTTCAAAATTTGCCATCTTAGCCGTGCTTGAGTCTACCTAACTCATGGCTAACCCTAACCCTAACCCCTAAGTGGGTAAAGAGCATGACCTTGGCAAGACGAATGAAATCATCCAAGTTGCAATTACCAAACAAGCTAAGACTAAGAGGCTAACTTTGATTGAGGTCTTTATATATACACAAATTTTTATGGATTAGATAGTGGTTTTCATAATGGGTGGCTTGGGTGTGGGAATTACAAAGTATGAATGGCATATTTCCTCACTAACATCGCACCATAAGTGAACCTAATGTCACTTGATAATAAGTGCTAATGGTTCTGACCAGCATTAACATACAAATTAAATACTAAAAATTCACTCAACAGAAATACTGCAGCACATACTTTTAGATGTCATGTCCAGAGCAGCCTCATTGCATTTTGCACCAAATGAAATTATTTTTTACTTCGATATGTACTCAGACTTCTCCAAGATAATACTGACCTCCAGCGCTGATGGCCTTTGCCAGCTTCTTCCATATTAGCTTTTTCATGTTATTTTTAAATAAAATGATACTACACTGCAGTAACTCAAAATATTTCATCATATTTTGCAAACTTTTTGTAAGCTAGCTGCCTAGCATGGTTACTTCAATTAAGACACCTAGCTTGACTGGTTAGCCCGTAGCTACATACAAAATGGAGTTTTTGAATCTTTTAGCAAGCATATAATGAATTCTGATAGTATTTATTTATTATGTAAATGGACACCTCTACTCATTTTGCGATATTTACTCTTCTATAATGTTTTCAACAGTGGTGGGCACAGCTAACCAAAACGTTAGCTTCAATAACCGCTAATCTTCTAACTGAAATGTTAACTTTTATAATGCTAAGCCGATAAACCACTTAAAACTTTAGCGGAATTTGCAGCTAACCACTAACTTTTAGTATTGACTCGGTACACTGTCGGCTACTGATAAGCCAGTTTTGAGTTTAAGCACTGCCAAGGCTTCTGAGTAAAATCAAAGACAATCACAAACACCAAATGAACAATGAGCCAGACCTTCTGTCTTTATACACATGACCCACTGCTACCAAAAAAAAAAATGTGATTTACTTTACACATGCAACAACACAGACAGTGGGCAGGAGACATGAAACGCAAAGCACTTTTCACTCATGATTTCACATATAAACAAAACTAATTCCGGACAGTTTATCGACATTAATGGTAACTCTGTCATTTTTACAAAGTGAAAATATTCTGCACATATTTTAAAGTAATGCACTAATTCTGAAGAATTCACTGTTAACTGACACACATGCCAAAAGGCATAATGGGAAATGAGTCTCCTCTCAATTTGATTTGAATTAAATTTATTGGAACTTGGTGGTTTTCCATCAAAGAATATCTGCATATGTAGATAAAGAATTTCATTTATTTTATTGAATTCTTTTTTTGTTTGTTTGTTTGGGTCATTTGTACTTTGGTGAAAGACAAACACAGTTTTTAGAATATGTAGGTAGTTTGCAATCGCTGGCATGTACTATATATTTCCATTTATTTGCTACAGCAGAGCCTTCGGTTTTTCAGCAAGTTTCAAACATAGATCATTTTAAACGGATCCTAACGAGACTGCAGCATGCAGGAAGACATGGTGGTATATGCCACAGCATTGAGTATATATGCACACATTTATGCACCACACACAACCTTTACAACATCCTTTTTGTGATCTAGAGATGTAGTTAGACCAGTGTCATGTCTTCACAAAAAAAAAAACCTGAGAGAAACAGTGACAGAAGCACTAAAATTACTTGTGGAATGGACAGGAGGATTCCAGGGCATCATGAATAAGTAATAATACTGCAAAAGCAAGAAGGATTCCTTTGGATTGTGTTGTATTTCTGGGTTCTGGAGAGACAGAAGGATTTGGGTATAATGCCAGCTAGTAAGCAAATAAATAAATAAATGAGATGTTGAAAAGTGCATGTTGTTAATTCAGTTTGACATGTAAGATGTGTCTAGGATGTCGCGTTACCAAAGCGGCTGTTATTGGACATTATATTTAAAAATAACACTTCGGATTGGCTTTGGCAGCTAATGTTCTCAAGTATGATGGGAAATCTCTCATTTTTGATAAATTACATAGCAGTGATTAACAAATAAACAAGACTGATGGTGTGGAATAAATCCAATTTACCATGCAGGAGATAATCAATACATTAACCTGAAATCCGGTGCGGAAACACCCTCAGCCAACACCACAATGCACTTGTTGTCTTTAATTGCAGTAGTGTTGGATGCAGAATTTGTGGGAAGACAATTGATAGTAGACATTAGCAAATGATTAGGTGGGCAGATATGTACTCTGCCGCATTGATTTGGCCGGCTTCTGTTTCCGACCTTTGCGAGAGAATAAATAAATTCACCTGCCGATCCATAATGCATGACTTTATATATTCACAATTTCCACCAGAGAGGATCCTTGGCTCCCCGCTTACCGGTGTGCATGTGGAGAAGCTGGCAGCCCGTTGAAGTCAGGTGCCCACAGAGTCTGTTTTCATGCCAAATCTGAACTGTTTATTCAGCCGAACACGGGCATTATGAAATGTATTGCTGTGAAGATTTATAATGAGAGTGGGATTTTGAAGCGAAACCGCAGGCTCCCCTACATACTGCATTGGAGACATGGCAAATTCACCGACATATCAAAGGCATTCTATATCATTTCCAATTATTGAGAAATATTGTCATTCAGGCAATCCGAAATACCCGTCTAAATTGTTTACTTGAAGTGTCTTGGTAGTCTCTTTAATGTTTGGAATCAAATCCTTTCCCTGCAGGTTGTCTATTGCCCTGAAAACAAATGACAGATTTCACCAGGAGAAGCCTAAACTTTTCGACAATAACAGACGCGTTCCGCTCTTCTGAAAACTTCGGTGTTGGATATTGGCGGTCACTGAATCACTTGGGTTTTGCGTTCACCTTCAAATTTCCAGTGTTAAAGTGATCACTGAACTGTGTTAACGCTGTTTGCTGGTGTTCTAGGGTACGCGGTAGGCGGTAATCAAATTGAAGTGATCTGAGCATATGTGTCCTCAAACCTAATTTGGCTGCTTGCAGCTCTGACCTCGGGACCTTTGACATTCCAAGCCCACTGGCAAGGGTATGGAATCATTTATTTACTTTGTCAGGATATAAGCCAGACGAGAGGATTTCAGCCTTTCTTCAAGAATGTTTGGACGTCAAAACACAAATAAAAGGCAGGATAAATGAAAAAACACCTCAGGCTACCCCTTCGATGACCTCGTAATAACAGTTAGCTTTTGGACTAATAATTAGTACTGATTGCAGAGACGTATCTTGACCTATTAAATTGGCCATTCAGTTTGTTTCCATTTAGACTGATCAATGGATTCTGCAATTAGTTTTGGTAGCAGCAAATGCTCACCTACAGGAACCATTCAGCCGCAGAGAATAACTAGGCTACAGAGGCTAATATACATATCAATACCTGATTCATTTCACTTGCACACTAACAAAGAATCTGCTGTGTTCAACAGATGACATTAATCGAGGATCATGGTCGGGTCAAAGATGAAAAGCGGGGGACTGAACCTAAGGGAGAGTTTATGGCTGACCTTTCGAACAGCAGTTACAGATTGCAGACCTGTCTGGGCTTTTTATAGTTCCTTAGACAGAATGCCTTTAACAGGGAACAAAAATTCCAAATAAACCTACAGCTTTCAGAGCGGGGGGTGCAGCCAGTATCTGTGCCTTGTGTAGATTGGTCATTTGCAGTGTCCGTCATCCAGATGGATTTTTGTGCCTCAGCCGAGTTGAAGGGGTATTGGTCATCATTTTGTCATCCGTCCCCCTGTGTGGGTGTCTGTCTGTTCAAGTGATGATACAAATGTAGTATTACATGACTGGGTGAAGGGATGTTCACCATACTAATGCCAGTGATGTATTTTGGGATGGACTAGTGTCCCATTGAAAGTTGATCACACTGTAATAACCTAAATTGGAATGTTTGAACAGTCTTTGGCGTACGTCCCATGTCAAAACAGTGTAGAGATAGGCAGATCTCAGATCCTGCCATCGGAAAATGGCAGTGGTGGAGCCTACCCACACCATTAGACAAGTACAGTTGTGGTGGTAATGGGGTGGAGGATGTTGCATCCAGGTCAGTGACTGCAAACAGCAGAGACATGAGCTACAACTGACATTTTTTAACTATAATGCGCTTATTTTCTATTGATCATGCTTTGATGACTGAAAGAGGGACCGGCTGCTTTCTACTAGGTTACATCTGTTATTGATTAGTTGAATCTGAGTTTTCCAGGCAGAACTTACACAATGCTCGATTTCTTTCTGTTTCTCTATTTTTACTCTAGGTCACCACAGCAGATCCAAAATGCAGCTACATGTTGATTTGGCTTGAGTTTTACACCAGATACCCTTCCTGAAGTAGCCTAACTCAGTATTACTTAGAGAATGGGCACGGATGGTCTTGAACCTAGAACCTTCTGTTTTGGAAGCAAGTACGCTGTTCACTTGGCCATCATGGCACATTTGTCATGTTAGAGTTTTAATGTGATGTAATCTGTGTGAGCCTGATCCTGTCAGAACTCAGAAGCTATGCAAAGTGGGTCCTGGTTAGTAGTTAGATGGGAGGCCACTTCGGAAGGCCAGGGGCTGTGTGCGTTTCTCTGGTTAAAACCTGGAGTTGTGTCAGGAAGGACATCTGGCGTATGACCAGTGGTGGGCACAGTTCTGCTAATCCACTACCCACTAATTTGCAAAGCTAACTTTTTTGTTAGTTGATTACCTTTTCAACTAACTTTAAAAACTATCAGTGGACCAATTCACTTCAGGTAAATTTAGTTCTGATAACTTACACCACAAACATATTTTTTGTGGGCATAGTGAATAAAGCTTAACAGTTAAGAACAACTGCAAAGCCTGAAATCATACATTTTAGTGCCTGTCTGTTACATATTTTGTAGTAGACAGACAGCTATGAGAGGTAGAGCCCAATCCTCTGACAGCAGATAAGAGCTGGCTACCAGAGAGAAAGGAAGAGAGGGAGGAACAAAAAGATCATTTATTTTCACACCATACAGACTTGCAGATGTATCACTGTCATGCAGAGCAAGACAGTTTTGACTTATGGTTAACATTTTAAACATACTAATTCCGGACAAGTTATTGAAATTCACGTCACCTCTGTCGTTTTACAAAGTGAAAATATCAACTATATGTTTTAGTTTTAAAGTAATGCACTAATTTGGAAGGTTTTAGCATTTTACAGACACACATGCCGAAAAAGCATTATGGAAAAATTTGTTTCCTGTCATCAGTGAGATGATTGGCATGTAAAAACAACACACAAGTTACAGTAATGTTTTTTTTTACAAATAAATCTGTATTTATAAATATGTATTTTTTCATTTGTAAAAAAAAAAAAAAAAAAAAAAAAGGCAATTTGAAAACTGAAAATTATGTTTGCTAACCATATTGAATACTTTCCCAATTCTTGGAAGGGACACCCTTGTCTAGACCTTGGAACTTCAAAATATCCTGATTAGATCTACACATAGGTACACTTTGGCCACAAATATTGAAATAGTTCATTCCATCTGGATCAGTTCATGCAGAATAGAAAATGTGGTTGAGAGAATGTCATCCCATATTCACATGTTAGTGTCAGCCACAGGATATCACTGAAGATAAAATCTCAAATTTTACCCCAGTTGTTGCATTATTCCACAATGTGATTTTACTGGAACATCATGCTTAACATTCTCAAATTAATCGGACACATAACCCAGTAGATGGAGGGCAAATTGTAGAAACCAGGCCTGTCTCTGTCTCTTTATAGCTTCTTTGCTATTCTAACTGTGTCTCTTGAGGATTATGCAACATCTTTTTTTCCAGGGCTATACTTGTATAGTTCCATTTACCCTTTACAACAACTCTCAAGGCACACCCAACATTAAAACTACTTTTTGGAGTTAACTGTGCCTCTGTGCAAGCAATTCATCTCCTGCTCTCTTGTTCTCCCACTGTGCTCTCACTTGCTTCTTCGACAGTCAGTCAGCATACCCACATGTGCTGCTCGCCTTCCCCCTCCTCACCCTCCAGCCCTATCCTAAAATAGACCCATCTGTGGGCCTCAGAACGTTTGGCTGTTTCCTTTCTCCCTTCTTCTTGTCCATGCCTGTTAGAGGGATACAGCTGCTCTCTTGCTGACCACAGTTTCCATTGCTCATCACTGTTTAACTCCCCTTCTGGAGTCCATTACCAAGGCTAACTTCCCCAGATTTATCACCGCTATGACCCGCTGCAGCCAAAACAACAGCAGCATGAATATGCTGACTGCTGTGTGCGCTGCACACATTCGACAAAAACGGCAAAGAAGGCTTGCGTTTTAATATACATACATGGAAAAAGACTCAATGGATTTCCTGATTGCACCATTTGAGAAGCTGAATGAGGAATCAAGAGTGTCTGGCTTTGAGATTTCTCTGTATCAACAGTACGATCCACGCTTTCAAGTGCCTCCTGGAATCAGCTTTTACAAGTGTATCTGTATGCTGTGAAAGTATCGAACCCGTGGAGACGTTCATTCACTTATCTCAGCAGTGACATTCATCTCTCTGGGTACTCTACCTTTGAATTGGAGAGTCACCTGTGGAAGAGCTTATGGATCACAACACTAGATAGAGGTGTTTGGCAATGTTGATACCTTTGCAAGAGAATAGAGGTCCAAGTCTTTAGGTTTCTTGTGCTTCCTGTCTGAGAGAAAGAACAAGAACAACAAGGGCCTTTGTCATTGTACATACCGTATTTTCCGGAGTATAAGTTGCACGTTTTTGTTTTTGTTTTTTTACAAGTTTTGGAAGCCCTGTGACTTATCCTCCAGTGTGACTTTTATACTGAAAAATCACGTTTGTTCTTAATACTATTAATTATAATGGTTATTTACTGTTATTTACTATTTACCAGCATGGACTCCCAAAATCTCCAAAAATTTCCTGTATAATTTCCTGCATTGTCAGTTGTGTCTGTAGCATGGCAGAGGGTCACCCCTTTGAGTCTGGTCTGCATGAGGTTTCTTCCTCAAATTATCAGAGGGAGTTTTTCCTTACCTGTCACCTGTTCAAAGATGGCTAACCTGGACCTATTCTAAGAGGTATTTTAAGAGGCTTAAATGTCACATTCTACTCCTATTTTTTTAATGGTATGATCTCGGATCACGGATGTTAGCATGGTGACATCAGTTTCTGTTGTCGCTAGCTGCTAACTTTGTTTTGTTTTGGCAAGAAGTAACACCTTTCTCATATATTATGTAAAAACTGGCGAGAAATAAACACTTCTAAAACTGAAAATGCTGTTTTTGTAACCTGATAAGAACTCTGGAAGGACTTACAAAACATTTAGCGGACGTTACCGTGGTGCCATCACTTGCTGGTAGCTAGCTGCAAACTCTGTTTCGTTTGTGTGACACAAATAGCATGTTTCTCATATATACTGTAAAAGCTAGCGAGAAATGAACACTTCTAAAACTGAAAACGCTGTTTTTGGAACCTAATAATGCCTCTGGACTGATTAACAAGACAATGCTCATACGGCCGAGGGTATTTTAGCATTGCGTTATATTTCCCTTTTAAAGAGGCATTTCTTTTTCTTTTTTTTTTTTTTGCAGGTTCAGCTTATACTCCATAAATTACAGTACATGCAGTGAAATTTATCTCTGTATTTAGCCTATCCTAATTTTACTTAGAGACAATCCAATCACTACGAGTAGTAGGCAACAGGAACCAACTCCAGATGTAGAGACACTGCCTTGGTCAAAGGGTAGAGAAAGAAGCAGACCCTAAGTAAACACATTTTTGATGTATGGTTGTGCAAGTTTGATGATAACGAGCAACCTGAAGTGATGATTGGATGTCTTTGTTACTTGGTCTTCTTGAAGGACCCTTGTGTGCCACTGGAATGACTTGGTGTCATTCTGATGGTTCGAGATGAAAGCTATCATGTGCATGCCATGCTTGAGTAGGTCACCCAGCAACCATGACTAATGTATTCGGACATTGGATGGCTCCCAAATGACCTCCTGATTTCGATGCAAGATCACGATGGCTACCGTGCACAAGCGAAGAATTGCCCAGTCTGCTTGATGAGATGATGACGATCATTTGCAGTGTGAGATAACATCGGCTACGCAATTTTGCCATGTGGAACACCTCTCTGGGTATGATCCAGCATGTAGTTGTCTCAGAGCCAAGTCAGCACAGTCTTTTTTCTGTGCTCCCGTCACAAAAAGCACCCGATTTTCGTGAAATGATTTTTTATTTTGCTGTTTATAATCGTTCCCTTCTCCTAGCTCTAACCATAGCATTTGTGTCTACTTTCCCCTAACCCTAATCATAACCCCCCAGACTCCCCGATCCCATCACCCCACATTTCGTGTCCCATCACGAAATTAAATCATCCCCCTATCATGAAAAGTGCCCTATTTCCGTGCCCCCGTTGCGAACCCATAGATTAATGTACTTTTCTTAATGCCGCCACAAATTGCCGTGAGCCCAAGGGTACACCCACCTTTCACCTAATGTGGAGGATGCAGCGACACGTGGCACCAGTGCATACTGCCAGACCTCTCATTCAATTTATACAAGAAAAAACATTTAAGGGCTGCAGCAAAGATGTTTGAACACATCTGTGCTCAAAGTGACGGGATCATCGCCATCGTTTTCTTTTAACTTTATCCATACTTAAACAATTTCCATCTCCATTCAAGAGCCACGCTGTTTGAAACGCACACCAATCACAGATTCAAAGAAAACGTGTTCTCAACATAACCCCAAAATGCACCACAAAGATTCCCAGAGTCACTTATTTGTCAATCATATCCCAATAAGGATCTTAAGAGTACACAAATTCAAACCATGTTGCCAGGTTCAGAGGTCTCATCAGCACTTCTGTTGGCTTGCGTTTTAGTATTCACAGCACACACGTCCATGTAATGCATACTGGATGAGATCCTGCAGATGGTCAATAGATTTTCTACCTCAACCTGCACTAATATCGCTTTTTTTTTTCATTACAAAACCATTTTTATCATGCAGAATGCATTTCTAAAATCACGCTATCCTTAATTTATCAAATAAAAAAGTGAGCTTGAAGGTAGGAAAAGACTCACGTTGCTACATTATGCTTCCACCGAAAAAAAACCTTATGGGAGAAACAATGTGTGTTGAGATGCAAGGTATTTTTGTTTCGCATGATGGGCTTATTAATCACAGTAATGAATCATGGGACGGTTTGCACAACAGTGGAATCAGAGGTAAACAAATGCAGCTGATAATTCGAGGGATAAGACCCTCTCATCTTGAACGCCAGGAGGAAGAAAGAAACAGCAATTTCGGGGGAACTTGTATCCCGTGTTGTCAAGTAGAGCAAAGCCCGCCTTTCAGTTGACATCAGTTTTCTCCTGCTTTATCAAGTTGTTTTCTTGTTTGTTGGCTCACGTGTTCCTTTGATGACTCACTTTATAATATGGTAAAAATCTCGTACATCTAAGTAATTATGCTGTAGCTGATGAGCTAATAGACTTTTCAATTATGCAGTGGCGTGTTGGCAGTTGAGTGTACTCTATAATTAGAAACTTTGGCTGCCGTGCTCCTCCACGTAAGTCATAAATTAAACACACAATATTTAAATAACTTAGGGTAGAAGAATTTAGTACTGTGCCAGTTCCAAACGAAAGGTGAATTCTCTTTCTTGTGATTTATGTGCAGCCCAGATGTTGCAAGAGCACGTGAACGTGTCAAAACTAACGTCGTAACTTCAGTGATTTTATGGTGAATGGATTTATTTAGACATGGTGGTATTAGGCATCTAACCCATCTTTGTTCACATAGAGAACGAAACTAAATTCAATAATCTAATCATGACGATGCCCTTTTCCTGGATTATGAAGCAAGGCGCCATCTACAAATTGGGGATGTCCCGATCAGGTTTTTATGCTCCTGATCCCAAGCACCTTTAGCAGGAGACTGATATACTCATTCAAGTTAGTCATTAGCATATATTATATTATAAAATAAAACAATATATAAAACATTACAGATGGTGAACCTTGCAGGACATTGAGGGAAAACCCATTCATTGTTAGAAATTGTTAACGCTGGTGTTCCACCATAATTTTGAAATAACAATCTGACAGTAACATTAAATGTTTGGCATATTTTCATGTTATTTTAAGAGGTGAGTGATATTAACAACATACTCATGTTTTTGTGCAAAATTTTAGGATTATATTCTATTCTCCTGGCAAAAAAAAATTGGTCCAAAAGAAGTACCAACTTTTTAAAAATTGACACATTAGTCATCATTAATTGTTTTATTTTTCTTTCAAGAATAATAAAAATAATAAATAAAATTAATAATAATAATAATAAGAAAAAAAATACAATCATGGCATAAGGGACATATACAATCGATTTACATTGTCAACATTTTTTGACAACTATGTTTATGTCCATAACAGTGGAATATGCATCTTTTTGGCTGCCCATTATTAATATTTATTTATTTATTTTGAGTCCTTGTGTTTGGTCAGTATGTTTTCCTAAAAGTTACATATGTCTCTATTCTAACAGAATGCATAAAACATTTTAAAAATGTGTGCATATGTGTATATATATATATATATATATATATATATATATATATATATATATATTATTTTGAAGTCAAAATGTTACTATAGACCATAGGCCCCTGAGCCCATTGGTCAGGGTGCTTATCTCCAGATTCCATAGCATCAAGCCGATGACAGTTGATAGGCACCTTGATACTTGCATGCATTTATCATTGTATTAATCAATCAATCAATCAATTTTATTTATATAGCGCCAAATCACAACAAACAGTTGCCCCAAGGCGCTTTATATTGTAAGGCAAGGCCATACAATAATGACGTAAAAAAACCCCAACGGTCAAAACAACCCCCTGTGAGCAAGCACTTGGCAACAGTGGGAAGGAAAAACTCCCTTTTAACAGGAAGAAACCTCCAGCAGAACCAGGCTCAGGGAGGGGCAGTCTTCTGCTGGGACTGGTTGGGGCTGAGGGAGAGAACCAGGAAAAAGACATGCTGTGGAGGGGAGCAGAGATCAATCACTAATGATTAAATGCAGAGTGGTGCATACAGAGCAAAAAGAGAAAGAAACACTCAGTGCATCATGGGAACCCCCCAGCAGTCTAAGTCTATAGCAGCATAACTAAGGGATGGTTCAGGGTCACCTGATCCAGCCCTAACTATAAGCTTTAGCAAAAAGGAAAGTTTTAAGCCTAATCTTAAAAGTAGAGAGGGTGTCTGTCTCCCTGATCTGAATTGGGAGCTGGTTCCACAGGAGAGGAGCCTGAAAGCTGAAGGCTCTGCCTAAGACAATCCTGCAGTTTAGCTAATTGGTGTGTGTCCTCTGGCTTCATGGATAGATAAAGCTGGGTATCATCTGCATAACAATGAAAATTTAAGCAGTGCTTTCTAATAATACTGCCTAAGGGAAGCATGTATAAAGTGAATAAAATTGGTCCTAGCACAGAACCTTGTGGAACTCCATAATTAACCTTATTCTGTGAAGAAGATTCCCCATTTACATGAACAAATTGTAATCTATTAGATAAATATGATTCAAACCACCGCAGCGCAGTGCCTTTAATACCTATGGCATGCTCTAATCTCTGTAATAAAATTTTATGGTCAACAGTATCAAAAGCAGCACTGAGGTCTAACAGAACAAGCACAGAGATGAGTCCACTGTCTGAGGCCATAAGAAGATCATTTGTAACCTTCACTAATGCTGTTTCTGTACTATGATGAATTCTAAAACCTGACTGAAACTCTTCAAATAGACCATTCCTCTGCAGATGATCAGTTAGCTGTTTTACAACTACCCTTTCAAGAATTTTTGAGAGAAAAGGAAGGTTGGAGATTGGCCTATAATTAGTTAAGATAGCTGGGTCAAGTGATGGCTTTTTAAGTAATGGTTTAATTACTGCCACCTTAAAAGCCTGTGGTACATAGCCAACTAATAAAGATAGATTGATCATATTTAAGATCGAAGCATTAATTAATGGTAGGGCTTCCTTAAGCAGCCTGGTAGGAAATGGGGTCTAATAGACATGTTGATGGTTTGGATGAAGTAACTAATGAAAATAACTCAGACAGAACAATCGGAGAGAAAGAGTCTAACCAAATACCGGCATCACTGAAAGCAGCCAAAGATAACGATACGTCTTTGGGATGGTTATGAGTAATTTTTTCTCTAATAGTTAAAATTTTATTAGCAAAGAAAGTCATGAAGTCATTACTAGTTAAAGTTAAAGGAATACTCGGCTCAATAGAGCTCTGACTCTTTGTCAGCCTGGCTACAGTGCTGAAAAGAAACCTGGGGTTCTTCTTATTTTCTTCAATTAGTGATGAGTAGAAAGATGTCCTAGCTTTACGGAGGGCTTTTTTATAGAGCAACAGACTCTTTTTCCAGGCTAAGTGAAGATCTTCTAAATTAGTGAGACGCCATTTCCTCTCCAACTTACGGGTTATCTGCTTTAAGCTGCGGGTTTGTGAGTTATACCACGGAGTCAGGCACTTCTGATTTAAAGCTCTCTTTTTCAGAGGAGCTACAGCATCCAAAGTTGTCTTCAATGAGGATGTAAAACTATTGACGAGATACTCTATCTCACTTACAGAGTTTAGGTAGCTACTCTGCACTGTGTTGGTATATGGCATTAGAGAACATAAAGAAGGAATCATATCCTTAAACCTAGTTACAGCGCTTTCTGAAAGACTTCTAGTGTAATGAAACTTATTCCCCACTGCTGGGTAGTCCATCAGAGTAAATGTAAATGTTATTAAGAAATGATCAGACAGAAGGGAGTTTTCAGGGAATACTGTTAAGTCTTCAATTTCCATACCATAAGTCAGAACAAGATCTAAGATATGATTAAAGTGGTGGGTGGACTCATTTACATTTTGAGCAAAGCCAATTGAGTCTAATAATAGATTAAATGCAGTGTTGAGGCTGTCATTCTCAGCATCTGTGTGGATGTTAAAATCGTCCACTATAATTATCTTATCTGAGCTAAGCACTAAGTCAGACAAAAGGTCTGAAAATTCATAGAGAAACTCACAGTAACGACCAGGTGGACGATAGATAATAAAAAATAAAACTGGTTTTTGGGACTTCCATTTTGGATGGACAAGACTAAGAGTCAAGCTTTCAAATGAATTAAAGCTCTGTCTGGGTCTTTGATTAATTAATAAGCTGGAATGGAAGATTGCTGCTAATCCTCCCCCTCGGCCCGTGCTACGAGCGTTCTGGCAGTTAGTTAGTAATTGCGATGCACTCTGTTCCGCTGGATGCTGCGTTATATAAAATCATTATTTTGTAGCAGATTAATCATTTTCTCCTAGAATTTGGCTGATGAGACCACCTCTAATTGCTCCAGAATCTCAGAGGAATTTTCTACACCTGCAGCTGTTCTCGTGCACTTCATGACATGGAAAACGCATTTGGAGTTGTGTCAAAGGTAATTATTTAGAATATTTATATTGTAATGGCTTGGTAAAACAGTTACATTTTCATTCCTTCCTGAATATCTGTTAAATTATGTTTATTATAGATTTAACATCTCATCACAATTGTTCAGATGAGCTGCGCTGTGGTGCGCTGCGCAGACGTAATGACTCACAGTGACACACATTGTTTTTGAATTGTTTGCATAATGTTCAGGTGTAGATCACAAATTAATGCGTGCCAGAGAGTAGGACACAGGTTACTTCTCCAGTCAAGGCCAGTACCCATTTACAGTTGGGTGGACTGAGACGATATGGATTATGTGTCTTGCCCAAGGACACAGATAGGTAAGTGAATAGGATTCAAAGCTAGGTCTACATATATTCCTTAACCATTTACCTGCCTGCTCAGGTACAGTCAGCACATTTGCCAAAATATTTGCCATTGCTGGATAAATAGTTGTCTGCAAATTTAACTTGTTCCGTTTGGAAAATGGGCTACAAGTTTAATATGTGGATTCTTTGGGGGTGAGAACATGATGCATTCTATGCTGTTCTTACCTGTTGTGGTACTTTGTGCAAACACAATACACACTTTCATAAGGTACTGAACCATGTGGTCCAATGTAAGCTTAGTCAATGAAGCCTGAAGGTTAAGAGTTCAAATCCCATTAGGGTTTTAAAAAAAATGCACTCAAGTTGCTGGAAGTGTTTGTAGCAGCACCTGAAAAATGTCAACCTAAAAAAAATTCAACCTAAAATTCAACCAAAAAAAATTCAACCTCAAAAATTTGAAAAGCAGGGAGAAGCAATCAATCCCTGTCTCAATCATCCAACGGTTATGAAAGTAAATCTGTGACGTTGGATGACTGAGACAAGGATCGATTGCTTCTTCTTGCTTTTCTATTTTTTGAGGTTGAATTTTTTTAAGGTTGAATTTTTTTAGGTTGATTTATTTATTTATTTATTTTTTTAGGTTGAATTTTCAATGTTTATGGAAGTAAATCTGTGACGTTGGATGACTGAGACAAGGATCGATTGCTTCTCCTTGCTTTTCTATTTTTTGAGATTGATTTTTTTTTTTTAGGTTATTTTTTTTTTTAGGTTGAATTTTTTGAGGTTGAATTTTTTTAGGTTGATTTATTTTTTTATTTTTTTTTAGGTTGAATTTTCAATGTTTATGGAAGTAAATCTGTGACGTTGGATGACTGAGACAAGGATCGATTGCTTCTCCTTGCTTTTCTATTTTTTGAGATTGATTTTTTTTTTTTTAGGTTGAATTTTTTGAGGTTGAATTTTTTGGGGGTTGAATTATTTTTTTAGGTTGAGGTTTTTGAGGCTGAATAATTTGATGCTAAACAAATTCAACCTTAGAAATTCATCTTCAAACTCTGATGTTGATGCCAAAAACATTCACCCTTAAAAATTCAAATTCAAACACTGATGGCACAGATTTACTTCCATACGCAGGCCCTTTGTTTTCTTCGTACATTTGTGATCGTGCTTCTGAAAGCCTATTCGTTGATAAGACCCTTAATAACGATAGGATCCGCGGTGGCGTTGGGCAGCCTGACATCTTGTACTGTACATCTGTTCTCTGTCCCAGTCCTCTGTCGTGCTCCTGGGCATAATTACAATGGTTAATCTTTCGGTTTTCTCCAGTTGCTTGCCCACTCTTTGCCTTCTTTATTAGCCCTCCGTTGCCCACCTGAGATTTTAATTTTCTTCCACTCCATTTTTTCTTTCATTTCATAATAGCAGAGGAGTCCAATCAGAATTGTTGTTGTTTATTGCCATAAGTCCTGATAATAAACAAATGACCTGCCACCTGGAGCACTTAGAGCCCGGTGTTAAACTCTGGTTATAAAAACCTCTTCCAGCTCTATTGATTTACTGGCGATGTTTGATTGTGCCCACGGGGCAGGGGGTCTGCAAGGCTGCACAGAGCTCTGACTGTTTTACAGTCCTTATTACACCAAACAAATAAATCTCCTGACCATTAATTCACTGCCTGTGCCCTCACTCTCTGGACTGATAGGCCAAAAATGAGAGCAGTTTCAGGCGGCTTGGCAGACCAAGCTAGATAACAAGCTACTTATAGGCAATGTGTCTTTTCCATTTGCCCCACTCTGTATTGGATTAGCAGACCGAGACAACTTTTGAGTGTTCTCAGAAGATTTTATAATCACTCTGGACAAATACAGGAGGAAATGATTTGAGTTGGGCTTTCCTGTTTTTGCAAACAACGGCCATTATTTCAATATCCTGTGAGGGTTTATTTTACAATGCCCCTGTGTTGCCTATTGGCCCTTACCCCCCTTTGGATGTGGGACCAAATAGTTAACAAAAGTCAACCACAGCAGAGTCCATTTTTACAGTGGACGGTAATTGCGAGCACTCAGGGGGAGCTGACAAATGGCACTGGGAAGTGTTTTGCATTTGTCCTAGACTAAAGGCTAATTCACAGATACGTTCAGGCTTTAGAATGAGGCAATCATCTTGTAAAATGTTAACGAAGGGCTTTCCACCCAAATGTGTTCCAGAGATTGCTTACGTCTGCCAAGGAGAAGAGTTTTCAAAGATTTTGTCTGGTTTTGATTCTTTGGATTTTAGCAAAATTACTCATACAGGTTTCTGTCATCCCCATGAATCTCAGTGGATTGAACAATCTCATCAAGACGAAAATATCATTCCATTTTGGTTTTGATCAGAATCCAGATATGGATTCTAGATTAAATTGTCTAACCCTTGTGCAGGCACATAATGTCAAAATTCCACTGAGTACTTTGTAGTCTATTTGCAAGAAGGATTACTCAAGATGACGTCCATGAGACACATGAGCACATTCTTACTCCTTATGAGGAGTAAGAATCTATTCCATTTTGGTCTTAATGAGAATGCAGATATTGCCATGGGTCATGTTTTTTGGTATTTAATTCTGATCTCAGTGTTTTGGCATCTCCCTCATGTTGTTATTTTTCTTGTGTGTTTGTTGTTCTCTAGTGATTTTACTGTTCTTTTGACTCTGTTGTCCTTACTCTGATATGTCTTCCTTGTGCACTCCGTGTAGTTTAATTTTGTGTTTTTGGCTTTCCTGGTTCACTCCTCTGCATGTCCACATTTAAATGTTTACTTGCCTTTATAACCGTTGTCAGAGCTTTACCTCATTGCCAGATTGTCTAACTTCCAACTCGCTGTCTCGCATTATAATCACAACTGTTTTTCAAGTGTTTGTATGTTTGTTCCAAACCCACTCTGCCATTCCGTTTTTTCTGAGTTTGCCTGTAGTTTCTTGAACTTGTTGAATGAACTCTGTGCATTGACCTGCTTTTTGTTTGTTTGTTTTTGATAAACATTTAAAAGACTGTTGCCTGTTAGACAACCAAGCCTTTTTCTACTGAACATACACAATGCTTGTATGTGCATGTGGAACAAAGAACCAGCTTTTACCTGTCATAATTTTGGTTCTCTTCATTGGGGTCTAACTGACTAAGCAGTTACAGATATAGGTTCTGGATCAGACTGTTTGGCGCAGGTCGACTAACTTGTTGGAGATCCAGCAAATTCTCAGGATATCCAAGACAGCAGCCTAACCAACCAAATCAAATGCTTTTGTGAAAATCAGCAGACTGTAAAGAAGCATGGTGAATATTCCCTTTGACATTCAGTGGCTACTTGTAGATTGAGGATGCCATCAAATGTTAACTTCATCAGTGTGAAGCCAAATTCCTCCAGTCACAGAGGGACAAATAACTGCAACTGAATCTTGAAACAATAATCCTTGGATGCACATTTGCCAACATAGAGAGCAGCATAATCCCCTGTAGGTGTTGCAATCCAAGTGTGCACCCTTTCTTTTAGAGAATGGGAAGACAGAAACTTTCTTCCAGTCTGTAGGGACTAGGGATGGGTATTGGTAAGATTATATCGATATCGATGTCATTATTGATCCGATTCCTTATCGATTCCCTTATCAATACCTTTTGTGAATTTTCTGTGTACAAAAAGTAGGCTTTACAAGTTTTCTATGTCAGCAACATTTTATTGAGCCTTAAAGTAAATGATAATAACATGAAATTGGTCACTGGATCCTTGATCTCGGGACAAAAATAGAAATAAACAAAATTGGTAGTTTTTGTCAAAAGCATTTCCTTTCAGACATTAATGGCATAAATGTCACTCCATACCCCTGAGCTGAGCTCAGCCGTCAGCATCAATGTAATTCATAAAGAATGCAGGACGTCTCATTTTGGGAGGAAAAAAACGTTTTGGTCAATTATAGTTTATTGTTTGTATTACAGTGTTTGGAAAGAGGTGTTATTTAATTTAAAACAGCAACTTTGAAGTATTAATACTGACTGGAGTCTCACTTGACTCGGCAGAGAGTGGCACAGCGTTTGGGGCTGTGCGTACGGAATGGAGGACGATCATCATTTCTTGCCTGCAAAGACAAGACTCCCAGTTAGTGACTTTAATCCGCACAAAAGTGACTCATGATTGACATCTTTGAGAGGGGTTAAGAAGCTGACTTCTGCATCTGAAAAGTAGCGAAGCAGAGAATCAATGAAGCAGCGGGTCGGAGCACTGCTTTGTTGGCTAAGCTTCAAAGGGGAGCCATTACAGAAGCAATTGATTACAGACCCGCTGCAGGGTCTGCAATCAATGTAGACAAATGATCATTTTCCCAACAAACACCCCCAAAAACAATGGCTGCTCTGAAGAACCAATAAGGGAATCATTAAGCAAAAAGGCTATTGATGTCGGTGGATCGAATCATTTCTTAACGATTCCCAAAAAGAACCGGTTCTCGATACCCAACCCTAATAGGGACGATACCTATCTCCCGGACTGAAACAACGATTATAAACATTGCCAGCAGAACATCATCTGTCTCAAAGTGATCTCATAGTCTAAAGTAACTGGAATACTTCTGGGGGTAAACATACAGTATTTGGGCAACTTTGAATGTCTTTTTCAAAGAAACACACACACACACAGACACACAAGGTATGTAACTGATCACAACCTACAGAATGATGTACATTACTGTGCCTGAAGATTAAAGATTCACTAATGAGTTCAAACATTGTTTGACTGAATCACCATCATGCAGTCTGATTGCAGACTTATATAATATAGGTTCAGTTTCCATCCTGCCCCCCTGCCTTCACTGTCTATGTATAATTGTGAGCATATGTGCAACATATACACACACGGCCTCGTTAACAGCATACACACGCTCGTGCTCACGTGGAGAATCCAGAGTGATGTCACCTTCAAATGAAAGAGGGGAAACTGCCAAACCCGTGCTGACCTCAATGAGTGTCTTAGATTAAACCTCTTGGTTAGCACACGCAAACACTTGAATGACACACTGACTCACAAATACACATACATTTTCTCCAGTGCATACACAAAGTGTGCTTCGATTGACGCATTCCTACTGTGCAAAGTTGTCATTCAGTTGTGATGTCTTCATCATCCAGTCAGAGACAGTGGTGAAGGAAACAAACAATCATTTCTCATGCAGGATTGAGTGGCCACAGTATGAGACTTTGAAGATTTCAGCTCAACCAAATTAGTTACTCCATGCGGTAGAGTTTATTTATATATACTCCCAAAGGCCCCTTTATTAGGTACAACCTACTTGTACGGAATTGTACCCTTGTTTGTCTTTCTGACCACTTTGATTGTTTTTCATTTTTATGGTGTACATTCAACAAGGTGTTGGAAACTTTCCACAGAGATGTTGGTCCATATTGACATAATAAGCAACAGTGGCCTCCAGTGGTCACAACACCTTGCAATTAGTGCTGCAGGCTGCCCACTGGATGTCTGGTGTGTTTATCTTTTATTTTATGGTCATTTTGTGTGTTAAAAGATGCCATTACCCAAAATAGAAGGTTCAATGTACCTCATTTCCGCCTAAAAACATTTCACAATTTCACATTTGATTTTGCAGTAATTTTTACGGGGTTGCTGATGGAAATTTTCCAAACCCTTTCACAGATACAATAACTGACTCAGTTAAGGCTACAGTGCATCCAGATAGTATTCACAGTGCTTCACCTTTTGCACATTTTATGTTAAAGCCTTATTCCAAAATGAATGAAATTCATTTTCCCCTCAAAATTCTACACACAATACCCCATAATGACTTAATGACAATGTGAAAAACTTTTTTTTTTTTGCAAATTAAAAAAAATAAGAAATCACATGGACATGAGTATTCACCAGAGGTGGAAAACTCCAGCTTCAGAAAGTAAAAGTCCAACCACATATTTGTTCCATCTTCCTAATAAACCATCTGATTGTAATTAGTTCAACTCTTCAGGCAGGTGGAGGAGCTAATTATTGAGATCACCTGTTTTAGGTGCACAGGTAGAAGCAATACATGGTAGTGCTTTTACTTTGTGAAGCCGGACGTTTCCACCTCTGGTATTCACAGCCTTTGCCATGAAGCTCAAAATTTAGTTCAAATGCATCCTGTTTCCACTGATCATCCTTGAGATGTTTCTACAGCTTAATTGGGGTCCACCTGGGGAAAATTGATGATTGGACATGAGTGAAAAGGCACACACCTATCTACATATAAGCTCCCACAGTTGACAGCGCATGTCAGAGCACAAACCAAACATGAAGTCAAAGAAATTGTCTGTAGACCTCTGAGGCAGGATTGTCTTGAGGTACAAATCTGGGGAAGGGAACAGAAACATTTCTGCTCCTTTGAATTTAACTAATTTAATTTATTTCATTTATATAGCGCCAAATCACAACAAAGTTACTTCAAAGCGCTTCACACAAGTAAGGTCTAAGAGTAAAAAGTATGCTAGCCATACTTTGAAAGTTCTAATGTGTACAGTGGCCTCCATCATCCATAAATGGAAGATGTTTGGATCCACCAGGACTCTTACTAGAACTGGCGGCCCATCTAAACTAAACAATCAGGGGGGAAGAGCCTTAGTCAGGGAGGTGACCAAGAATCTGATGGTCACTCTGTCAGAGCTCCAGCATTCCTCTGTGGAGAGAGGAGCACCATCTTTGAGCAATCCACCAATCAGGCCTGTATGGAAGAGTGGCCAGACAGAAGCCACTCCTTAGTAAATGGCACATGGCAGCCCACCTGGAGTTTGCCAAAAGACACCTGAAGGACTCTCAGACCACGAGAAACAAAATGCTCTAGTCTGAGGAGACAAATATTGAACTGTTTGGTGTGATTGCCAGGCGTCATGTTTGGAGGAAACCAGGCCCCATCCCTACAGTGAAGCATGGTGGTGGCAGCATCATGCCGTGGGGATGTTTTTCAGTGGTAGGAACTGGGAGACTAGTCAGGATTGAGGGAAATATATAGAAAGACATCCTGGATTAAAAACCTGCTCCATAGCGCTTTTGAACTCAAACAGGAGCAAAGGTTCGTCTTTCAATAGGACAATGACAAAATATCGCCACCAACATCTTTGTCTTCAGCAAAGCAAACTCCAAAAGCATCAAAGCAATGGTAGCAAAACACCACCTCAGATGGGCTGGGCATGTTATCAGGATGCCCGAGTATCACCTGCCCCGAGTCACCCTCTACAGTGAATTGTCATCTGGGAAATGTCTCCTTGGTCGCCCTCTACACCACACAGCTGAAAGACACACTCAAGAAAACTGACATAGACCTTAGACCCTAGATAGTCCTTTGAAAGTTTTGTATAAGATCAGTTATCCTGGAGAAATGCCATCAAATCTGACATCATACATCTGGAGGAATGAAACATCAAGGCAGCAGAAGAAAGTCAGGAAAGAAGAAAAGCAAAACTCCTTCAACCGAGACCCCCGCTGACCATTCCTTATCCTGACTGTGGCCGAAAATTCTACACTCCTATTGGCCTCATCGGACCTTCAAAAATGTATAAAGGACGAAGAAGATGAAGATGGAGAAGAAACTGTCCACCACAATATCCCATCTAGTAATTTTGGGCAATATTTGCATGGTACCATTCCAATATATTGGCTTGACATACCCCTCATGAGTACAATAACAGATCCATTCAAATCTTAGAGGGTCCAGATCAAACGTATGTCTTCTCCTGCTCCTCTCAAAGTCCACCAGACGGCTAAACGGCTATGCTCCAATATATTCTGTTAGTCGGACAGGCCTCATTGAATAATGAATTATCCGTACCACAATGGACACTGGGGTGGGGGGGGTGACTTCTGAAGACTTACATCACAGGTGAGTGTAGCAGGATGTTTGCGCTCAGGTGTAATTACAGAAAAGTCACAGGATTTTGGAAGAAATTTCAGTACACTGTGGGTGATTCTTTGCCAACAAGTGCAAATCTCTATAATAATAATAATAATAAAAAAAAAACAACTTAACACCCAATCGATGTGCACAACCGCATGGGTGCATGTGCTTTGGGTCATTATCGCAGCTGAGAATCTGCCAACAGTCTAATCGCATATCTTGAACAATATGACCCACAAGTGATAAATGAAAGTGTAACAGCTCGA
This sequence comes from Thalassophryne amazonica, assembly GCF_902500255.1. Classification (NCBI taxonomy): domain Eukaryota; kingdom Metazoa; phylum Chordata; class Actinopteri; order Batrachoidiformes; family Batrachoididae; genus Thalassophryne; species Thalassophryne amazonica. The sequence continues at coordinate 71,520,775 of NC_047121.1, forward strand.
ACTGATTTTCCACTCTGAGGTGGTTGTCTCAGTGATTTACATCAGCTGGCAGTGACTGGGGCAACCATTTCGGTTAAGTAGAAATTCTATTGTTTTATTGATTATTGTCGGACTACATTTGGAAAGATATCATACGACAGGACATTCTGACAGTTGCGCTTCCCGGCAGGCAACCAGCAGCTATTTCTGTTCATTTATTTTTATCCTTACGCACCTCCTCTCCGCCTGTTTCCTTCAGGGAGAAGGGCCTAGCTTTACCGTTCAACCACGACACGCTACCTGTCACAAAATGCACACACACGCAACCCTGAGCGCAGTGCACTATGCATGTGACATCTGTTATCTCTCTGGTGGGCGCTTCACGTCCTCGACCTCATCCGCGTCATTTCTGTGCACCCGCTGGGGGGTGTGACAGGGGGACGTACTCGGAGGGGAAAAAGTGGATGAAAGTGGGATGTGCGGAGGAGTTTGTTGATGTTCTACAGTGAAAGCACTCAACCACAACATCAGTCAGAACCACCACCACAATCACTAACTTTCTCCTGCCTGACCTTGACCCCAGGTCGACAGCAGGGGTCCTTGTTGATACCAGCAGTGCCGACGTTCTGCAACAGCTGCGCCATATGTAGGCTGCAGCGAGGCTGGAAAATCAGACTGCGGTGTGATGTAATGTGCTACGCTGTAAATGCACACAAAAGCTGCAGGTCAGCCACCTGTCCATTTTAGTGTCAATTTATTTTATTGTTCTATATTTGTATGTGTTGTTTTTATTGTCTATTTATATCGTGTGAAGCACTTTGTGACCTTGGTCTGTGAAAAGTGCTATATAAATAAAGCTTACTTACTTACTTACTTACTTACTGTCGACATAAGATGCTGGAAGAACTGACTTTTTTTTACTTCTGGTTGCAAATGGGTCAAGGAGTTGGACTCACCAGCTGAAATTATCACAGTAGAAACAAGAGCAAGCATTTCTGACATCCGCCAATCCAGATCACCTCCAAAATTTAATGGAGTCTTTCATGTCCTACTCTATATCTGTGGTGCAAATTTGGTGATAATCCGTGAAGTAGTTTTGACATAATCCTTCAAAGCCTATAATAAAGTGAAACTTGATCCAGAATCTGGATCCAGATCACCTCCAAAATTTAATGGAGTTTTCCTTGACCTAATACATATCTATCTGTGGTGCAAATTTTGTCAAAATCCGTGCAGTAGTTTTGACGTAATCCTGCTAAACGACAGACAGACAGACAGAAAAATAAATAAATAAACACCAATGATTATATTACGTCCTTGGTGGATGTAATTAAAACATGCCCCCAAACATCTTGAACAAAGGTTCAAATTAAATATTCTTTCATTTTCTGCAGACATGTACTTTGCAGCCTGCATATTCAGGCCAGCGTATAAATATGCTGTGAAAAAGATTATCTGCCCTAGATATTAAATACAAATAAATATCAAATTAAATATAAATATCACCATTCAAATTGTACTGAAGACTTGAAAACAATCATTGCACCTGTTTGTGTACGTGGATATTATCTTCAGTCTTGTGTCTCCTTCCAGCTCTCCATGAACATAGTAACCTGAAGACTTTTGATCAAATTTGGACCAAACCTGGTGGAATGAATGAATGAAAGTCAGACAACAGCAGAGTGATCACAGACACTACTGTAATATCATACTTCTCTTGGTCCTTGGGTGCCTTGAAAGGTGAAATGCCTTCAGAATGTCTATTTGGAGGAATTGGTTAAAGATGCGTCTATGGTCACTATGAAGCCATGTTTACATTGTATTTGTCACAAGACCTTTGATATCAGTTGGCCTTGAAAGGTCAAACTCAAAGTAATAACTGTTTAACTCTTGACCAAATGTTAATGCCACAAGAATCATGTGATGGTACCACTGTGTCACAAAGAATGCCCCTTCTACTTTTGTCATTTTCTGCAGATTGCACCCTCAAAAATGTCAATACTGGAACTTGGAGTAAATGTGTTTGCTTACCCTGATCCACTTACATATACTGCACTCACTTCATTGCTCAGGGAGTCCTGGCAAATTGCAGTTATGCAGTTGAATAGTCCATAGTGCTCGTGTACACTGACAGATAGAAGTTTGGTCTTTATATATTAAGTTCTATATGTATGGCATTGCATTTCATTATTTTAGTGTCCTTTCATATTTGTAGGTTATCCGTATTTGTCTGTATTTTTGCATAACTGTATCTGTGCTACCACCACAATGTGTCTGTTTCATTTTGTGGAATTGATAAAAATCTTAACACCAGTAACACTGCAATACTGACATGAATACTGACTGAATACTGTGTTAAAAATATAGCAGAAGAAGAAGATACAGCAAGATGTGTAACGCTGGCAGCTGCAGGTTTGGTGATTAAAACATCCGCCGTTTTTCTCTTTTCTGCAGATATATGTACTTGTGTCTCCATATACATTTCTACACGCTTTACTTTTTCTTGTTCCCCCCTTTTAAATATTATTATATTTAAGTAAATATTAGAGGAGTGGGGTACAATTAGTTATACCTAACAGCTAACGTTAGCTTATCTAGCCGGCCTTAGCAACGTTCATCGTAGTTTACAAAATAGTTGGTTCCTTTGTGTTTGATAACAATCTTCTCCTGTGATGTCTTATCCTTCTTATGTCTTATGACTTATTATATTATATAGACCTTTTTCTTGAGCTGTTTGGGTGTGTAGGGAGAGTTCCCATGGGATAAAAAAGCTTTTTAACCTACCATCCCTGGTTCTCAAGACCAGACACCTAAGTGGCTCTACTCTACTCTTTTCTACTCTCCTATTTTACTCTCCCTTTTAGATATTTAGATATACCTTTGTATGATGGCATAGTTCCACCTTAGAATTGGAATATAATATATAAGATATACCTTACTGAATTTTCATGAAAACAGACCATGTCTATGTCCCAATTCAGGGGCCGCATCCTTCAAAGACTGCATCCGTTGACCACATTGGTGCAACTAGGCTGGCTCATTTTAAAGACTCTATGGAACGTGGCCAGTGAATGCAGGATTCTCTTCCCCAAAAATGAAGGATACAACAGGTGTATCTTTTATGATCCCAAACAATCCCAAGAGTGATTGCATAATAATTTTTCCCCAAAACTAAACTGTTGGTAAAATATATATGTATATGTACGATTGTGAATAAGTCATGTTTATATAGGTAAAGTCTAAATAGGTATTGCAAAATGATTAGTAGACGGTAGGTAACACCCACTATACTAGATTGTCGTGTGCAGCTGTTATGGTTTCTAGGCGACATGGGCTAGGGGCGGGAAAAGCTAATGATTCAATTGCTAAAGACCATCTCATATCAGAAGGGTCTGTTCAGTCTCTGCAGTCTCAGAGGCCAGTAATTTGTAGGACACAGCCTTGGAAGGATGCAGCCCCTGAACTTGGACATAGAGATTAGATTAGATTACATTAGATAAAATTAGATTAGATTAGATAGATCTTTACTGATCCCTTGGGAAGATTCACTTGGGGAAATTGAGGTTCCAGCAGCATTGTATAGCAGCACACTGGGTAAGAAGCACACAAATTATCAAAAGCGAAAGTAAAAAAACAAAAAAAGTTTGCAAATATACACAATATAAATACCAGACATACTGATCAATACTGCTTTACTGGCTATTACTGTTCCTCTCATTCCATAGCCAGTTAGATATACTGTGGAATATGTAGACTACATTTAAAATGTATCCACACTATTTCTACAACAGATGTGAGAAAACAATAACAATGAAAACTGGATCACAATGATGAGAATACTCCCAAACTTTTCCATCTGTAAGCTCATATACTTCTACTACTTTTTTATTTGCGATAACAGGCTGTTTTATAGTAGCTGTAAAATACATTAAAAATGCAAACTCGCTTAGATGACATATGCACCATATATAACTTTTCACCTAATTTAGTGGCTGTTAATTGGTTGATTGGTCGATCTTACATTGTTAAGCAATTAGCCAAATAAACTTGTTTAAGTAATCCTGCCAAGAACATACAGAGTGACAAAAAAACCCTCTCTCTTATTACAGGAAAATATTTCTTGCAAATATGCAAAACAAAGGGAGCTTGTGCATCTTTTGCAAAATGCATATTGCACGTACCACAGTTCCACAAAATGCAACAAACTGAACGTTAATCTTCCATTCACTGCTTCGGGTTCAAGCTCTCTGCCAGTTTATTCTTAGTGGAAAATCCATTTTTGCCTCTCACATCCTATTACAATTTTCCAATGACTTTTAATTTTAACATTCATTCACCTGTTGGCTGCACAGTTCAATTTGTGTTTGTGATTTATGTAGCTTGCTTGCCAGTGGTGCATTAAACCGCCTCCACCACCAATAATTACAGGACAGTTACTGCTGCAAGAAAACTCTGCAGTCTGCATTCAATTCAACAAGAAATACTGAAATAAAGTCAGTAATTTGCAATTGCTAATTCAGTTCTTCTGTGTGGTGCATTATGTTAATACAAGTATTTCTACACTGCTACACACACATACAGCAATATTTTCTGACATGCATCACTTTAACAACCAGCTGGAGTGAATGTATGAGCAGTGATTTGTCAAATCAGGATAAGATGTTGCTTTCCTGACTTTAAAAAGCTGTGTTTTCCTGGATGTCCATGGTGCGAGGAGTGTAGCTGCCTGAAGTGGAGCCTGTGTCTGCGTAGCACATTGACTCATGGGGTTATGGGTTCACTGACACGGGCTCAGCCCTCTAACAGCCTTTTCAAATCATTAAGTAATGAAGTGGGTGCCATTCAAATATAAATGCATCCACAAGCCAGGATTCTTTCATGTTTCTACCCGTAAATACTGCTGGATTTTCCTCAGAGCAACAAACCTATCGGAGGCCTTTCCAACATCTGTTATGCACCCTGAAATGTCAGGGGTTGCATGTGGGCCAGTTGCTCTCCTCTTTTTTACCAAAATGTTTCATAATGCCTCAGCTACGAGGAAGTTGGGGTTACCTTTGTTAACTTCTTAATTTCTTTTTGTCTAATCTGTCAAAGGCTGTGTCTAGGGGCCCCTGAGATTTAACACTTTTGTGATTGTGTCTGAAACAGCTGTGGTAGGGGAGCTAGGACCACCCCCTTTGCCTCCCACTCCCATCCCAAATGAAACCCAACCAACTTTTCAAGGTTCCTTAAATGTGTCCTCCACCTAAAAAAAAAAAAAGTCTGTATGTTCCCACGTATACAGCCCCAATTCCAATGAAGTTGGGATGTTGTGTAAAATGTAAATAAAACAGAATACAATGATTTGCAAGTCCTCTTCAATTGAATACACCACAAAGACAAGATATTTAATAAAAAAGGAGAAATAACTGGTGCAGCACAGAAATAAGTGCAAAAAGTCCTTAATAAGGTGCTGAAAGAAAAAAAAAATGTTCAAAGGGACTGACGTTTCGATGTGAGAGTCACATAAGGACTCTGATATTTAATGTTCAAACTGATAAACTTTATTGTTTTTGTGCAAATATTTGCTCATTTTGAAATGGATGCCTGCAACATGTTTTAAAAAAGTTGGGACAGTGGTATGTTTCCCACTGTGTTACATCACCTTTCCTTCTTACAACACTCAATAAGCGTTTCAAGATGGCCTCCAAAATGGCCACCAAAAATGTTTTAATTTTACCATTAAAAATGGCTTAAAATGACATACTAAGAATTAAAATATTTCATGAGAAGAAAATTTTAGATTACAATAAATACATTTATGCCCAAGTAATTTCATTCTTGAGTTTAAAATTCAAAGTGGTGCCCAAAATGGCAATGAGGTGACTGTTTTCCATTAAATTGACCCTAAAATGTATCATAGCAACAAGTCAGGTCAGATCTGGGAGCATATGATGGTGCAGCGTCTCACTACCTCCAACATACCACAGAACTGCCTTGGGTCTTAAATGGCAATCATCCAAGAAAACAACTGGTCCAACACTACCTCTTCAAAGTAACTATCTGTCAGAACCAGATGAAGCAATGACATGTCCTCAACAATTAGGTATCCGTGTGCAGGATCATGCACAGAGAAACACCCCACATGGCCAAAATGTTGTAGCTGATGTTCCCTCACAATGCAAATGATACTCCTCATATTAGTCTCCTTAAGTATCTGTTTGACACAAAGTTATTCCATTCTCCAACCAAAGACATCATCACCCTAGGTCACCGGACAGTGTCCAAGTCTCACCACCATACAATAAAACAGGAATCACCAGGACCTGAAAGACTTGAACCTTCTTTACCATACCATATTGGCATCACCGGACACCTCAGTCTAGTGACTTCATGACTCCATAAGCATAGAAATAACAGAACATCATTGAGTCCATCATCTCCTCCTCCACCACCATCTGGCATGCTGCTGCCACTGCTAAGGACAGGAGCAGACTGCAGTGTATCATCCACGCAGCAGAGAAGGTGATCGACTGCAATCTGCCATCTGTACAGGACCTGTACACCTCCAGAGCCGTGAGGCGAGCAAGGAAGATAGTGGCCGATCCCTCTCACCCAGGACACAAGCGTTTTGTTACCCTCCACTCTGACAGATGGCTGAGGTCCATCAAGGCTAAAACCTCAAGGCAAAAAACACCATCTTTCTGTCCGCAGCAAGAATAGAATAAAATAGAAACTTTATTGTCAGTGCACATATATACATATAACGAAACGTGTCCTTTGTATTTAACCCATCGTAACTACAGTTAGACACAATCTAACACTAGGCAGCCAGGGACCAACTCCACATGTGGAGACGCTGCCTTGGTCAGGGGCAGAGAAAGGAGCAGACCTAAATAAGCATGTTTTTTGATTGTGGAAGGAAACTGGAGGAAACCCATGCAGACACAGGGAGAAGACGCGAACTCCACACAGAAAGGCTGGGAATCGATCCCACAATGTTCTTGCTGTGAGGCACCAGTACTAACCACTACACCACTGTGTTGCTAGACTTATAAATAATGCCAGAGACCCCATTTACCCCCACCCCCACAAAGCACAGACTGATAATTGCTGCACTGAAAGGTCCTGTTTATCTGCATGCCTGCACAGCCCCATTCCACTATATTTATTTGACAGTAAACATAGTTTTGCCCATTTGTCTATTTGACTCCTGTACTTTTTACATATTTTCCTTTTCTTTGTATTGTTGTATATGCACCTATTCCTTCTTACATAAGTATTTTTTTTCCTTTTCTTTGTATTGTTGTTTATGGATCACTGACACCAGATCAGATTCCTTGTAGTATGTGAGAACTTACTTGGCAATAAATTCGATTCTGATTCTGATCATTTTGCCGCCATATTGGATGCCACCCTGAATATTTGGCGTTAATTTTTTGGAACATCCTGATTGTGTTTGGGGGCCATCTAAGGAAAAACAAAGCCATTGGTTTGGTTTAGTTCTGTGGCAGGGTAAAGGGGGGCAAGGGGGAGCCATCTCAGCTCCCTTACTACTGACAACATCCAAACAATAATCAGGTTTCACACGGAAACACACAGCCCGATAACCAGAGACACAGATGGAAGTCTCTTGATACATGCTGATGGTGGTGACTGCATCCCACGCTGACCTTGGCAAACGTAGCGGCTTGTTCACCCTCTCCATCTTCTCTCTCTCTATCGCTCTCTCTCTGGAGTGGCCCCTGGCCTGCAGCTTATTGGGGGGCCCAGAGCCAGCTCCGCTTCTCAGACAGGCCCTAATCTGGGAGGCAAATGATAAGGCTGAGGTTTGTGGGGGGGTGGGGGGGGGGGAGACTTTGCACACTCACCACAATTTGCATTTAAAGGCCCTCGAGTAATCTTTGGTCTTATTTAAATCTCAGCAAGACACCGGCAGGACAGATGGAAGGGGGAAATTCTGCACATCCACCTCCAGTGTTTCTTTCCTGTAGCTGAGCAAATCCTCCCCACAAACAACGGAGGACGCCAATCACTTTGTTGTTCTCACAGCAGCTCTTCTCTGCATTATCAATGGCATTTAATTGACTGAGAAGTATTTTTACTCTCCGCATCCAAACAAAACCACCACAAGGGACAAAAAGCATCAAGAATGGGTGCAAAGCGGTTTGTTTGTCAGGAAGATGCTTTTGACACGCAGTTGGCTAAAACTGGGTTTGTAAGCTTTGGTTGGCAGGCGGGTACTGGTTTTTCACATGACTAAATTTGACAGTATTTTTGATTTTGTTAATTATAATAAAACTGAAAGAATCTACTCCTGCAGGTGGTTCTTTCTTTATTTGCTGACAGAATTATTCATTTTGTGAACATCCAAAAATGGAAAACACAATAACAGCAGCAGACAGTTGTGAGCACACTGCTATAATGCATTCTGACCCACTTTTTTTTCCCCTTAAATGTCTGAATATTTGCTAGTTGCTAAAGATACACGGTGCTGTTGTAGCTTATTTTACACCGTAAGAGTATTCACCTCAGCATCGCTCAGGTTATTTTCACCCACTCTGTGGCACATACACATCCAGGAGGGATTTGAAAGAATAATCCTCACCTTTTCAAGTGATTGTATGTAATTTGGTTTGACAGACACCAGACCTGCGGGGAAGCTTCATTAATACTTGACAATGTTCGCCGTGTCTCAGGTCTGAGATCACCGACAGCATTAAAGTGACCCAGATTCAGTCTTTCTTTCCTTCTTAGCTTTGAACACAGAGTATGATTTAAAATCCAGTGGGGACAGCAGCAAATCTGATGTTTTAACCGCCATTACCAGCAGACATGATAACATCTGATTATACTCTCTCTGACAGTGGTACAGTAAAATGCTAAAAAAAGAGTTCACAAGTAGATTTGGAAACCAAACAACACATTGGTGGGCACATTTCACACAATTAACTAGTGATGACAATTTTTTGTTAGCAAATTAGCTTTGCAGCTAACTTTGAAAGCCATTAGCGGACCACTTAGCTTCCACTAAATTTAGTTCCACTGACTTCAAGTCAGCTAACTTAAAAAAAAATAAAAGTTAATCATAAAAAACATGTAAAGATCAAAATCAAACATGATTGTTTCTTTTGGAGTTTATTGACTAGGTCGCACATCCGGGAACTCTGCCTGTGAGGTCTTAGCAGCGTGCTTCGCTACCGGCTGGTGTGTAAACAATCCATAGCGGATAATGTAAGTTGATGTGAGAAAAGGACTTGTATTGATTGGTCAGAATAAGGGACAGAGCTGGAAAGGATGTGCAGCAGGTTTCAGTGATAAAGGATGCAGATGGTAATGTGCTGACAAGTGAGGAGAGTGTGTTGAGAAGGTGGAGGGAATATTTTGAGGAGCTGATGAAAGAAGACAATGAGAGAAAATGGCTGGATAATGTGAAGACAGTAAATCAGGAAGTGCAAGAGATTAGCAAGGATGAAGTGAGGGCAGTTGTGAAGAAAATGAAGAATGGAAAGGCAGTTGGTCCAGATGACATTCCAGTGGAGGTATGGAAATGTTTATGAGAGATGGCCGTGGAGTTTCAAACCAGATTGTTTAATAAAATCTTGGAAATTGAGAGGATGCCTGAGGAGTGGAGACGAAGTGTGCTGGTTCCTATTTTTAAGAACAAAGGTTCTGTAACTACAGAGCCATAATTATGGCCTCGGACAGTGGACTCATCTCTGTGCTTGTTCTGTTAGACCTCAGTGCTGCTTTTGATACTGTTGACCATAAAATTTTATTACAGAGATTAGAGCATGTCATAGGTATTAAAGGCACTGCGCTGCGGTGGTTTGAATCATATTTATCTAATAGATTACAATTTGTTCATGTAAATGGGGAATCTTCTTCACAGACTAAGGTTAATTATGGACTTCCACAAGGTTCTGTGCTAGGACCAATTTTATTCACTTTATACATGCTTCCCTTAGGCAGTATTATTAGACGGTATTGCTTAAATTTTCATTGTTACACAGATGATACCCAGCTTTATCTATCCATGAAGCCAGAGGACACACACCAATTAGCTAAACTGCAAGATTGTCTTACAGACATAAAGACATGGATGACCTCTAATTTCCTGCTTTTAAACTCAGATAAAACTGAAGTTATTGTACTTGGCCCCACAAATCTTAGAAACATGGTGTCTAACCAGATCCTTACTCTGGATGGCATTACCCTGACCTCTAGTAATACTGTGAGAAATCTTGGAGTCATTTTTGATCAGGATATGTCATTCAATGTGCATATTAAGCAAATATGTAGGACTGCTTTTTTGCATTTACGCAATATCTCTAAAATTAGAAAGGTCTTGTCTCAGAGTGATGCTGAAAAACTAATTTATGCATTTATTTCCTCTAGGCTGGACTATTGTAATTCATTATTATCAGGTTGTCCTAAAAGTTCCCTGAAAAGCCTTCAGTTAATTCAAAATGCTGCAGCTAGAGTACTGACGGGGACTAGAAGGAGAGAGCATATCTCACCCATATTGGCCTCTCTTCATTGGCTTCCTGTTAATTCTAGAATAGAATTTAAAATTCTTCTTCTTACTTATAAGGTTTTGAATAATCAGGTCCCATCTTATCTTAGAGACCTCTTAGTACCATATCACCCCAATAGAGCGCTTCGCTCTCAGACTGCAGGCTTACTTGTAGTTCCTAGGGTTTGTAAGAGTAGAATGGGAGGCAGAGCCTTCAGCTTTCAGGCTCCTCTCCTGTGGAACCAGCTCCCAATTCAGATCAGGGAGACAGACACCCTCTCTACTTTTAAGATTAGGCTTAAAACTTTCCTTTTTGCTAAAGCTTATAGTTAGGGCTGGATCAGGTGACCCTGAACCATCCCTTAGTTATGCTGCTATAGACGTAGACTGCTGGGGGGTTCCCATGATGCACTGTTTCTTTCTCTTTTTGCTCTGTATGCACCACTCTGCATTTAATCATTAGTGATCGATCTCTGCTCCCCTCCACAGCATGTCTTTTTCCTGGTTCTCTCCCTCAGCCCCAACCAGTCCCAGCAGAAGACTGCCCCTCCCTGAGCCTGGTTCTGCTGGAGGTTTCTTCCTGTTAAAAGGGAGTTTTTCCTTCCCACTGTAGCCAAGTGCTTGCTCACAGGGGGTCGTTTTGACCGTTGGGGTTTTACATAATTATTGTATGGCCTTGCCTTACAATATAAAGCGCCTTGGGGCAACTGTTTGTTGTGATTTGGCGCTATATAAATAAAATTGATTGATTGATTGATTGATAATGTTCATCAGCCACAGCATGAAGTTATGGGAAAGAAAACAGGTTAAGATTTGTGAACAGCAGTATGGTTTCTTGGGTAGAAAGAGCACTACAGATGTAATGTTTGCTCTGAGACAACTGATGAAGAAGTATAGTGAAGGTCAGAAGGAGTTACATGGTGTGCTTGTTGATTTAGAGAAAGCTTATGACAGGGTGTCAACAGAAGAGTTGTATTATTGTAAGTCGAGAGTGGCAGAGAAGTATGTGAGGGTAGTGCAGGACATGTACAAGCATACTGTGACAGTGGAGAGATACACAGTAGGAATGACAAATTAATTCAAGGTGGAGGTGGGATAACATCAAGGATCAGCTGTGAGTCCTGTCTTGTTCACAATGGTGATGGACAGGTTGACAGATGATATCAGACAGGAGTCTCCATGGACTATAATGTTTGCAGATGACATTGTGATCTGTAGTGAGAGTAGAGAGCAGGTTGAGTCGAGCCTGAAAATGTGGAGATAGGCTCTGGAGAGCAGGGGAATGAAAGTCAGTAGGAGCAAGACTGAGTACATGTGAATGAGAGGGAGCCCAGTGGAATAGTGCAGTTACAAGGAGTAGAAGTGGCGGAAGATGAGTTTAAATATTTGGGGTCAACTGTTCATAGTAATAGAGAGTGTGGTAGAGAGGTGAAGAAGAGAGTGCAGGCAGGGTGGAGTGGGTGGAGAAAGGTGGCAGGAGTGATTTGTGACCGAAGAACATCAGCAAGAGTGAAGGGGAAAGTTTACAATACAGTAGAGAGACCAGCTATGTTGTACGGCTTAGAGACGGTGGCACTAACAAAAAGACAAGACGCAGAGCTGGAGGTGGCAGAACCGAAGATGTTGTGATTCTCTTTGGGAGTGACGAGGATGTACAGGATTAGCAATGAACATATCAGGGTATATAGGTAGAAGGATGCTGAGGATGGAGCCACCAGGCAGAAGGACAAGAGGGAGCACAAAGAGGGGGCTTATGGATGTACTGATGGAGGACATGCAGGTGGTTCATGTGACAGAGGAAAATACAGAGGACAGGGTGAGATGGAAACAACTGATTTGCTGTGACCCCTAATGGGAGCAGCTGAAAGAAAAAGAAATTAATTAACTATAATAATCATTTTTAAATTTAATTTGAATTAACTGCAGCAATGGAAGTGTTCAGGACTATGAGTCAGCCCAATGGTGCCTGCCAATGTCCCTTAAGCATCCATGTATCTGCTGCAATCAGGTGAAATGTAGCCCCTTGCCTCATCCAGTCACTATGGTCCTCAAATCTGAGGTACCTGCATCCTGGATCATGCTCAGTGAAGAATGCCACATGTCTGTTGTGTTGTAAGTAGACCTCATCTGGGTCTCCCTAAGTAGCCACTCATTCAATATGAAGTAATTCCAGTGGTACTCAAGGATTCTCCAGAGAGACCTAGTACCACAGACATCCAGTCATCCTCTTAGGTCACTGGTTTGAAACCAGGTCTCTCGTCCATACAGTAAGACAGGCCATACTAAAATACAAAATGGACGAAATGGAGCAAAATGGTGACTAATAATCAGGAAATGGGGGTAAAATGGAATGAAATGGGGCAGGTGGACCATCTGGTGTTCAAGAGATGAAACTTCAGCCACTGCTCCATTTCGTTCCATTTTATACCCATTTCCTGATTATTAGTCACCATTTTGCTCCATGTTGCTAAAAAAATAAAGTACTTAATTTAATCATATTTGGAGTCAGTTTTGGTCAGTTTGCTCCATTTTGCTCCATTTTACCCCATTTCCTGATTATCGGTCCCCATTTTGCTCCATTTCACAAAAAAAAAAATTAAATAAAAGTATTTAAATTAATCATATTTGGAGTTAGTCTGGGTCAGTCTGCTCCATTTTGTTACATTTTACACCCATTTTGTGATTATCAGGCTCCATTTCGCTCATTTCATCCATTTCGTATTTTATATAGTATAGCCAGTTTGTACCACCAGAGTTCTAAAGACTTGAACCATTTTCTTTGTGCATATTGGCACTGCCACACACCTATGTCCAGTGACTTCACGACTCCGTCAGATCTACAGATGTTTTACTAAAAAAAAAAGAATGGTGATAGAGTGAGGAAAGGAGCTGTAGTTAACATGTCCCTCCTTCACTAAAGGGTGAGATAAAGTATTCAAAGGGAAATTAAAATGGTCAGACAGGATATATAAGCCTGGTAGATGACATTATTTTCCATATGAAATCTAAACCTGTTATCAGATTTAATATTCTGCCCCATTTTCTCTTTTGCATAACCTCTCTCACTCCCTTAAGACGGGTCAAATCAAGCTCATGCATATGAAAGCTGTTGCCCAGGGCAAAGATTTAACCGGCTCGATGAGTCTCGAGGCTTAATGTAATGAACCTGCAAAAAGAAAAAAAAGAACACCCTTTCTGCCATTCCAGCTCCAAGAAGAATGAGGAGACACTGGAAAACCAGTCCAGACGAAAGCCCGGCTCCATCTCCTAAAATAACCGTTAGCTTGGCTTCCCGTTCACACCGTGAAGACTCGGCTCATTGTCCCGTTCTAGAGCCGCTTCCTGCTGGCTCCAAACAATGCGGACTCCATTTGGGCCGCCATAATGGCTGACTGCTTGACATTACCCTTGTCAGTTAAAGCCGATATAGGTGACACTTGACAGATGTGTAATTGTTGGAAGAGCAGGTGGATGAGCCTAAAGACACCTCATCTGCTTCCAAGGCTGATGACGTTGGGGATTACACCTTTATAGTCTGGCTGAAATGAAAAAAATCGATTGCTGAAGTTTTTATCTTTTGTCTGTGCCTGGATTGTACTATTATGTGTACTAAGATAAATGGATCCAATAATATATATTCCACAGTGCTCTGATGGTAAGTTCAACAATATTTATTCAATAAATAAAACTGAATTACAGGCTGGACAAATAATGCATGAGAAAGAAGAGAAAGCAAAGAAATAACAGCAAAAAATATATCTAGGTCCTCTTCATCGTCATACTTAGAATTTGACAAATTTCTACCAAATTTGTGTGCATATAGGTTGACCCCACAATTGCCTTTGAAAGGTTTGTTTTGGCAACGGTCAAATTTAATGGGTCAAAGGTTAAAATTGTGATTATTAGTATTATTATTATTTCACTCTGATGTCCACCAAAATTGGCTGACATATCACAATGGATTCTGGAATTACGCATGCAAGAGCCAGTTTGCCAAAGGTCAATCGTTGGGGTTATGGTCATTGGGGTAAATGGTCTCCTCCCTCTCTTATGGCTGACATACTGGCATAGTATGGTACTATGCTTCCTATCTTTTAAAAGTCATTTTATTAGCAACGGAACAGGTGTCAGCCTCAACTTTATCTAAATTTTGGGTCTGTGAGTGAAGCTTAGGGCTAGCAGCCGGTGATCACCTTAGTAATTTCTCTGTTTTCCTGTTGATTTACTGCAGATGAATTATACCTTAGGTGTAGTGTTTTCTGGTCGACTGATTCTGCTCTTTTTCTCTCTGCCCAAGGTACAAACAACAGATGGATCCGAACTGAAGGGCCTGGACGGACTGTGAGGAATGTTGCAGTCTTCATGTGAAAGTGACGCTGTTGCGGGGACAGGCCCACTGATGGTGTGGATGACCCCTGCCTGTGGTGTTGACACCTGTGTTGACTTCTCATCTTCTTTATATTATTATGTTGTTTGATTTCCTGTTTCTTCAGCTTTGTAAAGCTTAGCAAAAGCCATGTAACTGTTAGAATGGCCTAAGCAGTGGGTCACCCCTTTGAGTCTGGTCTGCTTGAGGTTTCTTCCTCAGTATCATCAGAGGGAGATTTTCCTTACCATAGTTACCTGTGTGCTTGCTCCAGGGGTTGGTAAGGTTAGACCTTACTTATGTGAAGTGCCTTAAGGCAGATTTGTTGTAATTTTGCGCTGTATAAATGAAATAAATTGAAATTGAATTGCACCATACTTGGCAAACATATAGAGGTGGGTTCTGTTATTGCCCAGGTGACTTCAAATTTGCCAGTCATGGGACCAAGGTCATGTCTGTCTGCCTGTCTATCTGTTTATTGACCTACTCCTCTCAAATCCTTTTGCTGATTTCTACCAAACTTGTCTTAAATCCAGCAAAACGTGACAAGAACTTGTAGGTTCACCCCCAAATTTTCCTTAAATAATTTATTTTGACAAAAGTCAGTGTTCAGAAATTTGATTTTAAGATGGACCAAATGTGGCACACATATACAGTAGATGGTTTTCAAAATTACATTGACAACATCATCCAGAGGTCAATAATTTGGGGGAAAATCAAAGTAATATGGGTCAAATGGTAGCTTGCCATTGCTTTTACTGTCTTCCTGCCAATAGGTACTGTTGCCCAGTAACAAAAATAATATTAATGTAGAATTGCTTGTTTTCCTTGTCAGTTTGGTGAGATTTTTAAAGATTAAAAAGTAGTCATTTGGATAAGGTCCTTTGACATAGAGGAGAGAAGGCTGACTTCCCCGTTGAAGACTAAATACAGGAGATTGCATTATAATGATTTTGTTGACTTTTTTCATGGAATTCTTGGGCTTTATTGAAAAGAAAAATGCAGAAGTACCAGATGGTAAAGGAGCTACAAGCCACTAAAATAAGGTATGGCAGGACCACCAGGTTTAAAGTGCATTTTCAAAGCCATAGAAATAACACTGTAGGTGCACAGCTGGTGAGATGCCCCACTAATGGAGTTGTACCGCTTCATCCACTCATAAAGCCACCTCACTCGAACAACAATGTCACAGATTCCTACCGCCATCTATCACTTGAGCAGAGTTGGGTTTACAAAATTGGCCAACTTCTGTGCTCCATGTTTGTTTGTGTGTCACAGGTTGTGCACGGGCTTGACTCTGCTCTTCTGTCCATGATATGGACATAATCAAGAAAGATTTGTTTTTTAAATCTCATCTACATTTGGAAAGTAATATGCTACTAGCATGAAAACCTACCAAATGCAAAAGTTTTTTTTTGGTTTTTTTTGCAGTGACCATCTATATTGTAATAACCAAGTGGCCTTGGTGTGCGTGTGGCTTTGATCACGCTAAAACATTTGTTGTCAGGTATGCTTATGTATTTTGGGTCAAGGATGGAAGTTGATAGGACAAATGTTTTTGGAGAAATTCCCAATTTTATCTAACCAGTAAACAATGGATGGTGTGCCACCATGGGAGTCCATGTTTTTTTAAAATGTTATTGTGGTTCATGTTAGTTTAACAGTGTTGTTAGTGTTATTTATTTATTGTGTTTGTGTAGCTCAATTGGTTTAATTAAATGTCACGTTGCCGTTTGTTGTGTGGGCCGCTGAAGAGGAGGTACTGCTGGCTCTCCACCACCGGATGGCGCCCTGCTTGGAGTGCGGGCTTCAAGCACAAGAGGGCGCCAGAACCACTGGGAGTGACAACCGTCAATCATCCTCAACACCAGCTGTCACTCATTCATCTCATCATCATCATCACCATAAAGGCCGGGCGGCGACTCCACCTCCTCGCCGAGAAATCTCCTACGATTCAAGGTAAACCTCTTGCTGTAATTATTGCGAATAATAATCTGATCTGTTTTGCAGCTGTTTTTCCTGGTGATATTCCTTATCTGGAATTTTTGGTGTTTTGGTGTGACTGCGACGACTTCGCCTCACATCCCAAAACCAATAAGTGGTAAACCGGAGCTGCACGTGTGTATGATTGGAGGTGGAGGTTCTCCCTCCAAGAAGAATCATTAATCAAGGTTGCTGGGTGTGAGGATTCACACTCACCACCTTCTGTTTCTGTCTGCCAGCAGTACCAGGGCCGACAACGGAGGACAGAGACCACCTGGGGACTCAGGGCTTGGCGGCTTCGGTGTTCTTCAGGCCGTTGGTGGTAGAAGCGGTGTGGGTCCCGGCTCTTCGTTCATCCGAGGTCTCCTATCTTCGAGCCTGCCCGCAGTCCTCTTGTGTATGATTGGCAGTACCCTTGTTTATATTACGTTGTGTTCTTGTGCAACATTAAATTGTTACTCCTTCCCTTATCCATTGTCCGTTCATTAGCGCCCCCTGTTGTGGGTCCGTGTTACGACACCTTCCCAACAGCCGTTACCATGACTGGAAGGTGTATTGCGTTTGACATCTTCCTCCACCAACTCTGTTTGTGTCTAAAATTAGAAGCACCTGCTTATGGCAGAATAAGGAAAAGAAAAAAGCTCTCCGTGTGTCTGTGCGTGCGTGTACCTTCAATCACGAACAAACTGGGGAGAGCTGACATGTGCCGTTTGGTACGCTTATGTATTTTGGGTCAAGGATGAACGCCGTCAAAATGGAAAGTTGATAGGACTAAAATTTTAGAGATGCTACTGATATTAGCTAACAACACTGAACATCGGATGTAGCTAACTATATTCTGGACTCACACGCCATTCCAGCAGTGGTTAACACTGATGCCTCACAGCAAGAAGGTTGTGGGATCGTGTCCCACCTGGTACTTTCTGTATGAAGTTTGCATGTTCTCCCTGTGCTTGTGCTTGATTGGAGAAAACAGGTATAGAAAATGAATGTCTTTCAGACATCATCATGTTCACTAAAGTCCAGTTATCTTAACACATTAGGGGCATGGCCACTTTGACTGACAGCTGGTGTGGTAGCACTTGTAGCAGTTATTGCTAGTTTCATAATTGGGTCATAATTTTCAAAAATTTCAAAGATTTTTGTCACAGACAAAAATGTCCAAAAATTAAGCATTTTCATTTTGGACATTTATTTTGCACTGATCTACCATTTTCATATATTATACTCCTTTAGCATTTCAAGACTTTGGTGAGCACATTTCTAGCAGCAAAACAGTTCATCTGCATGAATAAAGGTAAGATTTGAAGAATCTTCTAAAATGGCATTTCATTTATCAGCTTTAAAGCCACGTTATTCCTCTATGTGGTGTTTCAGAATACATATTTTAAAAATATTCTAAAAACAGATTATTGTGAACATTTTGATATGCAACATGTGGGCATTATAAGAAGAAAAAGTGCTTTAAAATGGGAATTCCTGAAAGTATGGAAAAATCCAAAAAAAAAAAAAAAGTCCTAGACCCCAGAGGGTTAAAGTGCAGCTGTCCATTCTTCATCAGTGGTAGGAGATATCAGAGCTCTCACAAGGTTTTAGTTTGGCTGTCAGTTGATAAATTTTCCATGCCATGGTCCAGGATGTGTGCAACTCTAACTGTCCATCCCAAAAGGCTGAGCATGAGAGTGGGGCTTGCCTTAAGTTAACCTTCATTTAAGAGATCCAGATGGGCCCTGTCAGTTGGATAATGTATGTTTTTCACATCATACAAGCAGGCTTGCAAAGCTTGCATGAATGGATGATCGTTTTGCCCGTCAGGTCGGCCCAGGTGAGGTGATGCTATAAGCCAGAGATAACACTCCACCCCTATAAATGACAGGAAGTGAGACAGAATTCCAGTTGTTGATGAGGAGTCGGGGTGTGGGCAGTGAGGGAGGCAATGCAGCCACAGGGGTGGAACAGTACGATGTGGAGGGGTGGCAACGGGGGTGGGGGGGGGGGGGGATCTAATGCAAATCAATGATCTCCTTTGGTGCAGAGCAGAACTGCACAGTGCTGCACACCTGTCCATCACTCAACATCTCCTATTCCACCTCTTGAAGGTGTGTGTGTGTGTGTGTGTGTGTGTGTGTGTGTGTGTGTGTGTGTGTGTGTGTGTGTGTGTGTGTGTAGGGGGGGGGGAGTGCTGAAAGCAGGTGAAGAGAGAGAGGCATACACTTTTCTTTTTCCTTACTGTTGTATTAGGACATAAGAACCCAAATTGGTTGGAGGGTTCCCTGTGCCATTGGATGTGAACTCAATTACACCAACACACTATTGCAAATGTTGTTTCATTTCACATTTCACAAATACAGCTAATCAATATTAATGATTGCAATGCAAGAATATGCATGCCTTAAAATATGGAACAGTACTATTCAACTCTGCTCCACCTACATTGCCATTTTTCAACAAATGGCAATGTTCTTTCCACTGAGTGAATGGAAAACATTCATTATTTGTTTTATATGACACCTAAATAGATTTATCTCATTTTATTTGTTTTGTTTTCTGGAAATTAGAGAGTTTATTTCTTCTGGGAGCATAAAACAGAGGGTAGCAAGAGGCAACAGTCCACTCCAGCCGGCAGTCAGCTTGGCTCGGAGACCGCTGAGCAGCAAATGTGTGTTTGGTTCTGAAATCCAGCAAAATGGTTCAAGAACTTATACAGTTCTTCATCTGTCAGCACTTCAACAGCCACTAAACATGTTCCCGTGAACACTGTGGCTGCTGGATTTAGGTTCTTCGTATCATTGCTGAATTTTTAAATGAAGCTAAAAGAGATGTGCAGTATTGCCAAATGGATAGGAGAAAAATGCATGGATAATACCAAAAATGCACACTAGTTATGTCAACTGTGCAATGGAACAATAATGAATGACACATATATATAATGAGTGGGGTGCACAGTGCTCTTGTTGCACCTGTGAGCTCAGTTCAGTTCATTGGGGGTGTTTTCTCTCATAATTGGGGTAGCTTTCATCTTGACTTCCAAAAGGCGTAGCAGTGAAGAAGAGCACCAAGAGGGAGCCGTCACTTCCCCTATTTCCTGGCCCCAGACAAAGGCATCCAGGCAAGCAGGCTGCTGAAGATGATGTATTTCTGATCAAAGAGCCTGGAGTTGTCAGCAGCCTGGGCTGGCGCGGCAACCTGATTGCTCCTGGATAGATTTGTCCCTTTGATCAGAGCAGAGTCTGACTGCAGGCACTGTTTATGCAAAGAAAAAAAATGACAGAGTGACGTTAGGTGGAAACAGGCGTTAGGCTGAGGGAAGGACTTTTGCTTCAGGATGTGTTGGCTCGCACAATAATACAGGATGATGTCTGGTGTAATTACAGCTAATAAGATAACATTGCCAAACCGTTGTTGCTTTTACGCTGACAACAGAAAATGTATTTGTATATTAAGTTAGAATATCTGAATACAAATGCACAAATCAGATGAGTGGCTTACTTGAGCAAGAGGGATTCTTTTAACAAAATGATCAGTTAGATACACTATGCAAACATTTTGTGCACAATGCGTGTTACCACCAGCTTTGAATTTATGCAGACTTTAAAATGCATAAAAATATGTACGGAACCTGGGAGAGGTCACTTAAAATGATATTTTTTTTCTGGCCATGATAATTGTGCACATTGTCCTTTAATTGAGCCCACGAATTAATAAAACATGCTCTCAAATTAATAAAACGTGCGCACGTTTTCCTGGCCATGATAATTCGTGTGCACGTTTTAATGGTTGTGATAATTCATGAGCAAGTTTTCCTTTAATTGAGCCCACGAATTAATAAAACGTGCTCTCAAATTAATAAAACATGCGCACGTTTTCCTGGCCGTGATAATTCGCGTGCACGTTTTAATGGTTGTGATAATTCGTGCGCACGTTTTCCTTTAATTGAGCCCACGAATTAATAAAACATGCTCTCAAATTAATAAAACGTGCGCACGTTTTCCTGGCCGTGATAATTCGTGTGCACCTTTTAATGGTTGTGATAATTCGTGCGCACGTTTTCCTTTAATTGAGCCCACGAATTAATAAAGCGTGCTCTCAAATTAATAAAACGTGCGCACGTTTTCCTGGCCATGATAATTTGTGTGCACGTTTTAATGGTTGTGATAATTCATGCGCAAGTTTTCCTTTAATTGAGCCCTACGAATTAATAAAACGTGCTCTCAAATTAATAAAACGTGCGCACGTTTTCCTGGCCGTGATAATTCGTGTGCACGTTTTAATGGTTGTGATAATTCGTGCGCACGTTTTCCTTTAATTGAGCCCACGAATTAATAAAACGTGCTCTCAAATTAATAAAATGTGCGCACGTTTTCCTGGCCGTGATAATTCGTGTGCACGTTTTAATGGTTGTGATCATTTGTGCGCACGTTTTCCTTTAATTGAGCCCATGAATTAATAAAACGTGCTCTCAAATTAATAAAATGTGTGCAGGTTTTCCTGGCCGTGATAATTTGTGTGCACGTTTTAATGGTTGTGATAATTCGTGTGCACTTTTTCCTTTAATTAAGCCCTCGAATTAATAAAATGTGCTCTCAAGTTAATAAAACGTGTGCAGGCTTTCCTGGCCGTGATAATTCGTGTGCACGTATTAATGGTGGTGATAATTCGTGCGCACGTTTTCCTTTAATTGAGCCCACAAATTAATAAAACGTGCTCTCAAATTAATAAAACATGCGCACGTTTTCCTGGCCGTGATAATTCGTGTGCACGTTTTAATGGTTGTGATAATTCGTGCGCAAGTTTTCCTTTAATTGAGCCCACAAATTAATAAAACGTGCTCTCAAATTAATAAAACGTGTGCACGTTTTCCTGGCCATGATAATTCGTGTGCACGTTTTAATGGTTGTGATAATTCGTGCGCAAGTTTTCCTTTAATTGAGCCCACAAATTAATAAAACGTGCTCTCAAATTAATAAAACATGCGCACGTTTTTCTGGCCATGATAATTGTGCACATTGTCCTTTAATTGAGCCCACAAATTAATAAAACGTGCTCTCAAATTAATAAAACGTGCGCACGTTTTTCTGGCCATGATAATTGTGCACATTGTCCTTTAATTGAGCCCACGAATTAATAAAACGTGCTCTCAAATTAATAAAATGTGCGCACGTTTT